>NC_051185.1:13081278-13418685 GCF_013339695.2 Rhipicephalus sanguineus
CCACGGTCCACCCCAGGAGCTGCTCAGCGATCGAGGTCGTGTCTTCTTGTCGGAAGTCGTCGAAGCCATCCTGAAAGAGTGCAACGTTGTTCACCGGAAAACTACTGCTTACCACCCGCAGACGAATGGCCTCACCGAACGCTTTAACCGCACGCTCGGCGACATGCTCTCGATGTACGTCGCCGCCGATCACACAAATTGGGATGCCATTCTGCCTTTTGTCACCAACGCCTATAATACCGCCCCGCAGAGCACTACTGGTTTCTCCCCCTTTTTCTTATTGTACGGCAGACACCCGTCGCACACAATTGACGCAATCCTTCCATACAAGCCGGATCCGTCTGAGTGTGCGCCTATTTCTGCCACAGCCCGACTTGCTGAGGAGTGTCGGGAGCTTGCCAAGACGTTTACTACGCATGACCAAGAGCGGCAAAAGAGCATTCGCGGTGACACCACTACTTCAGCGCCCATGTTCCGCCCTGGAGCACCCGTATGGCTCTCAGTCCCTACCACTGCACCTGGCCTCTCTTCCAAACTGCTGCCCAAGTACGACGGCCCCTACCGTGTCGTCGAACGCACATCCCCGGTCAACTACCTGATCGAGCCCATTGAACCATCTTCGGACATGCGCCGTCGAGGGCGCGACATTGTCAACGTGGAGCGCCTGAAGCCCTATCATGACCCGCTCATAGTGACAAGCAGTTAGGTCGCCAGGCGGCTCCCTTTTTCGTACCCGGGGTAATTGTAGCGAAGCGTTGGAAGTTTGTAATGGGTCGCCCTCTCGAGCGCTTTCTAGTGGGTCGTCCCCTTCGGCTCTTCTCTGACAGCACGCTCCTCGCGCTCGGAGTCCGCGCTCTGTCTTGACTGTCGCCGTTGTGCTTCGTCGACTTGTGCCGTCAATAAACGCCTTTATAATATATATATATATATATATATATATATATATATATATATATATATATATATATATATATATATATATATATATATATATATATATATATATATATATATATATATATATATATATATATATATATCGCCAGACTCTGTTAATGTACACAAACGTAAAACAACATTAGGGAGTTCGACGGAGATGGAGTTGTGGCCATGTCACACGGCGATTTTACGAGCTTTGCACAAAGCCGTAAGGGGTACATTAGGCGCTGCTGCGCCTACGTCTGGATGCAAGATTTCGCGTCTAATCACGCTTGAAAAATTTTCAATCGTTCGTATGATTTTCAAAATTATGCTTTATTCAAAGCGAAGTAAAAAAATTGTTTTGGCTTTTGTCACAGAAACGTGCATCTGCAAGCATGTTGGCAGTCATGTTTACGGGAGTGCTGGTAACATGGTATGTTTGTTTTGGTACGCGTTTTCACTGAGTGCACTGATTGTCAAACACACAGCAAGTTCACACCGATTCCTTTGAAGTTGTGCTACCACCTGGATCGCGTTGGGCTTTCCAATATCGGATGATCGCAGGTCTCACGTTGAGTCCAAGAAGCCCTTGCTGCGGGCGGGTCCCACAACAGTTCACATGTGCCGCCGGCACAACCGCCGGGGTCGACGAAGAAGAGAGAACCCGCGTCACTCACTGCTGCGACTTTTGGTAATGTTGAAGTAGAATGAAGAGCACCGCAATATGAACGGAACGAGATGCACAGACGTAAACACAACGGTGCGCACGGACTCCGAAATGACGGCACGACGATTTTCGCGAGCCATGGTGCGGAGAGTATGTGCACTTATGCGCGTTTTTTTTGGAGCGTTAGCTACACTTGCCTAGCCGGAGCCGATTTCGCGTGGATCCTCATGAGCCGTGCTGCGCATGCGCGAGGATCAGTGATGTCACACAGCTGGCTCACCGGAGCGGGCCTCTCACGCGCTCTCCGCCACCGCCGCGCCCGACTCGCCGCTGCGAGTCTGCGCGTTCGGGAAGAGTGTGTCGTAGCCGCGGCAGACACACTGGCGCCGGCGCGCGCGCGGACTCCGCCACCGCCACGCGCGACTCGCTGCTGCTGGTCTGCGCATTCGAGACTAGTCACGTCGTAGCCATGGCAGACACACTGGCGCCAGCACGCGCGCAGCTATTTGCCTTCGCTGTGCAGTCGCCGTCTGACACTGCGCTCAAGCCGCTTGATAGCGCCTCTGACTGGCGTTTGCAGGTAGGTAACGCCATGGAGAGAGAGCGCAAATGCAGCTAAACGGCGCAGAAAAGCCGAGAAGCTTATCTCATCGGATCCCGAAGTAGTTGCCTGGCAATTAGCGGTTCAGCCTACGAAGAATGAACAGAAGAAGGCTAATAATCCTAGACAATCTGGAAAGCTAAGAATAATCAGCTGCACCTTTGCTAACGCTACGTATAGCCTGGTATAGCCGAGCTAAGCCACTGCAAATAGTTTTTTCGTTAAACGCACGTTATGAACGGTTTATGAAGTGAAATAACCTTAAATATTGATAAAATTGATTATTGTGTGTACTGCGGCTGTTTTGTGTTTGCAGCTTTGTTTCGTGACTACGATTTACTGGGGACGAGAGTACTCTACGGCGCCGCTAACGGATATCACCGAACTACCTTTGAGAAATGCTCCGTTTAACTTCCTTGGCGTAAGGAAGACCATGTCACAGGGACCGCATCTCCGATGATGTAAAGACGAGGAAGTTAAACGGAGCACGACCGGACTCGACTCCTCCTCGCGGAGCAGGAGTCGAGTCCGGCCGTGAACGGAGTTCGCGGGTGCCCGTGTGATAGGGGTATTATATTCTAGGCTATAGACGGACGTGAAAAATGCTTTCTAGGTAAGAAATGGTGCAAGTGGAGTACCTCTGGCGGAAGCTCCGCGTATTCGATGCACCGCTCAATAGCCACGATCATTTGCAGTACGTTGAACAGCATCACGCACAGCGTCGTCAGCGAAAGAGGAACCTGGAAGAAATCAATGAGGTCGAAGCATCAGCAGTCACCTCATTAACGCACGATAATATGCACGCATATGTAGGCGGCACTTAAAAGTTAAGACACACACTTTACCAGTCCCGGTTGGGAAGCCGATATCGCCATAACAGGAACCTCATAAAGGCCAACTCCGGCGATTTTTTGGCCATGTCAAAGTATGTTCCTGAGACGCTCCTGTTACGGGCCCGATAGCAGAAATACTCGGCAAATTGGAGAATAATTTTAAATAAGCAAAAAAGCGCGACACCGAAACCGAAACCCAACCGAGCGTACTGTCTACGTATGACGTAGACGTTGTTACGAACGAACCGGAAGTCGTGCAAGGCATGCCGGTCATGCCGGCGCGGAGTATGAAAACTGTGACAGCCGGGACGACTAGCGAAGCGCCGGCCAAACCAACGCTGCCTGTCGCCTTGTGCACAGCAGACGCTCGCTGTAGTGGCCGAAGCGGCGAAGTTAGCGGTGCCCTCGGCTGCGTCACTTCCGCCGCCTTCCCAATACTGACGTCACAGACGCAATGTTGCCAATAATTGTGGGAAGCCAAGAGGGCGTTTGCAGACAACCTTTAAAATTCATTTGCAAACAATCTGCGCATGTCTCAAGCCTGTAATTTGGCATAAATGACGGAAACGTGCAAAGGAACGTACCCAGCGAATTTCATTGAGATCCATTGACCTCGAAAAATTGCCGGAGTTGCCTTTAAGTCCCAGCAAGCATTTTCCTGTACAATATGGAACTAAGGCCGGGTGTATCGCAGTTATACCAAATGTTTCTATAGGTCTTCGCTTTACTGATTTCAGGAAGAAGCAGAGAGGAATAGAGATTAAGTAAGTGCGTACACCGAACAGCGGTAGCTGGGGGTGCTCCCAAAGTTTCTCATGAAGGCCCGTACGTTTCAGTAACCTGCATAGCGCGAGCGACGTCTTCTGCGTGGAGTTCCTTTGAGAGCACTGCCTCAGAGCATTTTGTTGTGACAGTGCACGACTGTCCAGTAGATGTGGCACTGTGCTCATTACATACCTCTCGGTACTATTTATTTATTTATTTATTTATTTATTTATTTATTTACTTACAATACCCCGAAGGACACACGTGGGAGAGTAATGCATTACTAACGTATGTTTTACAGCAAAATGTGAAATATATCTAGAAGGTGAAATAGCTACAGATGGCTTGCACGTACGTCACTGAGACAGCCATGCCGGGAGCTCCAACATGACGAGACGCGAAGTTTGCATTGTAACGTTAGTGTTAACAGCACATCGCACGTTGGGTCTTTCGTTATTCATGTACAGAGCTAAAAAAAAAACCTTCCATCGGTGTCATTACCACACTGAAGCAAGTCAATCGCCACGTGATTATGATGCCCTGACGTCATCTAAGCCGGCATGTTGTACCACCACTACGTTAAGTACCCGCGTCCGTGACGTCACGCGCAAGCTGACTATATCTGAAGTGAACACACACAAACACACACAAGGAACAACCGCAGATAAGGCGCGGACGATAAGGTAAAGCCGCAGTAGTGCAGCACGTAACGTAGGGCGAGGTTGGAAAAAAATATTCAAGCAGTTTCACTCAAAGCTGTAGGCAGCGCCGAACACTGATTCGTCTGCCCTTAGGCGATGCTGGCGTTTCAAACGCGCAGCCAGCTAGGCGTCCATGGCGGGAATGGAAACCTTCATTTGTGATGATGTAGTGCCCTCCCCCTTCTCCTTTCTCTCCTTCTTACCCTAACATCACTCCTCCTCGCCATCACTTCCCTTTCCCACCCCCTTTTTATAACACACTATACACTGCTATGCTATACATGGTTTTGCCAGCCTGACAAGCGACGACATGAGACGATAGACGATGACAGCATACGACAGCCCGAGCCCCTAAAGTGCTCCGCACACAAAAATGTCAATGAGTAGACGCAGCAGTAGGAAACGCACCGAAATTGCCGAGCTCAGCGCCAGGCCGAGGCCGCTGGGGTCTGGACCACTGGGTCCAGCGAACACGGTGTTGCCCAGTAGGGTACACATGACGACCACGAATCCCGCGACCGAAGTGATCGTGCGCGTGAAGCGATAGGTGATGCTGAAGCCCGCCAATCCGCGCGTCGTGTCATCCGCCAGGCGGCAGAAGTGTCGCCGGAACTTGTCGGTGACGCCGTACGTTCGTACGCTGCTCAGTGCGTCCATTGTCTCGGAAGCGTGCTGCAGCAAGCGCGACGTGGTCACGCTCTCGTAGAAACGGGCACAGTGCGAAGCCTTCACGGCCAGGTTCTGAGCAGAGAGACCGTCAATAGACATTTACGTTTGTTTTTTTTGTTCATGAGATAAAAAATACACTTGAACAAACTTTCGCCAAACTGACCATGGCCAGGCGCCACTCTTGAAAGGTACACTGAAGGGAAACAACGAATCAGTTTAGATTGATAAATTTTACCCTGAGAACTCTAATGTCGTTAATTCCACCATCATACGTTAATAAAGGTCGAGGAAAATTAAGGTCAAAGTTTTATTTTTAACTTTCGCGATGAAATCGCCGCATGGGACGTCACGTATGTTAAGAGTATCTTTCGTCTTTTAGAAACACTCGCTCAGCGAAATTTTCTGAAACTTGGTCTGTTAAATGTATGGTCTCTTCAGAAAACAATGTTTCATTTTTACTGGTTAGGAACTAGGTAGGAGCTTGCAGATGCTGCCAAGATCTATGACGTTAAAAGGACAGAGCGTTGGGCGAGTTGGTACTCCATTACTACGAAAAACTGCGCAAAATAAACAGGGACAAGTGAGACACACGCACAAGCGCAGACTAGCCTGCGCTTGTGCGTGTGTCTCACTTGTCCCTGTTTATTTTGCGCAGTTTTTCGTAGTAATCTATGACGTCACGACGTTTGGTGCGGGAATTTCAAGGTGGCGTCAACGCCCGCATTTTCCTTTTGCTCGTTTTCTCGCTTAGCGAGGGTCTTCTCGTGTCAAGCGTGGTGATTTTGGAATTGTGAAAGAGCAATTTATTAATAATCAGAACAATCGTTTTCCTCTTTAGTGTCCCTTGAAACGTGGTTGCAGCAACGAAAAGGAAGAAGCACCAAATGGACAGCTCGGGCTCCCAAGGGAAACCAGTCAACTGGCTTCAATTCGTAAAGTAGTACATGCCTGAAGGTATGAAAAATTTTTGAGCAGGGGCTGTCGCTGGAGGCAACGTCTCGACAAGCGGACTTGCCTTCTTCAAAGCTGCAAGATGACAAGTCCCTTTGTCAAAACGCCGGTTCCAGCGACAGCCCCTGTTCAAATATTCTTCATATCTTCAAGTTTCCATATTCCCTTGAAAATTCTCCCTTATTTGGATGCCTGAAGATAATCACACGTTCGCAGGCCAAGTTCGTGAGTACACATGACGTACTGCTCATATCGTCCATTAAGCTGAGGTAATAAATTGAAGTAATAAATTCCTTTACATAAACTAATTAAACCAACAGACAATGAAGGGAGGCATATGGTTTATTAAACATATGCCTCCCTTTTTTATTTATAGTTTTATTGCGATAGTAATTATATGGACAGTCTCGGCTGAATTTTGCCGTCGCCGTCGCCCGTCATGCACCGTATATGTATAAGTATGTATATACATATAAAAGCCCCAAAGAAAAATAATTCCGAAGAATGCTTCCGAAGCGCGGAACCGAACCAGGGATCTCTTGCTCCTCAGCGAGTGGCGCTATCCACTACGCCACGAAACGCAGATCCTCCACGTAGCTAACGGCGAGCGTTATATACACACCATCTACCGCTGGACGGACTCAGAGACGCTAGGCGCTTATAAGCGTTTCTTCATTACCAGTGAGATGGCGTTAGGAGCGCGACGGGTGGATTTAAAAGTCGTCGGTGAGCGCGCTGGCTTCTTGTTATGCTTGCGCAGGGAGAACCTTGCCCCCTTGCCCTTCCGCTGTCTGCTCGCGCGGTTTTCTCGTGCTGAGGGGAAGAGGGGTGTTTCACGCTTTCACCGTGATGTCCGCGCTCATGTTACGGAGAGTAGGAAAGTCAATCGAGCTCAAGGGACGCCGCTAAACGAACAAACAGAAGATGAGCGCGAACTATCAAGTGTCACAGCTCGACACTTGAAGCACTCTAGTTTCCTTCGCTGCTTTGGCCGCCTTTGCAACAGAGCGCTGTTCAAACTGAGAGTATCCATTGGCGAGCCTCACTTCGTATAGCATTAGTTTCTTGCTATCGCATTCATTACTTCGCCCTCGCGGCGAATTATTTATAGAGTTATAGGTTTATTATATAGAGTTTATTAATACTGCACTAGAGCGAAGTCTAGCGTTAGTGTCTATAGGAGCTGCAACGCATAGCGCTTCAGCCAGGATGGGAACGATGGGCACTGCATGGATTTGCCTAAGCTTCGTTCTTTGGGCTCCCTGTGGCTCTTTGACTTTAAAAACTTGCAGTTATTAAGGTACAAAAACATGTTGTTAACAACTACGACGTGCACAGAGGCACTTTACATCAACACGCTTAAAAAATACGATCACTCAGAAATTTCAAATAATGTTTCTATAAATTCAATGTTGCCTTTTCTGCTGACGTCTAGATTTAACACAATTTCTGGAGGCGAAGTAGGAATTGCGAATACTTTTTTACGTACGATACACCTAGTTTAGAGGTCGATTGAACTTTATTATCGTTTTTAAGCGCGTAAGGAGTGAATGTGTATTACTAGTAACGAGCCTCTGCTCATTTGGTTCTTCGTATGTACTCAGCTGTATCACTACGCATTTTTTTAGCTCAACTGAACCATACAGTTTCCGCGTTTGGTAGTTGTACAATTGATGTCAGTGAAAAATATTGCGTCTTGCATGAACAAGCGCATATTTTGTGATGTGCAATGCTAAAGCTCGCAAGAAATTTAGCCTAATGATGAACTTGCCGATGTGGTGGCGGAAATATTTCTCGCCGACCCACGCCTCCTTGCTCTCGTTTTTCCTTATGTGATATATAGTTAAAATAACTGGCTTACCGGCAAATGCCTTCATATGTAGTTTGTGACTACAGTTAATGTGTACTGAAATAAATAAAATGCAACACCAATTGCTTGTTTCTTTCTAGCGCGCGAGCACATTAAAAAAGTGAAGTCGTCTGGTAAAACTGTCGTTGGTGCACTGGTACTTCACACCCACACGTCTGCACCAATCAAGCTACACCGCAGCTGAGAGGGTGCAGAAAAAAATGTGAGCTTGCACTAGAGGCGCAAGGCCGAGTTACAGCGAAGTTGGTGGCCTCCTAGCTAGTCACGGCTTGGCTCAATATCAATTAGGCCTAATTATGCCTAATTGGATTATTACGCTTAATTAGCATTAGGCTAAATGAAACTCATGTATCTCGGGCGGATTCCATTACACACAACATAATTAGTCTTAATTATACTATCTGATTTATCAATAATTAGACTTAATTAGATCAATTCGGTCACTAATTATTATCTTCCTGAGCTTGGCTTCACGAGCTTCATGGGGAATTCGACTTGGATTGCTTGTGGGTGGCCTCCTAGCTAGTCCCGGCGGGGCTCAATATCAATTCGGCTTAATTATGATTAATTAGCTTTATTAGGCTTATATACATTAGACTAAATGAAACTCATGTATCTCGGGTGGATTTCATTAGACACAACATAATTAGTATTAGTTATACCATCAGAATTATCAATAATTAGACTTAATTAGATCAACTCGGTCACTAGTAATTAGTATCTTTCTGTGCTTGACTTCACGAGCTTCATTGGGAATTTGACTTGGATTGCTTGTATTACTTGGGATTAATTAGACTTAATTATGTTAGCCTTAATTATGATCTACCATGCTCACCTGGCCTAACTTAAGCTTAACTTGGCTTAACGTGGCTGTGGCAAGCTGACAATGACGATGATAGTTTTCTGGTGACACCACACGGCATAACGAAAAGCTTAATAGCTCAGTTGTAAAAGCGTAAACCAGCGCTGCACCTCTGCATCTTTTGTTCCGAATTGCGATGTGCAGTACCTCGTGAACTGCTCAGGCGCATCGAACGGACCCCGTGTAGCAGCCGCTTTCTCGCGGAATGAAGTTCACGAAGTTCAGCAAAAGTTTAGCGGTCCCACTTGAGAACCTTGATTTTTTTAGGCTGACTAATCCAAATCTGCTCGCCAGGTTCACAACTAGCCAATCTTTTACCCAAAAAGAAAAGCCATAACACAATAATAAACAAAGCCATAAGCGCGTTCGAAGCCGCAAGCACGAAGACTACGCAAATCCATGTGCTATTCATCACCCCCACGGTGGCTGAACGCTCGCAGTGCCAGAGTTCCCTCTAGTAAATCTTGTAAGAAACTCTAAGATAAATGGGATAATATTTGTTGTTTCTCTAATTGTAGTGCAGTAACTATGTCATAAATACTAAGGAATTAAAGCGGATAAAAAAGGCGGCAAGTTCTTTTTTCAATCACTTTTTTTCTTCCATTTATGTCACAATTACTACACTACAGTTAATAAAAAGAACTACAATTAATACCCCTTACGCCTCTCTTGGGTTCATTGTCTGTTTAATGAGGTTGTGTGTAACAAGGAAACGAGCCCTTACTTAACCCATTCCCCCTTTCGTTCTTACACAAGCTTAACATTTTAACCAGTTAGTGCAAAAGTATGATAAACTTTTTGTAATGTTAGTGCGCTTGAAAAGGGGAATTTTATATTAAAGAGCACCTCCGTCTATCTTTTTCCAGTTCAGCGATGCTCACGTGGCCATGGACTGTAATTAGTACATCCCAGCGTTTAAGGCATTGCCTAGAAATGTCGAACTATAAATACAGGGCTAGCATAAATGACTAAATAGTTTTGAAAAGGCCATTTTTCCAAAAGTATGACACGCACACACATGAAAGTTATATGAAAAGAATCACACACTTCCGAAGTGAAGGATTGGTCTCCTGCCTGCGTGGCATGCGGTGCAGCCATGGGCGAGAGCCTTAAACACATACCTACCAATCTAAGACCTGCGACCCTGGAGGAGTGGCTGGCGGACTCCGCCCCAGACATCATGAAGGCACTACTCGGACATTTGAAACTTTTAGGCCTGTCTGATGACCAAGCCTTGCCTTTTTTTTATTAGTGGACCCGGACTGGGGTTCGTATGTTTAATGAAGTTGTTCTCTCTCTCTCTCCCGATGTTTATACACCCTCTACAAAAAGTTCAATATACGCCCCGTTATTAATGACACGACACACGTCTAATCGATGATTAGCTCATTCCATACATTTTGTATCATAGTCCTGTCAATAGCCTGCCCTGCAGCACTCATGCGTTCTTTGAGCTCGACTAAGAATTGCGGTAGTGGGACTGTCATCTGAAATACACGATACACACTCGGCAAGTCTGCGGTTCGTTTCATAAACCGCTAAATTGCTTGCAATTTCAATTTCATTTATTTCCATTTTTCTTGAAACAGACAAAAGTGTAAGTACACATCTATGTAAGTGAAACAAAATGATAGCCTTTTAAAAACGAATGAATCATTTATGCTAGCCATAGTTTGCCGTATTTTCCTCATATATACATTTTGAGCCGCGACGAACTGACCATTCCGTATCCGGTCAGTACGGTGACGATGGCCGTGATTCCCACCACGACGGGCGATTGAGTTCCGATGACCGCTACCTTGGCTGCAGTGATTAGCGTGTTCTGAATGCTCTGCTTGGCGCTCAAGAACGTTCGCCCGTCTACAAAGTCGATGTCGGCCGAGAAGCGATTCACGATCCTTCCTTGCGGCGAGGCGTCGAAGAAGGACACCGGACTGCGCAGCACGTGCTCCAGCATTTCGTTGTGTAGCGAGCGTGACAACCTCTGGGCCGACATGCTTAGCAGTACGCTGCCAACGATGCGGCAGGCCACTGCACGGGAAAGGGTTACACAGGTGGTCAGTGAGGGAAAGAGATAAAGAAAGTCAAGGGAAAGAAAAGAGGCAAATGGGAAAAGTGAAATGGCGAACGAAAAGAAACATACACAAAATTCCGCAACCTCCGCTTCGCGGATACCGACGAAGCAGCGAAGCCGGTGGCCTTCCCTTCATCAGGATAACGCATTTCTATGCTTTGCAAGTGTTTCAGGTATGTTGTATCACTGATCTTTATCAAACACTCTTTGTTAAGCTTTGAGGTGGTAGTATAGTTTCATTGCATCTTGACCATACCACTCTGATGCACAGGTTTACAAAGAAGTTTCAACTGTTGCCTTCTGCATTTTTAGTGGACCAGTGGTGAGAAGTGGTATTCACCCAATTTCTGTGGCACATACCCTTTTATGATCAGCGTTACCATGGCAGCGGACATGAAATCCTCGATTGAAAACAGCTGCGCTGTTAAGAAATCCAGCCAACTCCACTTCGCGAACACTGTCGAAAGAGCGAAGCTGATGCTCCTCCTTGATCAGGCTACCCCTCTTCTGTGTTGTTCAAGCCTTCCCTTCGTTGGCGCTCAGCATCGGCTTCCCTAGCGCGTACAGCCGTCAGCACGCTTAACTCGAACGCTCCGCCGCGTGGCCTTGACCCGCTTCGACGTACGCCAGCGCCGCCAAGCGTTTACACGGTATGTTTGCTGCAGCTAACGATAGATGGAGCGCGGGGCGATTTCACTAGTAAATTTCTGTTTCCCTTCTGCCTGACGGGCGGGTCGAATACACTCACTTGGCCGGTCCGTGTTCGCCACGTTTCGCTCGTGACTGCGTTTTCACGCGCGCCCATGAAGTTCGGTGCCGTATTGCTTATCTCGGCGCCTGAGTTGTCGTACGCAATGGTTCATTCCCGAGATAAGCATATGACGACTGATTTCACGGGCGAGCGTGAGAACGCAGCCCCAAGCGAAACGTGTCGAGAAAGGACTTGCCATGTGAGTGTATTCGACCCTCCGGTCAGGCAGAAGTGAAACAGAATACTAGTGAAATCGACCCGCGCGCCATGTATGGTTAGCTGCAGCAAACATACCGTGTAAACGCTTGGCGACGCTGGCGTACGTCGAAGCCGGTCAAGGCCACGCGGCGGAGCGTTCGAGTTAAGCGTGCTGACGGCTGTACATCGCGGGTTGGCTCGGCGACGACATGCCCGTTCCAGCGTCAGCTTTCGCTGACGCTCATGTCGGGCGGCTTCTTCCTCGGGAGCAGTCTTGGCCATTATGAATGTGCAAACTCACAAAGAACCAGTAGCCTCCTCTGCACCCCACCGAGACGCTGACTGACCTACTTCTCGCAAAACAGCTGGATTCCTCCGCTGAGCCACACTCTCGCCCCTCTTGACGCGCCTCTCATCAGTTCACTCTTCACACAGGGAGGTGAACGGGAAAGGGAAGCGAGGCTGAAGGTGAGGAGGAAGGCGAGATTGTAAAGCATATTAAAGCAATAGGGTGTCAAGACAAGGAATGAGTGAGGTGAGGGGGGAGGAGGGAGGTGAACGGGAAAGGGAAGCGAATATGAGGGGAAAGGGAGAGAGTAAAGCATAGTAGGATTTTTGTCGTTGAGGCTTTCCGTCAGCTCCGCTCTCCATTGGTGTTTGCAATAGTAAAGCCAGGCCTATATATAACCTTTTTGATACCGCACCATAAAGAAATAAGCCCAGAAGCATGTTTCCTTAAAATACATCCCTTCTGTGGTGTTCTAATGTGTACGGCATCTTACCGTCTGTGACGCACAGGGACACGAGAGCTCGAACCCATGTCTGTTGTGCCGCTTTTGAGCCGGCGTCCATGCGTGCCGACGAGTCCGTCCATTCCTTGACCGTGAGCTGCTCGAGAGCGAAAGCGCACGCTCCGGCGGCGATCACCAGCACGCCGACAGGCGCTGGCCACTGGGACAGGCGCAAAAGGCAGCGCAGAATTTGCCAGCCTGTCTGAAACAAGAAAATGACCGCGAATTTCGCTTGCTGTGGCAATTGAATTTCACGAACTGGCAAGCACAGCTGTACGGTAGTAAAGATGGCAGTGCGACCTAGATCAAGGAATGGACGGACCGAGATGCAGTCACGTAGCCGGGGGGGCAGGGTTGGGGGGGGGGGGGGGGGGGGGCAAGGGGCCTGGGTCCCCTTGAAGTTCTGATGGAGGGGCGTGTTTTACAGAAAACAAATAATGAAAATAGGTCTTTTTGTAAAATAGTCAAGGCCTTTAGCAAGTGACCCTTACCCCCTCCTAAAAGAATTCCTGGCCATGGGCCTGCGCAGATATATGCTACGTATTAGCTACACTGCAACACAGCAGACGGGCAAAGTAAAAAAAAAAAAGGTAATCAAAGTGCTCCTCTAAGTGCTTTTCTTTAAAGTGTAGTTCTTCCCCTTAGCGCCAGCAAGGAAGCACAGACAATGAGACGGCACTAGCCCGAAACGTGCGAAAATATCGCAAGTATTATGGTATTATATGCCATAGATTTCTGTGGGTACCGTTCAAGGATTTTAGTGGTTGTGTGGCTCGGGGAGTGCGATCCTTTGGGCAAGTTGGTTGTTCATGTCGAGATATTTGCAGCGCAGAAAAAAACGCGGGCAAATGTAACGACACTACACACGGAGCGCAACAGCATTTCGTCTGTCATGTCCTCACGTTTTTCCACGTTTTTATCTGCGCTGTAAATATCTCGGCATAGTTTGGGACCCACAGACGGGGCCTCGTAGGGGGCCATCGCCTCCTCAGGACCAAATAAAGTTATTTAGATGGATAGATAGATGGTTTGGGGCGATAAGGCGCGGCATACCGCGAAATGTGTTGATAGTTTGCAAGTGATATCATGGACGCAAGTTCTTCACGTACTGGTACTCCAGCACGGCAACTTTGATGACGTCAGAGCAGCATAATCACGTGACGGTTGACCTGGTTCAATGTAACAGCCTCGCCGCTATGGAAAGTTATTGGCCTCAGTGCATGAATAACGAGAGAACCTACATGCGACGTACAGATAAGATTAACGTGACATCGCAAAAACTCGGGTCCCACCGTGCTGGTACACCAACATGGCGGGTTGAGTGACGTAGGCGCAAGCTATCTATAGCTAAGCTATTAGCCGGACGATGCAACAGTCAAACGCAGGCGTTTTTGGGCGAATATGCTGAACTCGATCGCATCGCTGAGGGGCATGTCTCGGCAGCCTGTAATACACGGGCTCACATACCCGGGGTGCGTTTATTGCCGAAGTCTACTGCACGCCGTCTTGTAACGGTGGGCCGTTTCGTCGTGACAGCTCAGCAAAATTTTAATCGGCTAGCACGACTTTTCCAAAACGTGGGATCTTCGTTGGTTTAAGATTACGGCGCGAAAAGCGCGTGCTCTTAGTGAAATGAATGAGCGACGAAGAAAAATAAATGCCGTATTGTTAGATGTCATACTGCCGTCATTGCGCCGTGCCCTGATGCCGTCTTGGTCGTGCATCATGGTGCATCCAAGGTCAATCTAAATAGGTCGCGAAAGTCGGAACGAAAAGTGGTCGGAAACCTATTGCGACAAACATCAACACCCGCGTGACGATTAAAGCGCTACTAGGTGAGGGGGGGACAAATAATGAAAACAAAAAATTAATTAGGCGTTTATTTTCATTAGTTTTAAATTTATTTGTCACGAATTAAATTAGTAGATTACTTTATTCAAACTTTAGTCTTGGGTATGTGGTTGAGTGGCCAATTTTTTTCGTTTATTTTCAGAAACAGCGGGCACATGCAGGCAGTCTGGTAACATGGGCGAACGGTTTTGCTATGGTTTTGCTCATTTTGAGATGCAAATGGCGTCGCTCGTTTTTGCGCAGTAGGTTTGTGCCTGTCGTCCGTAGATATTTCCTCGCATAACCGTTGTTTTCTAGTCGTGGTACTTGGCAGAAGGTAATATAGCCCATCGCAGCCATCGGGAACCGTTTCAGTGACTGTGTTTTGCCAGCGCACGGCCGGCGTGCTGTCGCCCTTCGGGATGATGAGTCCGCCACGCTACGCGAAGAAACGCTGCGCTGTCTACGGATGCAAGATCAACACGTGTGCAAGGTTTGTGTGTGTGATGATGTGGATTGTGTGGCCCGTGACGGGGCGAAGAGGGAACGACAGTTCTGCTTGGAGGGGAAGACGACGAAAAGGAAGCGCGAGCGGGGCGTGCGGCTCGAGGAGTTGGAGCGCGACACGGTTGGAACGGCAGCCGCTGGTCGGCGGTTCGGGTCGCGACATCGCTTAACCAGGCGTGCGGCAGCCATGTGGACCTGGTGAGCCTGATTCCCGCTCTGTGCCCGGTGCTGACACAGAGACCGGCAGCCTAGTCTGTTCCTGGCCTGAGGTCCTGGGGCCCGAGTGGTGTCACGAGGTGGCCGCGGCTCATGTTGGCGACGGGCAGCGAACCTGCGCTGCAGTGGCCTGGTGATCTACTGGCCTGCAGTGCCATCATCACCACCACTACCACCTCGCCACGGTCAAGGCAGCGTGACTGTTGACTGCCCAAGGAGTACCGGTGACGACCGACCTCGCCGCAGCGGCAACAGTTCATAACGGCGAGTAGGACAGTTTGTGTGCGAGGCGCGTAGGACGTTTAGGATGTAAATAAGGAATGCTGTAGTGTGTTGTGTGTGAATCGTCAGAGTTATCGGTTGTGTTAAAGTCTGTGTTCTCTGTACAGAATCACCTGACTGCTGGTTGAATTATTTCAGATCTTAAAGCCCACATTACACCATCACAGTGTGCACGTTGAATTGTTATGCTACTTCTGATTTCTGTGTTATATATTTTGTGGTAATATCCTCTTCAACTGCAATATTTCGCCAATAAAATACACCTTATTTATCAAATCTGTCTTTTTCGTCTTCCCGTTATCTTGCAGGCTTCCATTATGAAGCCGTCATAGTGATAAGAAAAATAACATGCAGCTATAAAAAAAAGTAAGAAGCGGCGCCCTGTCAAAAAATTTCATAATTTCGCGCCCATCGCGTTAAAACGTGACGTCATTTCCGCTTCCGTTTGTGACGTCATCTTTTTCTTTTTTTTTTAATTCTGTTTGTCCCCTCCTCACATAGATGGCGACTGTTGCAACAACTAGCCACCGGCTTGACACGTGGGCTTCTACGGAAGTTACGCTACCAGTTTACATATACCTTGGTGCATCCGCAGAAATAAGCTTTGGGCTCTTATGTCGTCATACCAAGTGGCAACATGAAAGTGCCCAACGAGGCAACTGACCGGGTAGCCAAACAAACCTCCATGCTTTAAAACGTTCATCCTTACTCACTTTTGTCCACGTGTCCCCCTCTTCTTCGGTTATACGTCCCACTGTGTCATTTTCCTCCATATCTTCGCAACCTGTGCTGAAGAAACAAGGCAAAGGCATTCATTCCGACAAAACAAGCGAAATTCGCCGCAGTAGCTATGCTTTGAAAGGGCACCTAATTAGCGCTGCTTCAAACAAAATGTTTGAGAATGAGTTCGGTGTGTGTACGTACAGTCAACTGCAAAAGTTCACTCACCACGGGAGTGCGTGGCAAACAGTTTTTCCCGACGTTTCCGCAACGTCAGCCGTGATCGACAGCAGCGCTACGCTCAAGGCGCATCTTTCCCTTCATCGATGGCTTGTCTATTTCATTACTGGACATTAATGGTTGCTTTCTTACTCAACTTAACGTGACGTACTCTAGAGCAACAATGGCTATAGGTCACTGTGTCGAGGGCAGTATATCAATATAACTGTCATTAATCGCAACCTTTCGCACAGGCTGTTATTCACCCAAAGGCGCACCACTCAAGACAAGTCGTGATTGCAGTGATTATGCTATCAAAGTAGTGTTGTGAAGGCGTTACTGCAGATGAGCGCTTTCCGTTAAAACGATGAACTAACAATGCGCTGCGCGCCTGTGTAAAGTTTGCATGCCAGTGAATAGCAACACCTATTGCCAGTCTAGCCCTGCAGCCGACGGCAAGTAGCGCAAGTTAAGCACGCGTTCGCGTGGTCTCTATACTTTTGGGGTCGACTGTGCAACAACCCGAGTGCCAGACCTACATAATGCGCGCCTTGATGTCATTCTACAGGCTCAGCATCTTTAAGAGTTTATAGTTGATAATCTTTTTTGTTTTCTGATTTTTTTTTTAACACGAAAGTGTTTTATGCCGGGGTCCACCAAGTACATCCGTCACGGATATGACGTTGATAAAATGGACGCCAACGGGTGAGAAAGAAAAAAACCAAGAAAAAGATACCCCGCTGGGAATCGAACCCACGACGTTGCGGCCGCGACGGCAAGCGCCCGACGCTCTACCGACTAAGCCAACTCGGGAGATGCTAGGCACGGCGCGAACGCGCCTTATATCTTTCACACCTTCTCTTTCGCGGCGGGCGGAGCGGGGCGGTGCCGCCGTCTGTGAGAGGTGAAAAGAAGTAATGCTTCACGATCGACACTTACTAGCGCTTACTCCGAGACTGCACGTGATATCGGAGGTCATGGTTAAAGCGTCTCGATACCAGAGAGGTAGACTGGCCGCGCTGGCGTCGCCGAGGCACCCTTGACGCAGTTACGTTCTTTGCCTTTGGATTCGTGTTAGCGTGCGTCGGCTCATCGGAGTAGTGCAGCTTCCACGTGCACGAACGGGATTTCTCTGCCGCCGACTGCTTCAATTGCGAGAGCACCGACTAACAAAACTGCTGCAATATGCGTTGCAGAAAGGACGCGATTTCGACGGGCGAATGTCGTGCCTTGGTGGAGCGAGAGCAGCGCCTGCGAGACAGAGGCCAGAGGGACGCACGCGTTTGCGGCTCAGGCTACGAACCTCTACCTCCCGCGTTGAAGTGCAGTGTGTGTTATGTATGCATGAGCACAGGCGTCGGCTACCCATTACTAGAAAGCGCACACCGTGCCGTTTCTCTCCTTAATTGACGACGCTTTGAAGAAGTGCATACCGGGTACCAATGTTGATTATGAGCTTGTTGATATCATCCTTACGCGGGATTCACGATTCGCTGTGTCCAAATATATGTTCGCACCGTCAGCTACCACAATGGTTTAATCATGATCATGGGCGTTAGTCGTCGCGATAGAGACATGCTGTCAACATGGGTGCATCCACGTCAAACGGTGCTATAGCTGCCAAACACGAATAGACATTGTACAAGCTCTCATATATCATAAGCACTACTTCTGTGAAGACACGTTTCACTTTCGTGTTATACCGATTCCTATGACGGAGGGATCAGCCATGTTTTTTAGTTTTCCCGCTTCATAATTCCCTGCATGAATTACTTCTGCCGATATATCTTATACGGATGAGAGAGAGGGCAACTATAAGTAACTTTTCCAACGAGAACCATGACATTGACACCACGGTATAATCAAAGTGCATACTGATTACTGTTGGTTAGTTATCTCACCGCATTTGATTAGAGCGTTGGGACGTGCACTGTTCGAGAGCTTCTCGAAAGTTCTGGGGCGAGTCCGGGTCTGATACGAGATCTTCAAGCTTATCGTAGATTTTGATGCGCTTCCCGTCAACCAAGACAAGCTTGTCCATGTGCCGCAGGAAATGCCCTTGGTTACAGACTACGATCCGCGTCTGCAAAAAAAAAAAAAAAAACGCATTCACGTTAAAAACGTGCTCCAAAAACGGGATAAGATAAAATGCAATCATAAAATACAATACGTGAGTGGAATTCGAGCGATGAACACCAAAATCAGAAGGCTAATTTCTTTGTGGTACCAGCAACGTTAACAGAAATGGGTTGAAACCCGGCCCGGTTGCTGGTGCCGAGCTCAAATAGACAAGACAAGCACAGCTGCAACTGCGCTAATCGTCTCTATGCTACATTGCTACTGATGTGTGTGTGTAAGCGAACGGGCGCAATCGTGAATTTGTTGCATTCGTAAAAACTTTGCATTCCTAAAAACTTTGAATACGGACATTCTGTAACGTGTAGTAGCGATGAATATAATAACTAAGGGCCCAATGGTGGCAGTGCCATCAATTCATTTCAAATAATGCATTCACTCGCACAGTACAAGCACTCGTTAATTATCACGGGACGAAGGTTACGAAAAGGTAAGGTGGGGGGGAGGCTAGGAGCACTGCCCCTTCCCTAGAAAGCGAGAAAAACTACACCGCGGCTAGTTAGCACAAGCTAATGTAATGTCAGTGTTGCTCATGTTGGCCAAGTCAAAGCTACTACTGTCTAATGCCGGCTAAACATGGCTATATGGTTGCTAATTCTGGTCAGTGACGTTAAATATTGACTAATGTTGGCGTGAAGGGCGAACTTGTCGTGTATTTAGCTCAGCATATTGACGTACGAAAGCAGCGCTAAAAAACAAGGACAGAAAAGACACAAACAATTTTCTATCAGCACTCACACAAACAATTTCTATTAGCAGCTCTACGCGTGGTTGTTTGTGTGACTTTTCTATTCTCGTTTTCTTTTTTTCGCGCTGTTCCCCTACATCAATTACTGTTGGCTATCCGCCACATTAAAAAAAACTTTGAAATTATATCTACTAACATCATAAATTATTCTATGTAGTTCTTTTTGATTTGTGATACAACGCTTGTATTGTTGTAGTTGTATCTATTACTATGTTTTATCGTTTCGTTGTTTTGCTATATATCCTGTTATGTAACATTGTTCTGTTTTTACTATTTTGTCTTGCCATTTGCCCTTGCATTTTTTTTTTTGCTTTCTTTATCGTGGGTCCCCCTACAGTCTTCGGACTATGGGACCCTAGTCTGTAAAACGTTTGCTTCATTTTATGTATCGTTACTTTGCTAATAATAATAAACTTCAAACTTCAAACTTCAAACTTCGTTAGAACACCAACATTATTTTCAGTGATTTTTTAATTGGATGAGGTGGTGTCCACTGACATTCTTTTTTTCCCCACACAAACACTAGTAAACTGCACAAAACATGTTTGTAATACTGGCTGCCCGAAACGCAGCGAGATGTCGCTACCGTTGTTTTGTAAAGCGGTATAACGCAAATATCATCACGTATACCGACAGGACATGCTACAACGTTCTATCAGCACATCGTGTCACCTTGCTCCTGAGCATGCCACGGCTTCCGATGACGTCTCTGAACACCCGACTAGCAACGACAGGGTCAAGAGCGGTGAGAGGGTCGTCCAGCAGGTAGATGTCGCTCTGGCTGTAAACAGCACGGGCTAGAGAGATGCGCTGCTTCTGTCCGCCACTCAGGTTCGTGCCCTGCGTCGATGTCCGCGTAAAACAAATGTCCCGTTATTTTGGCTACGCTACACCGAATCATATTCTTCGGCAGCTTAGTTTAACACACATTCAATAAAGCTTCGTCGCACGTCAAGCGGTAAAAATGCGATTAAATAATATGCACGCTCAAAATAGCTTAAGCACCTGCAGAACGACTCCACGTCGTATTGTGCTTCAAGATATGCACATATGTTGTTGTTGAAACGCGTTGACTCCGATAATTTCACCGTTCGTTTTGACGTTGCCATCAGGAGTTCATGAGACTGAAGTATAGACATTAGGTTCCAGTCACAGAATTTGCCTCTCCCGGTGATATGACTCACCAAAAGCACACAAAAAGTGTGTCAGTGACATTATGTCTATTCGGTACATAATGGAAATATAAGCGTGATCCACTGTTTAGTAGTAGTAGTAGTAGTAGTAGTAGTAGTAGTAAGAAGTAGTTAGTAGTAGTAGTAAGTAGTAGTGGTGGTGGTAGTAGTAGTAGTAGTAGTAGTAGTAGTAGTAGTAGTAGTGGTAGTAGTAGTAGTAGTAGTAGTAGTAGTAGTAGTAGTAGCAGCAGTAGTAGTAGTAGTAGTAGTAGTAGTAGTAGTAGTAGTAGTAGTAGTAGTAGTAGTAGTAGTAGTAGTAGTAGTGTATTTGTCCCTCCACAACCCAAATAAACCGAATTCTTTATCGTTGGAATCTCTGGAAGAGTACTGGTAAATTTGTTTGCGGGCGTGTGACCTATATAACATTTGAAGAGACTGCACAACGCGCATGCGCAGACTTACCTTCTCGCCGACTTCGGTCATGTCTCCCGTTTGCAGCTTGTTGATGTCATTTACCAGTTGACAGTTTCGAATCACTTTCTCGTAGAAAGCGTGGTCCATCGCCTTCCCGTAGAGGATGTTGTCTCTAATTGTCATATTGTGTACACATGGCAACTGAGGTGCGTAGGCTACGCTTCCCTGAAAACAGAAAAAGAGAGGACACAGCTACGTGTGCGCTCTCCATATTTTTGTAGATAAATCGCAAGCAGCTCACTACAAATGATAAATGTCTTCATTCTCATCAATGCTACACTCACATGACGTAATCTACTTTCTGACATGCACGCTGCGTCTCTGGGCTTGCCATCAAAACAGCGCCGATGGGCTGAAATCGTTGTTCTTATGCATTGAACCTATGGACCTGCTCTCCAAACTGTGACCCAGCCATGAAGGATGGATGGATGGACGGACGACGGACCGATATCTATCTATCTATCTATCTATCTATCTATCTATCTATCTATCTATCTATCTATCTATCTATCTATCTATCTATCTATCTATCTATCTATCTATCTATCTATCTATCTATCTATCTATCTATCTATCTATCTATCTATCTATCTATCTATCTATCTATCTATCTATCTATCTATCTATCTATCTATCTATCTATCTATCTGTCTGTCTATCTATCTATCTATCTATCTATCTATCTACCTATCTATCTATCTATCTATCTATCTATCTATCTATCTATCTATCTATCTATCTATCTATCTATCTATCTATCTATCTATCTATCTATCTATCTATCTATCTATCTATCTATCTATCTAGATCTAGATAGATAGATAGATAGATAGATAGATAGATAGATAGATAGATAGATAGATAGATAGATAGATAGATAGATAGATAGATAGATAGATAGATAGATAGATAGCTCTGCCGGCCTACGCGAATTATGGTAAGGACTTATTCCTCTCCATTCTATTGTCTATAGGGTAGCATCTAAGGGAATATACGCTGGCTAATCACGCCGCTTTTCAATAAACAGCATTTTCTCCCTTTGTCTTCTCACACATTACATCTTTAAGCATATTCAAAACTCTGGCACACGGTGCGTTGTCACGTATACTGTACAATATCATGCCGACCTTCACCGCGGTCTGAAAGCCGTTGCAAAGCGCTCGAAAACAGCCTTCCCATGAGTGCCACTCCCACACCTCGGCAGGTGGAGCCGATTTCACGCCCCACTGAATTGACATTCTCACTCACCACGCGCGTCACATTGCCTTTGATGCGGTGCATGTCTCCCAGTATTGCGGCTAAAAGCGAGGATTTTCCGCTGCCGACGAAACCAACGACGCCAATGAGAGATCCAGGCTCAACAGTCAGGTTGACGTCATTAAGATGAGCTTCTGATTTCCTGTCGTCACTCCACGCAAAAGTGCACTTCTCCATCGTCACGGTACCTGGATATAGTCAATCGTAAAGAGAATCACCATCTTTCATTAAACGGCATGAACTCCAGTTCACGCGAGAAAAGAATAAATCTTAATCCGATCTGTAGTAATCGATGAGTGACCCTGAAATCCAACCCCGCTTGTAAATTTCATAGTAGCATTTTTTCTGCTACAAAGGCAGTACATTACCTCTCTCGATCGAAAAGCGAGCGGTCGGATCTTGCCTATTTTCTTCTTGATCATCCGCCGTGCAAAAATCAGCAATTCTTCCAAGAGCCAGTATTCCCTAGACAAGGGAAACCAACAAAAGATGATTGATCCCTCTGTCATAAGAATCGGAATAACACGAAAGTAAAGCGTGCCCGTACAGAAGTAACTGAATGTTTACTGTACATTGATATAAGAAAGTTTGTACAATGCATATTGATGTCTGGCAGCTGTAGCACCGTTTAACGTGGATGCACCCACTTTGATGATTGGTGGTACGTCTCCATCCCGACAGCAAACGTCCATGAAACCCTAGTGGTAGCTGTAGTAGTTAACGGTGAAAGCGTAATCAGAGAACGAGGTGTGATAGCCAGAAGAGCGTCACATATTGGACGCAGAACTTGGTCGCCATCCCGCGGCATGTTAAAATGCGATTGAACGCCACGGCCGGACTAGAGGGAAACGCAAAGCGCGGCGTGCCGCCCCCCGGCCGCGATATTTCTCGGGGCGAGCGCGTGAGCGGGGAACGCGGTGTAGCAGCCAAGTGAGGCAGGCGCGCGTCGCAGAGCTATTTTTGGTTTGGATTAGCGTGATGCTATGAGCGAGGCCGACGCTTTTACTACGCTTGGGCTAAGATCGCCACCTCGTGGTGTGTCAAGGCTTTGACAAAATTGAACTTCTATTGAAAACGCACCGAATTGGACGGACGTGTAACGCGTCGCAGGCGTTATTCGCGGAGGCCACAGTAATGACGAATTACTTTACTTTACCGTTCCCAGAAGGAAACACCACCCGCCGACCTGGAGAGTGGTAGATATAAAAGGCGCGCTTGTAAAGCCTCTATAGTCTGTGACCGTGGTGCAGTGGATAGTGTGCCCGGCATCTGTGCCCGGGCATCGAATCCACGACCGAGCAGTCGTGGGTTCGGTGCCCGTTGACGGAACTTTTTTTTTTGCCATCTGATCGCGTAAATGTTTTCGACGTCATTTCCGTGACGGAAATAAGTCACTGAAGTCTTGGTGGACCCCGGCATAAAACACTTTCGTGTTAAAAATTTCAAATATGTTAGGAATTACTACTCACAAAATACGAATCACCGAAAAAATCGGCGCAAATGAACATTACTTTTGCAGTGTGCCAAAGGCCGAAACACAACGCGCACAAACATGTTCATAATTTATTTACATCCACGTGTCGCAAACAACGTCTAGTACAACCTGTGCTATACCACTGATGTATAATGATAATTGTTGTTGTTTAACGTCCCAAAACCACGATATGATTATGAGGGACGTCGTAGTGGAGGGCTCCGGAAATTTCGATCATCTGGGGTTCTTTCACGTGCACCTAGGTCTAAGTACACGGGCATCAAGCATTGTCGCTTCTATCTAAAATGCGGCAGCCGCAGCCTGGATTCGATCCCGCGACCTTTGGTCAGCAGCTGAGCACTCGAGGTCACAAGCCGAGGATTTTATTGCGACAGCAATTATATGGCCACTCTCGGAGGAGGCTTTCTGGCCGTCGCCGTCGGCACCGCCGTGCCGTTCTGAACATATATATATATATATATATATATATATATATATATATATATGTACTCCCAAATAAGAACTGTTCACAACAAAATTTTTCTAAGCGCACGACCAGGGATTGACATCTCGGCCACAATGCATTCACTGACATGCATACACTGACATTTCAATTTGTTGCTATCGCATTCATAGCTTCGCCCGTGCGGCGAAACTGAGCTTTTTGCCTTTTTATACCCCTAGCGTCGGTGCTCTTAGACGTAAGGTGTGGTATGCAATTAAGCATTCACCTGATTGAGATTCCGCAGCCCCTGTCCGCAGCTGTTCATGGATAGGTCAATCATGTACAGCAGCGACACACAGGAGAAGGACAACGCAGGGGTGAGCACCATGTTGGGTTCGAGCGCGTACAGCGTCGAGAAGAGGATGATTATGAGCTGAAAAGTTGTTTGCATTTCTGTTATTAACCAGTTATGGCTGCAGATATGTCACTGCACGACAGTTGCCAAAAATGTATCATGCACTATGGTTTCGAAACAGAAAGAAATGGAATATATATATATATATATATATATATATATATATATATATATATATATATATATATGGGTGAAAAGAAGGGCCCACCAGCCGAAACGTTAATAAAACTACATTTCGTACGCGAGTCCTTCTTTTCACCCATCTATCGTACCGGACCCATCGATCCATCGATCTTCACATCCAAGTATTATATATATATATATATATATAGTTAGTTCTCATTAATACTCTCTCTGACAACGAAAAACAAGCTCTTAAAAGTAATCTTTCCTTCATTCATAGTGAGGGTCTCGTTCTGGCAGGCAGGCTTGGTGCCTTCAGGTAGTATGCCAGCTATTATTAATCAGCTACCAGCTCGTAAAAAGATCGCGTGCTACGTGACGCCTACAGGAAGAAAAAGAGCGTTCCACACTCGATGCCATGGCTGCGATCGGCGCGGACTGACATTCCTGCGTTTAAACGCACATATATGCTCCATAAAGTGGACGGGAGGGTGACCGTCACCATAGCTCAGTGGTAGAGCATCGTACGTGTTATTGGAAGGTCGCAGGTTCGGACCCTGCAGGTGGGAAGTTATCTTTTCGTCCACGTTACTTTGTTCACATGTATATCCTAATTACTACAAAGAACGTCGCCTATACTTTCCGTGGTATTATTGTGTGTTAGTACTCATTAATATTGCGTCTAACCACGAAAAACGAGCCCCCTTAAACGGAATCTTCTTTCCTTCACACACACACACACACACACACACACACACACACACACACACACACACACACACACACACACACACACACACACACACACACACATATATATATATATATATATTTTTTTTTTTCGAATATTACCGGTGCCAGTGTAATGACAAGCAGCAGATAATGAAGCCAAGGAATGCGTACGCGACGTTAATTGTACGGTTTTAGGTGTATTGCAGTAATTGCGATATACTCGTACATGCGAAGAAAGTAAAATGGATGAAAAGACAACTTACTTACTAGAAACTAAGCGCACGAAGTATTGCTTATCCGTGTAGACCGAACGACAGAACAGCGCTGTACTGCGAACAACATTATTTGAAAAAGCGTGTTGCGTGGTGTGCGTGTGGGTGTGTTTGCGTGTGCATGCGTGTCTGCTTGGGTGTGTGTACGTGTGTATGTGTGTGTGTAAAGTTCATCGCTGCTGCATCGTCTATATCTCGCGTTAATGTTTTCATTTGTTTTTTGTTGCACTCTTACACTAAGCAAACCAATATTCTTGCGCAATAAGTACATACCACTTAGCAATCGGCCGGCGTGATTGTAGCAATCACATGCGAGCGAGAAAAAAGTGACTCACAACAGAGCTGGTTGCGCCGTAGAAGCAGTCGAGAATGGCGTCCAGCAGATTGATCCAGAAGAGCCACTTGAGTTCGACCTCTCTTAATCGGACCACGTTCTCCTGCAGGGCGTCTTCCCAGGCGTACATCTTCACCACGCGGATAGTGGACAGTAGGTCCGCAGTCGCCTTAAGCCGCTCATCCCGAGCTTTGATTGCCTTTCCCTGTAAATGCGTTGTGCCAATATCGCTTCTTGAATTTTAACCGTTTTCCTGAAACGCGCCCACAAGAAGGAGGCGTCAAAGAACACGTAACATTCTATACATTAATTGCCTGTTCAGCGTAACAATAAATAAAGGCACAAGTGCGTTGGAAGCCGCAAGCGCGAAGATGGTAGGCAAGTTCATGTACTGCCGGTCATTGCCATGGCGACAGAACAACCAATCGCCACAGTGGGCCATTTCGTATGGTACTCGACTGCGGACTCGAAGTTCACGGGATGGAATAACGGCCGCGGCGACCGCATTTTATATGGAGGCGAAAATGCTTGAGGCCCGTGTACTTAGATTTAGGTACACGTCAAAGAACCCCAGGTGGTCGACATTTCCGGAGCCCTCCACTCGGACGTCCCTCATAATAATATCATGATTTTGGGACGCTAAACCGCAACAATTATTATTATAGTTATGGTGGCTGAACGATCGCAGTGAATGTTGTAGGAACCTCTATGGCGCTATGTACACGACCTTTATTGTGCGGGAACACGCGGCACTCACCCACAATCGTTTCTGCGAGGACGAGGCGAACGAAGGCAGGCAGAGAACCAGGAGTGTCCCGGATGCCGTGCAGACCGAAGGCCATACGCCGGCTCTCGTCGCGATCATCCAGAAGAGGAAAGGGAAGAGCAGGAAGCCGATCAGGAGGGTTGGCAGGGCGAAAGTGAAAAAGGTAATCATGGAACAGTCGACGGTGAGCATCGAACTGATCTTGCCTGTCGGGTAACGCGCCTTTGTACTGGCGGACATGGTCGTCACCTGCAACAGAACGAGAGCTCTATACCTCTGATGCGGGAGCATTAGGATATGTCAGAGTGGTAAAAGGTACGTGTGCCTGATCGCGGTATCAAGTGGTCCCGAGGTAGAGGAAGAAGAAGCTTTAGTAAGGCCAAAAGATGAAAGGGAAGTGCACGGCCGAACTGGATATGACCGCTTGGAGCACATGACCCAAAAGTGCCAACTACACCTCCGGGTCTAAGCTGACGAGGTGTGCTTTCCACTGCTTCATACTAATTTGAGTTTTCTTGGCTAGAAATGTCTCTAGGTTCTTGGGCTTTTCATTAAACGCCTTTAGATGTGATCTAAAGCTAGTCTGTCGCCGCACCATGAACAGGCGTCCGGAAACAGCGTCGGATGGATTTTATTCAAGTTATAGAAATGTGAAAAGGTTAAGCCTAGATCATAAGTGAGTCAACCCAAAGAGGTCAACTAGGTATGGTTAAGACTGGAAGTGAGATGAGAAAGTGAACTTATATCCAGCAATCTGTATAGGAAGTCAAATTAGGACGTGAATATAGTGCGCGAAACTCATGTAACCGAAATAAGAAGTGAGGCCCAAGGGGAGAGACAAACAACATGCAAGCGAATGTATTAAAATTACCGCCAGCATAAAAGCGATGATACAGCGCACGACAATATTATATATTATTCGGTATGAGAAAAATAGATAGCGACGAATAAAACATAAGCACGTTTTTCAACACAACTTGCTACGTTAATTAGTATTAGCAATAACATGATGTGTGTGTACCTTAGTGTATATCTGTACTTGAAGCAAAGAGCGGACCCTGCAGCCAAACATGTGAAATACGTCAATTTGGTAGCAGGAGAGGAGCAGTTCGCATACTGTGGCGGCTGCAAACAGCAGCACTGCTACCGTCATGCCAACTTGGTCCTGGCTGTTTATCAGCAACCTGCGAATACGTGCGAACAGCGTGACGCGTTAACCAGGGTAGTAGTCCAGTTGGTTACTCTGCACTGGGACGTGGGGATGAGGGAACACAATACGTGTACGAAAGCAAACAAAAGAAAACATGTCCGCACACTATAGCTTTTCATTCGGTACTAACTGACATAAATAAATGAACATCTGGAAGCCAAGCGCACTAGATCCTTATGGTTGAAAGTTACGCTTTAAACATCCCGGACGGGTCAAAACGTGGCCGGATTCAAACCTTGGAGGAGCCTCGCAGCACTCTTCCGAGCAATCGTCGAACGGTTCCATTAACAGAGCTTATTGCGTCAAGAATCCGTAAATTAGAAGCTAAAGTCGCGCACACGATGCGACTCATTAAACGAATCACTAAAAAACATCAGGGCATGAAAGAAGGAAGTATTCTTCGGCTTATCCACTCATTCGTGCTCAGCCATATTACCTATGTAGCTGCCTACCACCGATGGTTCGCGGCAGAAAAAGCCAAACTCAACGGGCTCATTAGACGAGTTTACAAACAGGCGCTAGGGCTTCGGCAGAGTACCAGCACGGAACTCCTCCTCCAACTAGGCCTTCATAACACCCTTGAAGAAATAATTGAAGCGCAACAGATCTCGCAGTACGAGCGCTTGAGCAATACCAAAGCCGGCCGCAACATTCTCGACAGTCTCGGCATTTCTTATCACACACAACACGGTAACAAACACGACATACCACGCGATATCCGTACTAAACTCATAATACCACCATTGCCAAAGAACATGCATCCTGAACACAACAAAGGCAGAAGAATCAGTAGAGCCAGAGCTATGCTCCAAAGTTTTGGCCGCAATGAGGAGGCCGTGTTTGTCGATGCAGCGCGCTATCGAGACGGTCGCCGTTTTGCTGTTGCGGTTGTAGACCATACGCACACATGCATGACCAGTGCTTCGATCAACACAAGGCACGTAGAAACAGCGGAGGAGGTAGCTATCGCGCTGGCCATAGCTCACACCGATGGCCAATATATTATCAGTGACTCACAAACGGCAGTTCGAAATTTTGCAAATGGTAGGATCTCTCCAGTGGCTTTACAAGTCCTTACTAAAGGCAAAACCCGCTCTGACGAACAAAATGCACACATCCTCTGGTTTCCCGCCCACACACCCGTCGACCGCACGGAGGTCAATCTTAACGAGGTGGCGCACAACGTGGCTCGAGGTCTCACGTTCCGAGCTGCGTCTGCGGTTGACACTACCCGAAATGACTCCCTTGTGAACGAATGGGAGTGGGCGGATAGACTAACCAAATTCAGCGATATTACCCAACACTATAAAATTCAGCGACGGGAATACCCCCGCCCCACCCCAAACAGACGGGCCCAGTCCGTTCAATGGCGGCAATTACAAACAGGCACCTACACCAATCCCGTAATTATGAAGCACATTTACCCTGATTTGTATACAAACCACTCATGCAAGTATTGCACCAATAGGGCCACACTAGCGCATATTCTCTGGGAGTGTCCAGCACTAATACGCAAAACTAGGGACGCGGCCTCCAATGAGGACCTTCGGGTGCGTTGGCGGGCCGCGCTGCTCAGCTCAGGACTAGACAATCAACTCTGGGCGATCCAGCAGGCCAAGGAAGCTGCTGAGAGACACGGTCTCTCGGCCGACTCCTAGGCGGGAACCCAGCCCGGAAACCTGCAGGAACTTATTAAAGTTATTCACTCACTCAAGTACGAGCGGAATTACAGGGATTCGCCGCACGCTTCAAGCGCTTTCTCTCTCCTTTCGTGCAAACAAGCCCGCTGAAAGGTACGTAGGGGGGAGGGGGGAGAGGACAAGGGGGCAAGGAGATGTGTCCATTCTTCAGGGCGCGTCATCACCTTGAGTACTTTCTTTTATTATTTTCTCTCCGAACGCGCGGTTTACTTTCAGTGTGATTGCGAACGCGAGTGCGGATACGTGGCGCCATCCTACGGCGGCCACGGCAACTATGCAGCACACGATGCTCAACTCAGCCAGTGGCCGTGGACGTTGTGTGTATGGCGCAGAAGTTTGGGTATATGGAATGATTTGTAGAGAAAAGAGGGACCGATTTCTTGCTCAATTCGGGAATTAGGTGTAAATTCCAGGCAGCGTGCAGCACCATAATTTTTGGATCGCGTGTTCACAGGAGCTTCGACTACCGATAGGCAGCGTTTTCTTAACATGCTGAAAAAGTGTTACAGGGCCCCTTTAAACTCAGCATATTGCCACGCACGCTCCTTTTACTATTTCTATGTAACCGGTTAAGTTACACGTAGTACAACCACTGCCTTTCACGAACCGCGCACGAATGTCTGGGAACATTCCAGATTATTTTAGAATTTTCTGATAGGCTTGCGCGCGTAAACGCGAACAGTTGAGTTTTTTCTGGAACTAGCGCGGCCACCAACGATAAGTCTCGAACTTTCGATGCGGCATGTACAAATGCCGACGCATTTAAACTACAGATCAGATTATCGACGGCCGACGCTCTGTTCGCCGCTATAATTCTACAGCGTGTATCGCTTGTAGTTTGACTTCTTGTTTACCGGGCACAGGTTAGCTCAAGTTTAAAGTTTCTTCTTGAACGCACCGACTGCTTCCTTCTCCAACGTCACGACCACGAGACAATATCATCCGGGTTGGCACACAGTTTCTGCCTGCCTACACGGATTTATCCATCGTGCGTTAAAATATCTGCCAACATCTTATCAAGAAACGTTTCCAGTATCAATCAATCAATCAATCAATCAATCAATCAATCAATCAATCAATCAATCAATCAGGCTGTGCGTACGCGCGTGACATGTGACTCACTCGAGTGCTGGTACCCTTGAAAATATGGCTCCGTAGTACGCAGCTGTGACCACGAACGCTCGCAGCACGTCAATCCAGAGCACCTTGGCCAATGCGATCAGAAATGCTGACCGGCGTCCAGGAGCAATTAGCCTGAACAGGTATGCGAAGGATGAGCACATCAAAGCTTTGAGCTTGTCAGGCAAGGATGGTGAGGAAGTCTGTTAATTACAGTTATAGGTATACGTAGCATGCCTGCGCACATGCCCATGCATTGTCCTCAGCACAAGCGACACGTCCTTCGCCATTACCATGTCCTGGGTAAAGTGCTAGTTATGACATGTTGTTTTTAGGCAATACTGTTGTCACGACATTGTGGTGTCGTCACAGACTCTTCTTCTATTTCATTCTTTTACACCACCCTGTACTTTCCAAGTACAGGGTAGACAACGGGAGATTTTTTTCTGGTTAACATCCCTGTCTTTCCTCTATATTTCTTTCTCTCTATAGTCAGGAATCGAGAACGAAAAATCCGGCTTCCAGGATGTAGCTAGCGTACTACGCAGGACCAGGTTAAGAGTGCTCGAACGCGTGGGTTGACTATGTTGAACTAGAGTTGCTGCACATGGCTTCCATAGGAAGCCCGCAGTAAAGGTAGGAGCCAACGGATGGAAACGCACAGTGCGGATAGGTTGAAAGAACAGGAATAATTGCCTCAGACAGGCTGGCTGACCTTTCTTGGGGGCATCTCTCTTTGTCAAAAGCACCTTGTCATTCCTTACCTGAGGACTGCCTGGGAACACCGTTATAGAGCTCGAGAATCGCGGAGTTCCCCGCCTTTTTAGTTTTAGACGCGGAGCAGCTTTTGCGCTGGGCTGTGTCCGTAGTTTCATTGGCGACCGTCCAACCTAGCATAGCCATCTGAGCGCTCGCTCGCGCCATGGAGAAGTCTTCTTCCTCTTGTTCATCGACCGCCTTGATGATGATACGTGCAAAGCACTTCAGGGGCCCGGGCTGCCGTATGCTGTCCTAGCTTGGCGTAGCGAAGACAAAACCATGTGTGCTGGCACGCGCTAGCGCTTTCGGGCCTGTGTAAGGAAGGGGCTGGGTAAGACGCTGTGGCCTCTCTCCCATACACTATCGCAGCGATCACGTGATGGCGTCTGGGAACGAGATTCTGCAGACGCGCGATGAACCCGCGTGGCGTGCTCCAACAAGAGTACGGGACGAGTAACAGCGACAGCAACTACAGTGAATTCGTGGTGTGCTCCATTTGCAAGGACGCCTTAACATCAGGCAAGGTACCCGTGATGAACGGAACTCGACCCATGCGCTGCTTCGCATCCCCACATGGTTCCCTTTAGTGGGAGATGGTGTAATTTTTTTGCCTCATTTTTCGCCCATTTTTCGTTTTTACTTCTCCCCATTACCTCCGCGATTGCTGAGCTTCGTGGCAATTTTCAAAGTCAGGATAGAGCCACATTACTCTTCTTTTCAGTTTCTTCTATGCCAGATTGCAAGTACAGGCCGTGACACCACGGGACATGACGTCAACAATTATTTTTAACACGGATGTCAAGGCGCCCTTCTCAAAACCCCCTTATCGAAACGTCGGACACTATGTAAGAGACACCTATTCCTGTACATTCAACCTTATACAATAACTCTATGTCACACTGCATCACTGCGCCACCTAGCATCTAGAGCGTCATATATTTAACATTGCTTTTCAGGGCGCACACAGTTCGTTGCGACCGGTAGTGAGAAATAAAACCCATGCTTTGTCAGTACAAAGATAACGTTCTTTAGCCCGCTTTTCAGGGAATCCTCGAATGGGCAAATACGGACACGAGGGTGTCAGTTCGCCCAACTTACCTTGGTGCGAGGTTGGCAGTGAGAGTCCGGACGAGGTTCTTACAATACCACCCTCTTCGTAGGGGTGGAAGACGGGCCGAAGCTGATGCGCCCTTGGTGTACACGTCTTTGATGAGCCTGCATATCGACGACAACGAGACATCGCAGAATAAACGCGGAAATACCTCGACCAACTAATACATTAAATGCGAAGCATTTCTTAGCGAACCCAAGGCACTTTGGGAGTTTCGATCTATCTATCTATCTATCTATCTATCTATCTATCTATCTATCTATCTATCTATCTATCTATCTATCTATCTATCTATCTATCTATCTATCTATCTATCTATCTATCTATCTATCTATCTATCTATCTATCTATCTATCTATCTATCTATCTATCTATCTATCTATCTATCTATCTATCTATCTATCCGCCTACGTCTGGGTGCTCTCCTGATCGCCTCCTTAACTTGGTGTAGACCAAGATTGGTATAGAACGGTAAGAGGGTTTGACGAACATGACTGACTGGCCGTGACATGTATGACATGAAAATCCTGTCGCGTACATAGTCAAAGCCTTTTTCAGGCACGTGTGGCACTTACTCGTATATCACGGGTCGCGTGTGCGTGTATGCGCCACAGTTTATTGAGAGTTTACGAGTATACCTATCGAGGAATGGCGCGAACAGACATCGGCACTTCAAATGCGAGAGCGTTAACAAAAACCGCCATCGGCATCCTTGGCCCGACTAATGCAAAGAATAAAAATTCGACAGATCCCACGTACCGTGGTAATCGATGTTATGCGAAGCATGCGCAGGAAGGTGACTGTGTCGCACTTTTTCACATTGAGCGAAACGTTACGGAATGATCCTAAAGAAATGTGCAAATGGCGTACGCACACACATATTTTGAAGAGTCGCACATGTGTTATGTAACCAGTTGTTTACAGTTGCTTTACGATGCCAACAGCAACATAGGTGTTACCAAAACCAGACGCAGTAAGCTGATATATAGTGCTTATATTCTTCATTGTTGGATAGCGCGAATTCGAATAGGTCAATGAAGGAACACAGATGCACAGGACAGCCGCTACTGGCAACTAAGTTTTATTCAGAAAAGTTTTCCTAGATATATACACAGCCGCATGGCACGCGCAGGCGCACTGCACGTACGTTACAGTCACAGTTGCAGTTGTTAGAGTTGCGTTACAGTTGTTATGCCTATACCTCTCCGCTATGACGGAGAAGCAGGCACGTTTCACGAACTTGTGTGCATGTGGGGAAGGGGCTCTTGGCAGTTCTTGAATAAGGTCATCATCACTGTGTTAAGCGAGCACCAGCAACTGGACAGGACTTGCTATCGGATGCGTTCGTGATCGCGGCTACGAGAGGTCTAAGTGTAGTGAAGTACAAGGTATAGTAGAGCTCGTGGGAAACCGCGGGTAGCTTTTACGAAGACATAATCTATGATGCCTCCTGTCCTGGACGTGGCACCGATGTCTCGTGATGCCTTGTCCACATTCAAGCAGTCTTTCATGTCGTCTAAGAACGAGGTGTTGTTGAATATTGATAAATCAATGCTGAAGTCACCGGTAATCATGAGGGACATGGTCCTCTCGGCAGAGTTATTGTAGGAAGCATTTACCCCGTTTTTTTTGCGTAATCCACGTGGTCGACGTTGCGGACCGCGTGGACAAGTGGATGGTAGCCCAGTGTCTTCCAGGATTGCTCTGTCTTCAGCTCCCTAACTTTCCTTGCGTCGGCCGCTGTGGTTTAGTGGTTACGGTGCTCGGATTTTGACCCGAAGGCCGCGGGTTCGATCCCGGCCGCGGCGGTCACCTTTCGATGGAGGCGGAATGCTAGAGGCCCGTGTACTGTGCGATGTCAGTGTACGTTAAAGAATACCACATGGTCAAAATTTCCGGAGCCCTGCACTGCGGCGTCTCTCATAATCATATCGTGGCTTTGGGACGTAAAACCTCAACAATTACAGTTATTATCTCTTTCCTTCCATGTCAATGTGTATGTTCGCGGTACTGTGTTGATTGAGACTCTGTCATCACCTGTGGCACATGCCCTGCTGCGGTGGTCTAGTGGTTATGACGCTCGACTGTTGACCCGTAGGTCGCGGGATCGAATCTCGGCCGCGGTGGCTGCATTTTCGATGGAGAAGAAAATGTTTGAGGCCCGTGTACTTATACTTAGGTGCACGTTAAAGGAACCCCAGGTGGTCGACATTTCCGGAGCCCTCTACTACGGCGTCCCTCATAATCATATCGTGCTTTTGGGACGTTGAACAAGATATTATTATATTATTACCTGTTGCACATACCCGCATAATATGAACTCTGGTATCCGGGTACGTGCCACACGCGCCTGAGAGAAAGGGTTTCATGACGTACGCAGCAGGTATTTTGCGTTATTCATTTCATCACCAGTGAATCGTATTCGTCATACACTCATCCTATGTTGTGCAAATTTTGGTATATTACAACCTATGGAGACGACCAGGAGAGCGTGCAGACGTAGGCGGCTAGATAGTTAGATAGATAGATAGATAGAAACGCCCAAAGTGCCTGAGGTTCCTTAAGAAATGCTTCGCATTTAAAATCAGGATCCCAGCAGTAATCCAGCCCAAGCGTTCTGCGTGGCAGTGAGGTATTCCACAGAGCCACGCAGGCCTTGAAGCTGCTTTGGAAAAAGGCACTATGCAGGCGTAATATCGGTGCAACGTCAATTGTGACTGTAGTGCTGGCTATCTAATTTTATACCAAAGCAATGACCATTACATATGTACTCCTATGATACAAGGCAATTGTGGTTCCAGTGTTGGCTCCGCTTTAGAGCACTCTGCGCGTGTATATAAGTTATGCGCGGACTCACATTACAGTTGCATTCCTATGATTCAGTAATATTGTAGAGAAGCATTGGAACGTTGTAATGGGCCGTCCTCTTCAGCGCCTTCTAGTGGGTCGCCCTCTTCGTCTCTTCTCGGAGACGACGAGCTCCTCGTGCTCGTGAGAGTCTGCGCTTCGTCGTGACTGTCGTGCATCGTCGCCGTCAATCCAGCCGTCAAAAACGCCTTTACAAAGTGGTGGAGAGTGCTGTACCGTCACCACAACTTCGGTCTCCATTCGATGCCCCTGGAGCTCCGATCCCGTACCGTGCCATCTACCATGCCGCAAGACGCCGCTCTGCAAACGCCGCCTCCTGCCCCGACCGCTTGTCCCGGTGTCCCCCGTATCCGCGACCCTCCTGTCTTCACCGGCGCGGATGGCACCGACGTCGAGGACTGGCTCGCGATCTACGAGCGTGTGATCGTCCCCAACAAATGGGACGAAGCAGGCAAGCTGACCAACTTGGTTTTCTACCTCGCGGGTGTGGCAGGCATGTGGTACAACAACCATGCATCCGATTTCCCGACGTGGTCCGATTTCAAGACCGCCATCGTCAACGTGTTTGGCCGCCCTGCCGTTCGTAAGCTTCAAGCCGAACAGCGCTTACGTGAACGAGCTCTGCAGGCAGGGGAATCGTTCACGAGCTACATCGAGGACATCCTTGACCTGTGCAAGAAAGCCGACGCGAGCATGTCGGAGTCTGACAGAATCAGGAATGTTCTGAAAGGCATCGACGACGATGCCTTCACTATGCTGCTGGCCAAAAACCCTCGCACAGTGGCAGAGGTCATTACTCTGTGCCAAAGCTACGAGGAGCTGCGCCGGCAGCGCTTGATGACCCGTCGACCGCCATCACGCGATGCTGATCTCGCAGGCTTGTCGGCAATTCCTGACCACTCCACCTTGCTCGCCGAAATCAAGTCGTTCGTGCGTGAGGAAATTGCCCGCCAGGTCTCTCTACTGGCTTTCACTCCACCGCAGCATGTTGACCAGCCGCCAACTACACTTCTGCCTCCTCTCCGCCGAGCGATTGAGCAAGAAATCGCGGAGGTCATTCCCGAATACCACCAGCCGCCTCAAGTGCCTGCACCACTAAGCTACGCGCAAGCTGTAGCCAGGCCGCCCCCAGCGATTCCTGTGACTAGCCCGCGGAGTTACGCCGAAGCCGTCGTCGGACCACAGGCCTTCGACGCGGCTGTGCCGCCTACATACGTCGACGTCGTCCCCAGGCCCCGACTGCTGCCCACAGTGCACTCATATCAGCAGCCGCCTCGTCCATCCCGTTCTGCGACATGGATGGGACCCGCGAACCGCTGGCGCACTTCCGACAACCGCCCCATTTGCTTTGCGTGCGGTTGCACCGGTCACGTCGCACGCTACTGCAATCGTGTGCAGCCGCCTCGGGTCGCATCAACCCTGACCAGCTCATCAAGCAGCCCTTATTATGACCAAGCGCCGCCTATGTCACCGACGTCCCGCCCCGCACCATCTACCCGCCGTTCACCGTCTCCACGACGTCGCTCACTGTCGCCGATGCGGCCACGTTCGGGCTCACGCGACCAGGAAAACTAGTCGTCGCAGTCCACGAGGTAAGGGCTGCGACGCTATCGAACTGCGAAAGCCCTCAGCGAAGCCCCTCGAACGTGATTGACGTATTTGTGGACAGTGCTCGCGCATCTGCTCTTATCGACACTGGAGCCGCCGTATCCGTTATGGACGCCAAGTTTAGCCGATTACTGCGAAAAGTGACGACGCCGCTTTCCGGGCTCTCCCTCCGTACAGCCAGCGCCCAAAGTATTCACCCAACAACGGTGTGCACAGCTCGCGTCATTATTCAGGATGCTCTGTACGCCGTCGAATTGATCATAATTCCTGCCTGCTCTCACGACGTCATCCTAGTATGGGATTTTCTCTCCCGCCACGACGCCGTCATTCATTGCGCACCAGCCGAAATAGAGCTCTCCCCCTTCTCTGAATTGGCGCCGGCAGACAGTCCATCGGCTGCGGGCAAGGTACTTGTCAAAGACGACACCAAGGTGCCTGCAAACTCGTCGACGGCGGTGTCAGTGTACTGCGCCAGTCTCTCCGACACCGTTGCACTTCTCTCGCCATCTGACCGTGTTTGCACGAGGAAAGGCATGCTGGTGCCTTTCGCGACCGTGCAAGTTACTCAGGGCAGTACGTCAATTTTTGTTATCAACCCATCTCCGTACAGTGTTACGTTGGTCCGAGGGGAATGTCTCGGCAGCGTGGAACCCCTCGAAGACGCACAAGTTATGGACGAACCAGATGAAATGCACTGCCGCAATTCCAGTACGCTCGGCGCTCTTTCGACGTCTGGTTCATCACCCGCTGATGTCTTTGTTTCCTCCATTGCTGACGACCTTACACCGGTCCAGCGCTCCCAGCTTCTGGGCCTATTGGACGAATTTCGCTCTTCTTTCGATGTCGCTCAAACTTCTCTCGGCCGCACTTCCGCCGTTACGCATCGCATCGACACTGGCGCCCAGCCGCCACTGCGGCAACGTCCATATCGCGTATCTCCCACAGAACGCCGTGTAATCAACGAGCAAGTCGACGACATGCTTCGACGCGATGTTATTCGACCTTCTAACAGCCCCTGGGCGTCTCCTGTCGTTCTTGTTGCGAAGAAGGACGGTTCTGTGCGGTTCTGTGTGGACTACCGACGACTCAACAAGATCACTCGTAAGGACGTGTATCCACTACCGCGAATAGACGACGCGATTGACAGCCTGCAAGGAGCAGAATTCTTTTCATCTCTCGATTTGCGCTCAGGGTACTGGCAAGTACCCATGGCTGATGACGCTCGACCGAAGACCGCCTTTGTCACGTCCGACGGCTTGTACGAATTCAACGTCATGCCGTTTGGGTTGTGTAATGCGCCCGCCACCTTTGAGCGCATGATGGATACCGTTCTGCGCAACCTGAAATGGCACACATGCTTGTGCTACCTCGACGACGTCGTTGTTTTCGCTCCGGACTTCTCCACGCATCTTCAACGCCTGCGGCATGTTTTGATGCGTTTGAGCGACGCCGGTCTACAACTGAATCTAAAGAAGTGCCGATTTGCAGCACGGCAGCTGACAATACTCGGTTACGTCGTGTCCAAGGACGGTATTCTTCCCGATCCAGCCAAGCTTCGGGCCGTGACCGAGTTCCCCAAACCTACGTCCGTCAAAGAACTGCGCAGTTTCGTAGGACTGTGTTCCTACTTCCGGCGCTTCATTCGAAACTTCGCGACTGTCATATCGCCGCTGACGAAGCTCCTCGGAAGTAACGGGTCCCTCAATTCATGGTCGTCAGAGTGCGACGACGCTTTCGCGAAGCTCCGTCGTCTGTTGACGTCGCCTCCCATACTACGCCATTACGACCCTACGGCCCCTACAGAGGTACACACAGACGCCAGCGGTGTTGGCCTTGGCGCTGTCCTTGCGCAGCACAAACCAGGGTTCCCTGAATATGTCGTGGCATATGCAAGTCGTACGCTCACCAAAGCCGAGACGAATTACACCGTCACCGAAAAGGAATGCCTGGCGATCATCTGGGCCCTTACGAAGTTCCGACCTTATTTGTATGGTCGCCCATTTGATGTCATCACCGACCACCATGCACTCTGCTGGTTGTCATCATTGAAGGATCCATCAGGCCGCCTCGCCCGCTGGGCACTTCGCCTACAGGACTACGATATCCGCGTGCTGTACCGCAACGGACGCCAGCATGCTGACGCCGACGCACTCTCGCGCTCCCCCTTGCCTGACGACAATACCCACAGCTCAATGTTTCACAATGCCGTTTGTTCCATCGACGTTCACACTGTCGCTATCGAACAGCAAAAGGATCAATGGATCGCTTCACTGCTAGACTTGCTCACTGATCCTTCCGCAACACCATCCACTCGCGCGTTGCGTCGTCAAGCCCACCATTTCGCCATTCGCGACGACCTCCTCCACCGACGCAATTACAACGCCGACGGCCGCCAGTGGCTACTAGTAATACCCCGCAGTCTGCGTTCTGAAACATGCGAATCGTTCCACGCTGATCCGCAGTGTGCGCACTCTGGGGTATCGAAAACATACCACCGCATTCGCCAACGGTACTTTTGGCGAGGCATGTACCGCTACGTGCAGAAGTTCGTTCGCTCCTGTATCGATTGTCAGCGCCGCAAAACTTCAACGCACCAGTCACCAGCAGGTCTGCAGCCTTTACCTTGCCCTGACCGGCCGTTTGGGCGCGTTGGCATCGATTTGTATGGGCCACTCCCTCTGACTTCGGCTGGTAACCGCTGGGCCATCGTCGCTGTAGACCACCTTACGCGATACGCCGAAACTGCCGCCCTCCCAGCGGCTACAGCGCGCGATGTAGCCTCCTTTCTGCTCCGCCGGTTCATGCTGCGCCACGGTCCACCCCAGGAGCTGCTCAGCGATCGAGGCCGTGTGTTCCTGTCGGAAGTCGTCGAAGCCATCCTCAAAGAGTGCAACGTTGTTCACCGCAAAACTACTGCTTACCACCCGCAGACGAATGGGCTCACGGAACGCTTTAACCGCACGCTCGGAGCCATGCTCTCGATGTATGTCGCCGCCGATCACACAAATTGGGATTCCATTCTACCTTTCGTCACCTACGCCTACAATACCGCCCCTCAAAGCACCACTGGTTTCTCACCATTTTTCCTATTGTACGGCAGGCACCCGTCGCACACAATCGACACAATCCTTCCATACAAGCCGGATCGATCTGAGTGTGCGCCTATTTCTGCCACAGCCAGACTTGCTGAGGAGTGTCGCGAGCTTGCGATGACCTTTACTACGCAGGACCAAGAGCGGCAGAAAAGCATCCGCGGTGAGACCAACACTTCTGCACCCACGTTCCTACCTGGAGCACTCGTGTGGCTCTCGGTCCCTTCCACTGCAACTGGCCTCTCTTCGAAACTGCTGCCCAAATACGAAGGCCCCTACCGTGTCGTCGAATGCACATCCACGGTCAACTACCTGATTGAACCCATCGACCCATCTTCCGACATGCGCCGTCGAGGGCGCGACATTGTCAACGTGGAGCGCCTCAAGCCCTACCATGACCCGCTCATAGTGACCAGCTGCTAGGTCGCCGGACGGCTCCCTTTTCGTACCCGGGGTAATTGTAGAGAAGCATTGGAACGTTGTAATGGGCCGTCCTCTTCAGTGCCTTCTAGTGGGTCGCCCTCTTCGTCTCTTCTCGGAGACGAAGAGCTCCTCGTGCTCGTGAGAGTCTACGCTTCGTCGTGACTGTCGTGCATCGTCGCCGTCAATCCAGCCGTCAATAAACGCCTTTACAATATATATATTCAAGGGTTGCTCGCACTTGGCGGAATGCGCTAACGAATGATATTCACATCATGACTCCGTAGCGTGCCTTTCGTTTCGATAATACTGACGTCTGTGCTCTAAAGTGAGTGCTGATGTTACGCCCGACCATAAGTTACCCTTTAAACGTCAGTGTAGTCGACGCTTCTGGTAAGCCCACGATGTGCACACAGCTACCACACTAAGAAAAACCCGTCGATCCACCTCGTAACACTTGGCTCAAAGCCAAAAAATGCAGTACAGACCATTACTCGCAGACTGCTTCGCATGAAACCGATTCCCACAAGGCATGGGATCTGCCGAACTTTTATCGTAAATGGGCTGTATCATACTTGGAGAAGGGTAAAGAAGAAAGAAAGACAGTGGGGTTTCTAGACAAGGCGGTCATAAACTTGTGAGCCTAACATTTCACGGCCATCAGTATGAGCCCATAATCTCTGATGAAATATTGCTATCTTTTTCCAGCAGCTATAGAGGAGATAATAAAAACGAAGAGCTGTTTTTAACACATTACGTAAATGTAACGTGACATTTGCATAATGAATTTTGATGCTTATTAAGCAAGTGATCTGGGTTAAAGAATATCACAAAATAATTCGCAGGTTTCACATTTTTTTGCATATTTCTAAGGGTTTCGCCTTAAAAAGTGATCTACTTTCGGCACTTACGGCATGAGCAGTATGCAGGCTTTTCGACCAAGTGGTGACAACGTGTCCTCATCGGACCCTCGCTGAAAAAAAAAAAGCACGAGACAAGAATGATGTTCATTTTTAATGTCCGGTGAAATAAATATGCTGGTTTTATTTAGGAGGAACGCAGTGGAAGGTACGAGCCTGTGAGGAAACGAGCAGGGACTTTTCAATTCTGCTCAGGAAAGAAAGCACAGAGGGAACTCTAAAATAAATATCGACATTGTGGTACACCTGAGAACGCTACATCAAAGGTGGAAATGAATTTTAAATACGTCTCGGGATCAAAGCCCGCAGCTCAGTCGTCCCAAATAACCAAACGATAAATTGTAGGCTAACGCAAAAAAGTCATACCTGACTTTATAGTTTCCCCAATGCTATGAAAGAAATGGTAACAGTTATTTCTCCTATTGTCGAAAAAAAAAAGTGAAACTTGCTTGCGTATGCTTTAGGTTCGGTATATTTTAGCTAAAAGCATATCACCGAAATCGCGCAGTACTCCTATTTCCTGTACCCGGAGACCAACAGCGTTCCAACGGCAGGCCATGTTCGAACACAAGGGTACACGGAAAAGTTATCCGTAGCCATTTCATGGAAACTGTACTCTCCGTCGTGATTATGATGATGATACATCGAGGTAAATGGTGCAATGGGCAGTGATTGCACTAGTACTACAATGCACTATTGGAACTGCTATACTAGGTACTACTCCCTCACACGGACCCTTGCGAGCAAGGGCACGGAGGGTGGTGCATTAAAAAAGTCACAGTTTCGCCGGAAGGGCGAAGCAATGAATGCGATAGCAAGGAATTGGAATGTCACACGAAGGATGAGTAGAAGCTCGATACTTGCAGCGCGCCGCTGAAGCACAAAGAAGGACGCCCGAAAAGAACGCACAGGCACGCGCAGGGCAAGCACGAACTAACAATTGTCGCACTTGTTGCGTCTTTGTGCTTGAGCAACGTGCTGCATGTAGCGTATATATTATTGTTACTGTTTTGTGGAAATTTGTTTGCCCTTGTGTTCTATGCTGCCTCACTGTTGGAGCAATGTATGGGTGACAAGGCCTCAGTCAGGCAGACAGTGTTCTGCCTTTAGCCTTGCCATCGAAGACTCATTCTGTGTATCAATCAATCAATCAATCAATCAATCAATCAATCAATCAATCAATCAATCAATCAATCAATCAATCAATCAATCAATCAATCAATCAATCAATCAATCAATCAATCAATCGTCGACAATAGAGAATCAAATGCTGTTAGATATTTCTTTTATTTCTTTTAAACTGAGGCGCGTGGAGTGATCCCCTGCCTTTCTTGCCACACGGGGTGTCTGATGCGAGCTGCTCTCGGTGTTCTTTGTTTTTTTTTCCTTCCACATCCCGAGTGGGTACAAAAAAGGGCTACATTGTCGTGCGTGTCTCAAGGGCAGTTTTCAAATCGAAAGAAAATTAGGAGCGATGCCTGATAGAAAACACGCTCAAGCTCCTCCAACATTTGCTTAGCAGCGGTAAATTGTGTATATAAACAGCTCGCCGTTATTTAGCCGGCGCATGCATGGGGCGTGGTTGAGTTGTTTAATGCAGCGGGTTCGGAAGCGAGGGGTCGATGGTTCGAATCCCGCGGTTAGGTGCTTCGGGTTCTTTTTTTCTTCTGCTTCATTTTTTTGTGCTTTTATACATTTATACATACATATACATATCAGGGATATGACGGCGTCGGCGAGTGTCCATATAATTGCTGTCGCAATAACGTGGCACTGTCGTAGCAGCATCCTGTTACAGAGGATGTGTTATAAATATCGCGTCTAGGTTACTCTCAATGTGCATACACTCTCAATCTTGTCACTCACCGAACTGCTTTCCGGCTTTTCGATGACCAAGTCTTGAATCTCAGAAAGCAAGAAGTTTCCGAGGACGGTCGCAAGCGCGACAAAACTTACAATGAATGAGCTGTTCTCGAAGGGACGTGCTGACAGTGTTATGTCCTGAAGAAAAAAAAAAACTGATATTGAATTTCGACATCCCAACCCATATCACACAGTAGATAACGAGGTGTGCAAAAAAATAACGATGCACTTGCTGCTCTAAAAAATACGTCGGCTGTTATCAAGCCCGAGGTACAGTTATAGGACGGCTAGTTCTATAGCAGTAACAGTCCTGTAATGGCAGTAGCCGTCGTGCAACAATCTACTACGATTACCACTTAAAAGTGGTAATTTTAAGGCTCCTCAATTGTTTAACTGTTACATGGCACCTTCGACTCTTCAGCGTAGATGTGAATGTTGCCGTACATCATGTAAATGTAATGCAACATTTACATAATAAATTTTGATATGCATTGAAAAAGTCATTTCTGTCTAAAAAGTATCACAAAATAATGTTCAGGTTTCACATTTTATTGCTTACTTATGTAGACAACAAGTCGGAACAGGCAAAGAAATTGTGTAAATCTGGAAAACATAGGGATCATTTTCGGATTTACCGCAGACCACATTAGCACCGTCTTAAGGGACTACAATGTTCACACGCTCTTTAAAGAGAAAAGTCGTTAACAACTGCTGCACGAAGACTTAACTCGCTCTACAGATACATGTCGTTAACGCCTCTGTTTTGGTCTTAATGCGGACCGTGCATTTCAAGAAACGGTAACTGTGACTGAATTGGTATTAATAAAAAAAAATTCTCTTTAGCTAAAGCGAAGGAAAGCACAGGTGAAAGCCTGTGCTCTCACAAGACACTCATTAAATTACATTGATCTTTTCTTAATTTTCACGCTATCGGTAGTTTTCTTTAATATCATGCAGTTAAGTACAATTTAAGTGAATTTTTTTCAATTTATGGTCGCAAATATCATGGCACAGGTACAAAGAATTTTTTCTTTATCCCCGGGATCGATAAAAAAACATGAAATTTTCGCCCTATTCGTTAATAAATAAAAATTAAAAATTAAAAATTTCAAGCATACCTACAAAGTGAATAATGATGAATGGGCGGAGTACTGGGGGTCGTTCGGTAACCGTGAATGTCCCGTGACATTGCCCACTCGCGCATGTAAATGAGTGACAACGCGTGCGTGCAGTTATATACAATGTTTATTGGCCACAAATGGTATGTGGTGTTGAGTTGTGGATTCAGTTTTCCCTTCATTATTACTGCTTTGCCGTCCGGGAAATGTAGAGCCAATGGTTCTTCGATCGGATATAGCGGCCCTCTCGTGTATGTGTATTTTTTTTTTCACGGATTTTTTTTTTTCGCTGCAGCGCCCTGTCGTGTATTTTTTCACAGATGTTTCTTTTTTTTTTGTTTTGGTTTCGTGGACCGTGACGGGCGCGGACGACGACAAGGCTAGGCCCTAAGGATCTTCACGCCTAAAAATAAATAAATAAATAAATAAATAAATAAATAAATAAATAAATAAATAAATAACAGGGCGGCGAGATGTGAGAAGCACTGGCATTGCGCCGGTTAAAATGTTTTAGCGCTGCCTGCTGTCAGTATATGGATCACCAACTACCAAAGCCAGCCACGTTGCAAAATTTGTGCCAGTAATGCCGCGCAACAGCACACTTCTCCCGCCTACTAGGGCTGCACATTACTATCGATGCCTTCCATTGTGAACCCTTTTCCTGCAGTGTTCACGGCCGGAAGATGCCACTACGCGGATAGAGCAGTGACCTGACTACTGGCTAAACCAGTAAAGCAAGTCCGAGATCGTAATCGTAAAATGAATTGGTACAATATAGCAATTGAGGCTGCGTTTAGAGCCTGCAAGTGTACCATATACCATAAATTTTGCCCCGGTCCCGTGTACTCCATATATTTTTCAACACAAAAAAGCAAATCATTTCGCAATCGTTTCATTTCCTCCATCACTGGATTCGTGTGCAGTGACGCACGTATGTGGAGTTTCGTGGCAAATAAGCTAAGGTCGTTTAATAGACTTTTTTGCGGATTGGTTTAGGTGCCGCCATGTCGGGCTGTTAAGCTTGCCGTTTTGTATTTTTAACAACTAACGAACAGCGCTAGGGTAGACGCATGCGCATGAAAACGGTTGGGACGATGCATTCGGTGTTTCATGACCTTATTAATTCGTGTCACGATATACAAAGAAAAAACAAACAAACAGTAAAGCCAGTTCCAAGCCTGTGAAGTCTTAATAAACAGCGGAGCAGGCAAGCAAGAACCAACACCTGGCAAACGCAGATTGACTTCTTTCATCATCGTCGTCTTCCTTCTGTCATTACCTGTTTCTACGTCTTCTTCTCTTGTTCTTTCTTCTTTCTTTCATCTATCTTTCGTTATCTCTTTCTCTACTGCTCTCTCTCCTCCTAATGCACTCCTCCTAACCCACACAACACATCTCCTCTCCCCAACTTCTCTTTCCCTCCCCCCTGCTATGCTATACTGTACGTGGTTATGCTATGATTTGCCCTTCTCACCCTAACAATAACCCTGCTCACCCTCATTTACCTCTCCCATCCCCTTGCTAAGCGATACTATACAAGACTATTCCATGCTTCACCCTCTCCCCTCCTCCTTTCCTTCCTCCTCACTCTCACATCACTTCTCCCCTTACTTCCCTTTCTCCCGCCCTTGCAATATTATACTATACATTGCTATGTTACTCTAGGAGCTGCTTGGCATATACCGGCTTTCTATGGCGCATACCCACCGAGTTTTCGGTCTACGACACCGGCCTTACTCCGAGCTTAAAATAAGGAAACAGTCGCTTAACAGCTCAGTCCAGCGGCGCCCATGTGTCTTACGTAAAATCATCTATGTAAATCTCTGTCGTATACTATCTTACCGTCGTGCGGCGGCGAATGCCCAGCGCGGCATTTAACATCACCCTTTTACGATTACAGCATACCTGCGGTTGCGTTGTCGTGGCGCATAACCGGAAAACGTCAAGCACACATGCCGTCGACATGAGACCCAAAATGGCGGCAGCAAATCCCGACGGTGGAAGGCACCGCCGCCATCGACGCCACAGCAGAATCGTCAAGAGAACCTGCGGCGTGTAAGAAGTAGGCGTTAATGTATGAAGACCCATTTGTCCACTTTACGGGATTCCGCAATGGTCATTTGCCATGTTCAGTGTCCATGCGCATCGAGTTGACGAATAATCGGCGCTCAATTTCGACTGGCGGCAGAGAAGTAGACAGGAAGGAAAAAACAAAACAGAACAGCATGAAAACGAACCTTACTCTAACATAAAGCCTAGAAACTGAGGCTAGGGGTATCGTTTTTTTTTTTTACTAAAAGGAAGAGTACTTGCGAGTCGATGATCACCAAGAACACTTGGTTTTTCGTGTCCCACATTTCTTCTTTTGGTGTGTGTGTGTGTGTGTGTGTGTGTGTGTGTGCGTGTGTGTGTGTGTGTGTGTGTGTGTGCGTGTGTGTGTGTGTGTGTGTGTGTGTGTGTGTGTGTACGTGAACACTGCATAAAGTGAACGCCGAAGCAGCCGCAGCGATTTCAGCTTAGGATTAGATAAGAGTGCACGCTGGAGCGTGCAAGCCCACTTTTAACGTGTTCCTGCGGAAGTGGGTTTATTCCTGCAGCCCTGTTCAGGCGTTTGCAGCTGACTGAACCGCTGAAACAGGTGCGCACTCACGTCACTGTTGCCGATGTGCCAATACATCGTGAGCCAACTGAGTTTATATCAACGGAAATGCATATGCAGGTCTAGGGCGCTCTGAAGCGCAAGCTGCACCATGCCGCAGCTTTAGGCGTATGTGTTATGATGTCAATAGCAATATAACTTTTTCCCTGTAGCACTCCCCGTTTACAAGCCGCAATGCACGTTTTGTAAACAGTGCTAAGCTCACATTCTAACTCCATAAGAAGTGACCAATGAGACCAATAGACAATCAAGGCAAAGAAAGCACCCGGGGCATTATTTCTTGTCTTTAACTGTAGTGCAATGGTTATGTGCTAAATTGCAAGTAATTAGAGTGGACCGAAAAACACCCTTTCCGTCAGTGGCATCCGAGCCGACTACCTTCGCAAAACGCGTTTGACGTTGTACCAACTATGTAGCTGAATTAGTACATAGGACGCGTAATTTGAAGGTTGTGGGTTCGCATCTCATCGAAGGAAAGGGTGCTTTTTCGTCCACTCTAGTTCCTTTCGATTTAGGCCGTAATCATTACTCCACAGTCAACGACAACAGATGATGACCTCTGCGTTTTCGTTGACTTTTCTGTCGGTTCCATTGGTTGTGTCCGACAAAGAAACTAGTCCCACAAACGATTCCCCTTCTTTCGCACTTCCGTAGGGAGTGGAGCTTCAACGCGACATAGTTTTGAAAGTGAGGTGCCGGTTTAGTGAAAGCGAGATTAGTACTGACTCGCCCCGGTATTAACGTGGATATGGTCCCACGATGCTCTGTAAAGAGGTTGCGAGTTCGACTTCAGGCCAATAAGGTCTCATATAGAGAAAAGAGATCGCGATGGTGCATCGAGCTTAGGGTGCACGTGTACATTAGCGAGGTGATGAATACTATACAGGAACACTCCGCCTTGGCGCAGATCCAGCGATACATTCGACATCACACTTCACCGAGCAAGAATGATTCATTCAGTCATTGATTAGGTCAGTCGGTCCATCAATCACTCGATATATCGACGAGTGCGTAAGGAACTTACTTACTTATCGAAAACTTATCATGCGGTTCCTCAGTGAAAGGAGTAAACATTTGTACGACTTTTTAGGGATACAAGATGGAAAATCATAGCACTTGTGCTTGTCTACTGTTATTGCTTTTTTTACTGCATTAGAAGATAACCTGTTTATTTTTCAGCTAGAAAGTCATTCAGTGGTTCAGCTGACCAGAGAGCCAAACGGTTAGGAATTCCTTCACTCGGTCAAAAGTTTATGAGCCAACGAGTCAGGAGTTTGTCGAGAAATACAAGTCGGAGTACTTACAATAGAGAGCGCCATAGCGAAGTCCGATATTGGCCCTCGTAGTGCTGTTACGCTGCTGTGGTCCAAGGGATAGACGCCCTCCAAAATGATTGAGCCTTTGGTAATGGCCAGCACAGTGGAGACCAGCAGAAGCACCTGTATGGAGGAAGCACTGACGTGTTAACTAAGCGCGGAAAGCAAAGTAGCTCGAATGTCTACAACAGAAATGCTTTCTTTGGCCTAACGTTCTTTGATCGGGTTTTGTCGATGCTCAAGACCAAGTATCACAAAGGTGTAAGGCACATTCGAACCGGAAGCCTCCGAAGAGATACTTCATGCGCCTGCCAAGATAGAAAGTCACGAGACGACAGAAACTTGAAGAAACGAAAAATTCTTGAACGGGGATGGGCGGGGGGAGGGGGGGGAGGGGGAGCAGGGGCTTCAAGGCAGCAGATGCCTTGAAGACATGACCACTAGTCGAAACGTAGGCTTCAGTGATATATTTGGTTCGATGATTTTCATTCCTGCGCCTGAATACGATTACCGGACATACACCGTATCTCTTTCTTGCGGAGAGGTAGTCCCTCTCTCTAAATTGCGTAACAACGGCTTTAAAGAAATTAAATGTAAGTAAGGAGAGGCCGGTGCCAAGGCACGACGCCAGCTGCTCCTCTTCTCTGGCATGCTAGTTGCCGTCACAGAGTAGAGAACAAGCACGAAACTATACAAAGGCACAGGGAAGAACATTCACGCACATACTCCCAGTTCTTCAATACAAAAACTGTCCTCATGCAAACAGTCCTTGAGGAATGCTTACCATTTGGGCAACATTGAGAAGTGTCCAATACGGACCGTTTTTAACAGCTGGATAGCTGTTGGGTAGCGTTTGGGGAACACCTAGCAGTACCACGATGACCAACGTCGAGAACTTAAGCAGGAAGGACGCAACCTCGGCCGGCCAAAGGACGTCAGCCATCTGCGCCAGAATGCTGTAAACATCAACACGGCGGAAGCACCAAAACAAATTAAATTTTATTTGAAATGATGTAAGAATGGGCTTGATGGTGGTACGTGATACATAGCGACACTTGCAGCGCATTGTGAAGGACACAGACGAAGGAAGTATATGCGCCTCCATAGAAAACAACTGTTTATTGTGGCTACGGTGCGACGGGAGCCCCGTCTTCTTCAGGAAGTCCTGAAGAACACGGGGCTCCCGTCGACACGTAGACAAAATAGACAGTTGTTTTTTATGAAGGCGCACATACCTTTATATTTCTATATATATATATATATATATATATATCGCCACGCTGATTGCTGCGACGAAAACATATTCCGCGGCCGCAGCCAATGGTTCTCCAGGCGGCTCACCCGACGATGCTACGAGGATCATCCGCGCAGCCACGCGCTTGTCCGAACAGCTTCACAGCTTGGCGCCTTCAAACTGTGGGTTCTCAACCGCCGCCGTGAGTACCGGAGGGCCCGTATTCTCCACGGCCATCTCCCCTGGCTCCTCGGGATCCTCGCTCAACCTTCCCACGGACGTCATGCGGGCGACATCCTTGCTTGCCCAGGAACTAGACCGTTTCGCCGCCAGAGCCTCCAGATCGTTGCAGTCCACACTACCATCAGCGGTTGCATCGGAACTACCGGAGTTCCGAGGATTCCAGGATAATGCCGTTCTGTGGATCAAAGCAGTAAACGACCTCGCCACCCACCATGCCTGGCCGGATCATCGGAAATGGCTGGTGGCCATAGACCGCCTTCGCGATGCTGCCAAGGCATGGCATGGCTACGAAGGCGTCAAACAACAATCCTGGGCTGAATGGTGCGCCAGGTTGACTTACGTATTTCGCCCGCTTTCACATACCTGTAGCCCCTCCCCTACCGACTCACTGTGTACCACTCATGGCAGCTGTGAGACGCACAACCTCGATGGTGCATCTCGGGCCCCTACTACCCTGCCCTTCCTCGGTGACCGAGATCAAGAGCTCCATCACGATGGTGTAGCTGTGTCCTGCACCAACATCTCCGCTCATGAACCCCGGCCCGATGGTACAGCTGTGTCCTGCAGCTCCTTCACAGGAAGCTTCGCGGAACGCTCCGCGCCAGACACCGACACAGGCCGCCAGCTGCACTTGGTTGTCGAGAACTCAAACTCATTGTCGCGACCCACCTCACGACCTTCCTTTCTCGTGACCAAGCCTGCCTCCAAGCCACAGAAGTCGATCACGCGAGCGCCAGGCTTATCTTCACCTTGGCACGTGGACAAGCCGGCTCCTCCGTTTTCCAACACACTAACCGTTCCCAAGCTGGACGAGCCCATGCCAGCAATCGATATTAATGTGCTCTCAGACCCACCGGAGCTCAGTACGCAAAGTTCATCGCAGTCATTGGCCGAGTGCGCATATGGTCACCTTGCCCTGAGTAAGATCCAAGCTGCTGGTACAAGAGGCCGGCCAGTACAGCCTAAGTGCGCCGATGGCGTGACTGATGAATTCCGCAGCGATGCTGTCACGTCAATGACTCCGCAGTCGGCGTTTCTAGCACATCGCAGACGCGCACGGGAAAGCGCTTGCATGGACGTTCACATCCCGTTCAAGGATGTCTCTCGGATGAAGGACGGAGAGACCACAACGCCTACAGACATCAATGACATGCCACTTCGATCCAAGTGTCGCTCTCTTACAACCAAAGAACACGAAGTTCTGTGGCACGCACAGTATCCACATGTGTGTGGTACTAAAGTAGTGAGAATTGATGACGCGGCAGTGCGGAAGCTTGTCCCGAGGTTGCGAAAACAGTGCCAACTGCTCGCGTCGTCTTCCGCCGCTCACCGCGTTAGGCCACAGCGCGACCGAGGCCTTCTGCGACCCCCCCGACACAGCCAGCATCGCCCCCCAGAATGTTCGGCAACTCTGCAAGACAAGTCGTGGCGTAAGCAAAACCAACCACCGCGGCACAGCCAATGCCGACCGCCAGACGTCATCCGCCAAGCACAAAGGCAAGCCCAGCGGCGTTGTATCGACCGACCACGGCGACGCAGTCAACGTCAGCCACCAGGGACGCTGTCGGCGGCTTCGTTCGTTCGCAGTCATGGCCGAGTGCGAGGACCATGAGCGGAAGCGTAGCTCGGGCCCTCGTGCTTGAGCAGCAAGAGGAAGAGAAAGACGAGGCAGAATAGAACAGCCGGCCTATTGAACAGGCGTTGTGTCTATGTCTGTTGTTTCTCGGCATCACAACACATATATATATATATATATATATATATATATATATATATATATATATATATATATATATATATATATATATATATATATATATAGCCGGAAGAAGCATTCTCGCTGAACCCGAAAAACTGTTTGCATATGAAAATACACACGTCTAACAAACACAAACAGCTGATAATTTATTAACTAACGTTGCGGCCGGCCGCACGGTCTTCGCCAGAGCGTCCCGTCATTTTCACACCCTTGGGTGGAATAACAGCTTTTTTTGCCTTTTTTTTCGTGAATGGGCACAAAGGCAGAAGAATGCACGAGGGGGCCGCCACAAGTATGCGTGTGAAAATATCACGTTCACAGTATTTTGTGGAACAGCAGGCAGATGCGGTTGGACACGTGCATGCAGTAATCCGCCACGATCAGTCATAGCTGGAATCCTTCACAGTGGCAGAAAGGTCCAGCCGCTCACATCCCCGAGGGATTATCATCTTAGTGTAATACACAATGAGAAAGCCACTCTATGTAAGTATATATATATATATATATATATATATATATATATATATATATATATATATATATATATATATATATGTATATATATATATATATATATATATATATACGAGGAAGGAAGTGTCCTTGGATCCAGTCGAATCAATGCTTTGCGAAGTAGAGGACGTGCAACACGAAAACTTTTTATTAATCCGACGTTTCAGCCGGGGACCGGCCTTGATCAGGGAACACACAATACAGAAATGCGCTCTTTTTAAGTAGACATGAGGTATAAGGGGCCCCTAACATGGGATCTATCACTATCACACAGTAATCGCTGCAGTAAGGCGAGTTATGCACGGTTACAACAACAGGTCATTGCAAAGGCGTATAAACGTATCTGAAGAATTGGTGCTTCCATGAAACAGATGCGTGACTAATAATTTGAAAGCCATAACAAGATCTACAAACAAAAACACAATTCTTTAAACGCATATAGGAAAAAAAGAAAGAGAAAAAGCGCTTGAACATGACAAGATGCGTCACTAAACAATTGAAGGGGTGCGAACATCGACAACAAAAAGCAAAGAAAAGGGATGCTACGAAAGCGTGCAGCAAAAATTGGGGGACGCTTAAGCTTCGCCTTTAAGAGTTGAACGCGATAGCAATATCCTGCCCCTAGTGCGCACTTCGAACACTACGAGTGTTTACCAGATTGCGCGCAATAAAGTGTGTGCCTTATGTAATGGGTAGCATGCTTTAAACCAGGAGCAATTATGCGCGAGAACCTTTTTCGAAGCTGCGATGCACCCACTACGTGGTCTTAAGGGAATACGCGCAGTAATGCGTGTGCCTTTTGTAATGAGTGGCTGTCTTTAAACCACCAAGTCGTTATGATATTGACGTGGTGTGACGCCCGATGGCAATGTACGCTTGTACCACGCAATATTACTGCAATATTGCATCTCGTACTGTGACACCGGTATACAGGACGCGTATTTTTGGGAAGCATCACAGTTACTTTCAGTGGATATCCAAGCAGAGGCGTGGCTGTGTGGTAGAACACCTTCTTGCCACGCAGACGGCCTGGGTTCGATGCTCACTCGGACCCAACATTTTTATTATTTATTTTATTTGCAGCTTTTTCGATTTTTCGGTCACGGACAAGATGATTTTTCGCTCACAACCAACGGTGCCGACGCCGACGGCGGAATTTCTGCGATACGAGCTCTTTAACGCTATCGCGTTAAAATCTGCGTGTACAGTGATTATTATTAGATTGTGATGATACTAGAACTTAGTTCCGCGCCGAATATATATATATATATATATATATATATATATATATATATATATATATATATATATATATATGTATATATATATATATATATATATATATATATATATATATATATATATATATATATATATATATATATATATATATATATATATATATATATATATATATAAGGAATGAAGAAAGAAACTACGACTTTCGTTGGTTTGGCACTGTATATTTTCACTAACGTTTCGTCTGGTGGACCAGACTTTGTCAAAGTCTGGTCCACCAGACGAAACGTTAGTGAAAATATACAGTGCCAAACCAACGAAAGTCGTAGTTTCTTTCTTCATTCCTTATTCTATCGGGGTCCGCGTGATTCTTTTCCCAATACTATATATATATATATATATATATATATATATATATATATATATATATATATATATACATATATATATATACGCTCACATACAAACGCTCGAAAATAAAGGCCAGTTGATCCGCCCCCATCCCCCCTACTCCCCCTCCCGTAACCATTTCTTGCTAGCCCCTGCAGCATATACAGCAGTAACTGTTTTTAATGCTGTTCTAGGAAAACACCGGCTCTTACAACAACATCCGATTAAAAAATTGGCAGGGGGCTGGGCTGTGCAAGCTGTGATAGATAAAAGCAGAAGAAAAAAAAACGAGTGCTCGCGTTGAAAAATACAGGTTGTTCGAAATAAGTAATGCGTAATAAACTTGAAGTGGAAGCTGGAAGAGAGCGACAGCTGGATACCGTACACTCACGGCAATGTTTTGCTAAATGAGTTGTTTTATTGGGTTTTCTACAATCTCTAACAGTTAATCTTTAAAGGAGCACTGACATCATATTTACGCATGTCAAGATTTTTGCATCCACGAGTAGTTATCTACCCCCTAGTAGTGATTCACGACCGAAAATGCAACTGAGGGACGAATAACTATCTGTTTTATTGATTTATATCACCGGTATCTAGCACGATTCAAAACGGCCGGCAAGCCCGCCATTTCTTAGCGCTGGCAGCGCTCCCTCGCGCCCAGTTTACCACTTGTCCACAGAAAGGAGTGACGTGAGCATCAGCTGCTCAGCTAACATTTCTTCTGCTAGGCGCGCGCGTTCAGTCATGCCTTGTCACCAGCATCGCCGTCGTCGCCGTCAAAAGTGTCTACTAGTGTTGAAGACGGCATTCTGGAACTTAGAATCACCGCGATACGCGACGTCGCGAATCATTTTCGCTTCGACGCTTTGCAAAACAGCGATTCAAAAATGGACGCTGTTCCAAGCAGCAACGAGGAGGTGCCCGGGGACGCACGCTTGGGCCATACTCGCTGGTGTGTCTTAATTATATATATTAGAGAATTTTAGCGTGCACAGCATTCCGGTATACGCAAAGGGGTCTATGGAATATCGGCATAGCGAATGCACACCAGCGGACAAATAGAATACGATAGGTTTCTACAATAACAATTCTGCGCCGCCAGATGGCCCCACCTATCCGGCCTCTCACGGTTACAGCTGCAGTAACCCGGTATTACGTTTGCGCAAGGAAGTTCACGGACGAACTAACATTCACTAATAACGCTACATACGTGTTACTTGTTAGCGATGATATTTATCTATAAGCTGCTCCACTTCGATAACTTGTGGTCGTGTTGGCGTGTACCGTACGTGTAAGGAAACGCCACGCACTTTCCGCTTTTTCCGCGCCTCGACGAGCAGGTCCGTACTACGCAGCGGTTCCACAACATGGTGGCACGTAGTCGCTCCGATTGATCGCACTCGCGCTGAGTATCACACGACAAATCAGTCGATACGACACGATGAATCGCAGGCACGGATCGGGACAGCGAGGAGAGCCACTGGCTGGGAGTGAGAGCCGGTGAGAGCGTCGCCTGGCGTCGGCGGCAGTCGGAGGCACAATAAATACACTCAGATCGTCGACGCCATTGTTACTAGCGTATCGACACTCAGGATGGTATGGTCGGAATGTATCACACTTGTTACGTAGCACTAGTGTCGATGTCGCAGCATGATCAATCTTCCGTTGAGCTTTCGTACGCTGTTTGCCCTCGAAATAAAATTACTTCCACGCGACGGACGCCATTCAAATTTGGCCAAGGACACCTATGCATACCGAGCAATCGAATGAAGGGCATATCTCGACTTTGAAATTTGATGTCAGTGCTCCTTTAAATGTTAATAGCATTGTTCAGTAGTGATATGTTATTCATAATAAAGGTCATTAGTTTTGTACTCTTTGTTTTTAGCCTAATCGAATTTGTTTGACGCCGAACTTCCAGCTTCATTAAGAGTTGATTGCACTCGGATGTTAATTTGTATAGATTAGATCAAGCCATTACGACAGTGCTGTCGTAGCAATACATAATTAATCCTGCCTTTTATTCAATATAATTTTGTAATGAGCATAAACGCTAAACAGGAATGGCCCACTACAATGCGGCACACAAATTCTATCGGGTGAGCAAAAAAATAGTTTGGCCATTGACCTACCTGCAGTGCGATCGTTAATTTAGGCAAGATTTGAACAAGGGCCAGGCAACGGCCGAGTGCTCCGTATAGCTTCAAGTTTGTGTGGCATGACAGCATTGTCAGGGCAGTCAAATGTCTTGCTGAAATCTACAAAAAGCACTAACGTAAAGAAGAAGTTTCTTTCCCGTATCTTCAATGATAGATTCCTTGAGAGTGAAGAGCCGTTTCATAGCAACTCTTCTGGTTCTTACAATGAATCCGTACTACCAAGACAAAGTTGAAACCCTTTAGAAGAGCCGTTTCTTTGGGCCTACCATCGAGGACACCAAACTGTACACTCGTTAAAACCTTATATTAGCTGTGGAGCGGTTTAAGATACAGCTCTGTCGGCGTCTCAAGTCTCGCGTTGTTGTCACGCAGTGTCATGTCTCGCGATGGGTTCACGCAATACCACGTTTGATGCACAATAGCCGAGATGGCTTCGCGCTTGGAACGCCAGCGCTTGCTTGCCCCTGGACGTTATCGTCGCCGAAGGGCTAATTCGTCTGTCCGAGCCAGTGAAACGCCAGGGTCGGGAGTTAGAGGCACCGCGCTCGGAGCAGGAAATAGTAGAAAAAACATGGCTGATCCCTCCGTCATAGGAATCGGTATAACACGAAAGTGAAACGTGTCTTCACAGAAGTAGTGCTTATTGTGTAATTATATATGAGAGCTTCTACAATGTATATTCGTGTTTGGCAGCTATAGCATCGTTTGACGTGGATGCACCCAATGTTGACAGCATGTCTATCGCGACGACTAACGTCCATGATCATGATTAAACCGTTGTGGTAGCTGACGGTGTGAACATATATTTGGACACAGCGAATCGTGAATCCCGCGTAAGGATGATATCAACAAGCTCATAATCAGCACTGGTACCCGGTATGCGCTTCTTCAAAGCGTCGTCAATTAAGGACAGAAACGGCACGGTGTGCGCTTTCTAGTAATGGGTAGCCGACGCCTGTGCTCATGCATACATAACACACACTGCGCTTCAGCAACACGGGAGGTAGAGGTTCGTTGCCTGAGCCGCAAACGCGTGAATTCCGCTGGCCTCTGTCTCGCAGGCGCTGCTCTCGCTCCACCAAGGCACGACATTCGCCCGTCGAAATCGCGTCCTTTCTGCAACGCATATTGCAGCAGTTTTGTTAGTCGGTGCTCTCGCAATTGAAGCAGTCGGCGGCGGAGAAATCCCGTTGGTGCACGTGGAAGCTGCACTACTACGATGATCCGACGCACGCTAACACGAAGCCAAAGGCAAAGAACGTAACTGCGTCAAGGGTGCCTCGGCGACGCCAGCACAGCCAGTCTACCTCTTTGGTGTCGAGACGCTTTAACCATGACCTCCGATGTCGCCTGCAATCTCGGAGTAAGCGCTAGTAAGTGTCGATCGTAAAGCATTACTTCTTTTCACATCTCACAGACGGCGGCACCGCCCCGCTCCGCCCGCCGCGAAAGAGAATGTGTGAAAGATATAAGGCGCGTTCGCGCCGTACCTAGCATCTCCCGAGTTGGCTTAGTCGGTAGAGCGTCGGGCGCTTGCCGTCGCGGCCACAACGTCGTGGGTTCGATTCCCAGCGGGGTATCTTTTTCTTTCTCGCCCGTTGGCGTCCATTTTATCAACGTCATATCCGTGACGGATGTACTTGGTGGACCCCGGCATAAAACACTTTCGTGTTAAAAACAGTAGAAAGGAAACCATAGAACAGAGGATAGAGAATCGCAAAACATATACAATAATCACGAGAAAAGAACAGAAAAAGGCAGAAAATATCCCATAATCACACGAAAAGAGCCCAAAAGAGCAGACAAACACAAGAAAAGAACCCAAAAGAACAGAAATGAGTAGATGAACACAAGATAGACACAAAGGAAACGCAGGCAAATCAATGCTCCGCAGTTCGTATACAGCTTTCACTTAGGGTGGAGCTGGCTCCGATTTTCCTTTTTACATGAAAAATTTTGCCACGTAGCTGCATCAAATTGTGAGGTCCCTTAGAAGATACCTCAAGCCGAAACACTGGTCTGTACTTGGCTACTAAATTTCAGTCGCCACTATGAAATATTGAAGATATTCTGATCCACTTATTAAGTTCCGGAAACTTTCCAGGTGGCCGTACAATGAATTAAATATGTGCGCAAATAACGCATAAAGAAAACGCAAACATTACATTAGTTTATTTGTAGATTTTCTTCGACAAGTGCTTTTACTTTTACGTCTTATTGACGTTATCTTAACGCTCACCTCAGCAAGTGTTCCGCAGTTCGTGTGAGTGAGTAAATCCAGACACTCAAAGCAGAACAGATTAAGGGGGCACATCCAGCGAATGTGTGCGTCGTAATTCAAATGGCGAGAGTGACACAGAGTGGAAGTATGCAGCGTATACATTTGCAGCTGCTTAGACAAAAAGTAGGTCAATTTCATGTAGGCGGCATCTGCTTGCATGAGCGAGAATTCTTGTTTGAAGTCACTATAGTGAAAACTTGTATCGCCAGAAAGCTTGTCGATTTTCCCACTGAAAAAATAGTGTGTGTGTGTGTGTGTGTGTGTGTGTATGTGTGTGCGTGTGTGCGTGTGCGCGCGCGCGCGTGTGTGTGTGTGTGTGTGTGTGTGTGTGTGTGTGTGTGTGTGTGTGTGTGTGTGTGTGTGTGTGTGTGTGTCTTTCATGTAGGTGAAGCCATAACGGTTTTGTAAAGGCCCCTTTATCAGGAGTCTCACAGGAGGGTTGGGGTACATCCAACGGACAGTGTAACGTGGTAATTAATGGTACATTTCAAAAAAGGTGGATACACTTTGGAAACACGCCCTTTAAACGATGAACATTTAACAAGAATGAGAAATTTGGCAATATTGAAGACGCATTAGTAATGAGCACATATGGTTACTTTTTGTAGATACAACGTGGTGCCGAAGGGCATTCCACCAGTCTTAGACAGATGCCCTACGCAAACGGCGCTTGACACCCTCACCCACACTTATCGACAGAGGTTCGCGTCAATTTGCAGTTTCTAAAAATATAACTTCATTATTTGCTTAGAGGTGTTATTGCATACAGGTGCGCTCGCGCCAAGTCCTCACAGCCAGATATAATCATATTCAAACAGGATCGCGAATAACCTTACCTGAAACGAATGAACTTAAAAAACTCCTGCGTTTGCGGTCGGTAAAAAGAATGCACGTCGTGTGAAGCGCTGCAACTAATCCCAATGTCACATCCACGAAAGAGCTCTTTGCAGCTGCTCCGAACAACTGCTGCGCGCCCTCCAAAGCGCATGCACGTTGAAAACTTGCGCTTCAGAAAAAATTCACGGCAGGTTGCAAAAACATGCCCTAGAAAAAAACATTCATTTTTAGCCGATTCATGTGCGGAACAAAGCTTTGCACATGTAAGTGTTCCTTGCTTTTGGCCGGTCAGGTTTGTTGTTACATTGCCACGCATGCATTTTGTAATTTTCTGCAACCACTGCTCTGCACAGGCCACACTGGAATGCTTAAGAACCTTCACGATTATTTTATACACTTCCGACAGAACTGCGCTCAGAACGCGGACAGTCGAGTTTATGCTGGAACTAACGCGGCCACCAACGATAACGCTAGGATCGACGGTGCCACATGTGCAAATGCCTAGAATAACGAAGAGCTGAGCAAGTTGGGAGGTGTTGATGTTAAAAAAGACAGGGCGTGCAAACACGGGCATAAGAGAGAAGTCGACTACCTCAGCTAACTAGCTCAGCTGTCTGTTATTCTAAGCTTTGTTTTTAGTACTCTGAGCCCTTTTCCGTGTTCTCCTATACTTATCTGAACAATCCTGCTTCCCCGACTTCCGTAATTGCTATTTGTTTGTTTGGTGCTAGGACTACGTCGTGGTTTTCTAGGGAATCGAGCTTGCCCTCTTGAAGTTCAAATTTGTTCAGATTTCGGCAACCATGTACCGGAAATCTACCAAGAGGATTTATGCCAGACTTACCGTGCAATCCTGGCGTAAGGTTAGGTTTTACCAGGAATGCCTCAAGGTAGGTTGCTCTACTCCACGGGACGTTCACCGCCAAAAGCAGCTGTACACCAAAAAGAAGAACGGCATTTGTGGTGTCTTGACTTCTCTGTCGTGTCCGTGTTTGCACGCCCTGACTTTTTAACGTGTAGAAATACCGAGGTGCCTTACCTGCTGATCACATTCTCGACGACCGACGACGGCGTGCGCCGATATCGTTGCAATCTGAGTGTAATCCTTTATTCCTTTCTGGGCAATAGTTCGCCTAATAAAAAGTTTCATCTTTTCCAGTTTAAAGGCTCGTTCAGACCTGCGCCTAGCGCCAATTCACGCGACCAAGTTAGTCGCAAATGGCCACTTTGGTCGCAAAGCGACTGATTTCGTTTAGCCGCTAGCTGTTCGCTTTTTCAGCCGCACGGCTTCAGTCGTAATCACGTGCGCAAGAACAGGACTTCAGCTTATTTTACGGGGCACTGGCAATGAGAGCTGTATTCTAGCAGACGTGAATTCTGCATTGCGACAAATTTAAGTTCCACGCAGGTATGAACACCGGTCGTCTTATGTCGCTTTTTGGTCGCCAATGGCAAATTAACGCGCGACCGATGCTAGTCGCTGGTTTAAGTGAGCTTTCAGTATTAACGCGATAGCGTTAGAGAGCTCGTTTCGTAGAAATCCCGCCGTCAACGTTGGTGGCGGCGTCGCTTGTGAGCGAAAAATCGTCCGTGAGCGAAAAATTAAGAAAGATGCAAATAAAATCAACAATAAAAATCTTCGGTCTCATTGAGGATTGAACCCGGGCAGTTTGCGGTGTCGTACCACAAAGCCACGATGTTACTTGCTTCGGAAAAAAACACTACATGAATGCCATGTAGTAGAAGGAGTGTCCTTGACGCATTTTGTTCGGTAGGTGTCACAACGAAAATGAACCCATTCGGCTATTTGTAGACGCATTGGTGAGGCCATCGAACTACGTTTTTTGCGCGACGCCATACTTCGAAAAAAGCCGGGATAGTGCAGCCATCGCCGCTAAAAAACGCACATGAACTTTCAAACAGCTCCAGAAATGGACAACTATATCCATCTAGGGGAAAACATAACAAGCCGACGCCTCCTTTCTAGAGGAGGCGTTGATTAAGCACACAGCAAATATTAGATAACGTGCTGCCATCTGTGAGGCATTGTGACAAAATAGTCTCGACTCTAGCACAGGGAAGTGCTTTAGATCGAAAACCTGTACCATTACTACAGATACATAGCGCGCGCGCGTGTGTGTGTCTGTGTGCGTGTGTGTGTGTGTGTAACAACACACATTAATAAGTATGCACTTAGTGTTTGATGTGCGCACTAGGGGCCGGATTTCGCTATCGCGTTCAACTCTTAAAGGCGAAGCTTAAGGGTCCCCCAATTTTTTCTTCTCTTCACCGTCGCGACCACGTGACATCTTCAACACCTGAATTGGCTCGTTTGAACAATTTTATGGCACACGCTAATTTTCTAAGCACGTATTGACGCCCGCCACTGCACTAGAGTGTACAGGAATATCCTAATTGCTCTAGTGGTTATGGTGCTCGAATGCTTACCCGAAGGTCGAGGGATCGAATCCCGGCCGTAACGGCCGCATTTCGATGGAGGCAAAAGGCAAACTTCGCAGAACCTTGTGGTTTTTCAGTTCGAAAATTTCTTCTCGCTTAAAACAAAATGTTACTGTTTTCAGAATTTCTCTGTATCATACCAACGAACTATACTACACAACGACGTATATGCGATATTTTTACATGGAACACCCCAGTACGAAAATGAAGCCACACGATGGGTCAAAAGGCTATTTTTCCCAACTTTAATCTTTCATCTATCATCTGTAATCAAAACTATCATATTCATCACGAACCGGCACGCGCTCTCATCTTGCAGCGTGGCAGGTGTTTTAGAGACGTTCCAGAGCACGGCAGGCGTACCAGAAGTAAGCTAGCCAGAGACGGAGAGCTAGGACGCTCACCAACGGTACCATAGACGTTCCAGAGTGCGGTAGGCATTCCACAGCTAAGCTAACTGCAGACGGAGCGCCAGGACGCTCATCAACGGTACCATAGACGTTGCAGAGTGCGGTAGGCGTTCCAGAGCTAAGCTAGCTAAGCTAGCCAGGACGCTCACCAACGGTACTATAGACGTTCAGGAGCGCGGATTATGTTGATCAATCGTTCGTAACAGTCGTTATAGTAAAAATAAATGATGTCGTGGTTCAATCCGTGAGGACTATACAAAGGAAGTCAACGTAACAAGAGAAACAGAAAATGTAATTTATAAAATCCGATTATTTTTTTCCCGTTTTTCTTGTGTCCCATTGCATTCCATGTTAGTGGAACTCCTCTTGAAGCAATGTTGATCCCACACTATTTTACCCATCTAGGACCTCTTCCGGACACGCTGCCTTGAGGCCTCGATATACGACCTCGTTAATGTCACAGCGCGTGGCATAGCGCGTGGTCTCCTTCGTTAAGGTTTGATGATGAGGCAGAAGTTTGACTGCAAACCTTATTGTGAGGCAACCTTTTACACTGTGCTTGCTCTAAATTTAGATATGTCCTTTCAGCATGCTAGCTGTGTGGTTGAGAATATCGTAAAATGTGTTGTTGGGATAGTTGGTGCATGTTTACAAGAAAATTCGACGACGCAAACCACCGAGAAGAAAAGGCGACAGGAAAGAGCGTCACTCGCAACTAACTTTATTCTTGCAAATCCACCGCAATATATACACCATGGCACACATGCGCAATAACACACCATGCGTCACATCCAACAATCGGCCACTCTCAATGCACGTGCTAGTTCAGAAACCTGTCAAAAAAAAAGTCACAGTTTCGCCGCAAGGGCGAAGCAATGAATGCGATAGCAAGAAAAGCGGCCCGTGATGAACGCGCCGCTACGCTGCAAAAACATCTGCCCCCCGGCAGCAGCTACCGCATAAGCAGACAGCGGAAGGGCAAGGTTCTCCCTGCGCAAGTATTAGAAGAAGCGAACGAGCTGTCCGACGACTTTTAAATGGGCCCGTTGCGCTCCTCGCGCCATCTCGCTGGTAATGAAGAAACGCTTTTAAGCGCCTGCCGTCTCGGAGTCCTGCCAGCGGTAAAGGGTGTGTATATAACGCTCGCCGTTAGCTACTTAAAAGGTCTGCGCTTTGTGGCGTAGTGGTTAGCGCCACGCGCTGCGGAGAGAGCGGGCGCTGGTTCGATTCCGCGATTCGGAAGCATTTTTCTGAATTTTTTTTGGACCTATATACATATTTATAAATATACGGTGCATGACGGCAGCGGCAAAAACCAGCCGAGACTGTCCATATAATTGCTATCATAATAAAAATCAAATTCAGCTGAACGCAGTACCACCGACGTATGGCTAATGCAGATATCTTTTTTTCCTTTCGCATGAGGTATGCTTCTAGCATCTCTCGCTCAATCACATCCTTGCTTCTACCTAGAATAGGGATATTGGCAAATCGTGCCTCACATCCACACGTGCTGCAGTGCATAGGCAAATGTGCCAAAAGATTATTGTTTATCGAAAGAGCATGCTCACTCGCTCGATCGTTTACGCATCGACCGGTCTGGCCGATGTAAACCCTTCCACAGGAGAGCGGCATTTCTTAGACCACTCCCGTCGCACAGGTCACGTAGGGCCTCGCATGCCTCTTACCTTAGGGAGCAGGCACAGGTCCTCTTGAAATCTGTGGGCACAGGCCCGACAGTTTCCTTGGCGCAGAAAACACCACAGGTACTTTGTACCTTTTGGCCACCTTTTTAAGGTTGTATGCAACCTTATGGACGTACGGGACAACTACTGGATTTTTTTCGAACCGATGACATTCCTTCTTTTTCCCTTTAATGCTTTTGAAGCAGGGATTCAGCCGCTGCTGCAACGACCGAGCGGGGATACCCAGCGGAATATAACCGGCTGACCTGGTTGTCAAAGCTCTCCTGCATCCTGTGAGGGCAAGACTTAGCCAACGCACCGTCCAAGCACATAAAAGCAATACCTCTCTTAACTACTTTAGATTGGACAGCATCATAAGGCATCAGCTCTTTGCATGAACGAGGTCAGTAGGCCCAATAGATGTGCTCTTCCGTCAGAGTGAGACTCAAATCTAAAACTGAATTTTCTCGTTAGTAGGTAGCTCATGCCTGAACGACAGCCACTTCGCATGTTGTCGAAATTTCTTTAAAATATCGTCCACCAAGTTGGTGGGTGTTAAACCTGTTTTAGCCTTTAAAACTACCAAGACGTCATCCCCATACTTGTACACCCTGCACCCATTCGCATTGTCAAGAGCCCGAGCCAATACTCTGTCAAAAGATGCTAAAAACAAACTGCACAGTACAGGCGCTACACACGAGCCGATACAAATCCCGTTACGTTGAAGATAAACCTGCCCTTCGTGCGTCACAAACATAGAACACAAATAAAATTCTAAAAGGGTCATGAAATTATCACCAGAGATACTTGTACTCCTCTCAAATGCCAAAAACGCCATTAACTTCAATGCTAGCGTTCCCTACACTGAACAATTCAACATGGAGCACTGAATAAAATAAAACGCTCTTTCTTTTCGCCTTTTCTTCTCGGTGGTTTGCGTCGTCGAATTTTCTTGTGAGAATGTCGTGTTTGTAAACAATTAGGAATAAAATATACTAACACAAATTCATTTTAAAAAGACAGGGCGTGCAAACACGGTTGTAGAAATTTCTTTAAAATTTCGTCCACCAAGTTGGTGGGTGTTGAACCTGGTTTAGCCTTTAAAACTACCAAGACGTCATCCCCACACCTGTACCCCTTGCGGCCAAAACGGGCCGATGCATTAACCAGAGATTGTTGGAACATAAGAGATCGCTAACAGGAGGCTCACCTTCTAATCTATCTTTACATTGTCGAGATTGTAAGTGCATGCCAAAATTCGATGAATGCGCAGTGTTGTACCGTCATAGAACTGAAGAAACGCGCCTGATGATTGAAGCATGGCATATCGAGAATAGTGGTAGCGCATGCGTGAGCCAACCGTCGATTAACTTGCATAAAGATGAAATCAAATGCCGTAAGAGTTATCTTCCACGTAGACCGCCACGCGTGCCGGATTGTTAGGTTCGCCTGTTGTATGGGCATGCGCAGATAAGTTTTCGTGCCTTCTTTCTTTTCAGCCGTTGTGCGTCTCTTCAGTTGTTAGTCGGCGTTTGTGGTGTCCTGACTTCTTTCTTGTGTCCGTGTTTGCACGCCCTGTCTTTTTAGAATGAATACTTACCAACTAGCTCAGCTCTCTGTTATTCTAACACAAATGTTCTCTATGAAAGATGGTGTGGGCTTGTACACTAAATGCAATAATGTCTCTCAGATGGTTATAAAACCGTTGCGAAACGCGAATATCACAAATAGGTGCTGATGAGTTCCCCTCCACGAGCACTGTTGATGCCAGCTTCGGCGGCCATATTGAAAAACGTAGACGATTTATCAGAAAATAGCCGAGGTACGGAGTCGAACTCTTTGACCTTGCCGTCTTCAAGAATGAGAATCCTGCAAAGATATATAATGTAACAAATTTTTGGACATATTTTTGTCCACAGGAGCAACAAAAGACAGCATTACGGCTTAACTTAACGTACACTGCAAGTCCACCTCACCTGTGTTGTTTATTAACGCGAAAGCCACAATAAACAGTATACGCTGGATGAGCTTCTCTACAGGCGACTCTCTTATCAGTTCACTCGCTCAAAGAGCTCTGTCAGTGAGCATTTTAACGGTGCGTTACATAAAAATCGTGTTTGTGACTTGTGGGCAAGCGCGAGGCTGTCTATGTGTTCAGAGTCGCATGCACCTTAACAGCGATAAAGTGAAGTCAATATAATCTGTTGCGACTTTCCTCGAAGCAAAGCGTGCTCAATGCTTATATTTTGGCAAAAGACGCGTCTTCTAATTTAAGGAAAAAAACTAGTAGGCCGGATTTGCACGTGAAAGACACAACACTGTGCACGCCCTGTGTCGTCCGCCATACTATCTCCTCTGCGCCAATATGTTAACCTAGCCCATTTTATTGAGTAAAGTAAGCCACACGGTACCGTGTGCATTCGCCTAAGACGACTAGAAGGCGAAAGTATTTACTTTTGCTTTCTTAGTGGACTGTATTGAATTTAACCCCCAATGCTCGCCGACAGCTTTCGAGCACCTAGCTTGGTTTTGCACTTCCTGTGGGATTGAATGCTTGTAAGCTCTTTGCACCTCGAGTGGTTTCGCGCTGACTCCGGCATCGGCGCACCGTTGAACAAGCAACGATGTCATGAGTCGATGTCACCGTGTGACGTCTCCTCGTGTGACGTCCTAGTGACGTCATGATGACGTCGTCACATTAGAACTTCTTGCATCATTTCGTGTTAACGCCGCCGCCGCCGCCGAAGACGACGGTCTCTTTTAGCGTTTGATGACGAATCTAAGACTTTATCGCCTTAATAATAAACTAGTGTCAAGCTGTTGCTTGCGTTTACAATCGATGTATGTTCTTGCGCTTACCTGTCGTAGTCGAGGATGGTGTGTATGCGATGCGCGATTGTGAAGAGCGTGCATTGCGCAAAGGCGTCCCTCAGCGCCACCTGGATGAGATGGTCGGTGTCCCCGTCCATCTGTGACGTGGCCTCATCCAGGAGGAGGATCTTGGTTCCGCGAAGCAAAGCCCGCGCTAGGCACACCAGCTGCCGCTGGCCCACACTGCAAACCAGAATCAAGACAGATGGCAGTTGCACGCCAAGGCAAATTAGGCGCATCAGGAAGACAGGGGACCAAGGCCAACAATTTTGAGGATATTCAATAAAGAGTTCTCACTCACTTACATCTCTAGGGGTTCGTAAACCTTCGTTCCACGAATTACGTACCATGGGCCCCAACACATCGTTAGAAATGAATACGTCAAGAGAATTAAGACAGGTGTCTTACAGGCGATGAATTCGCCGCAGTCTATTTTTGTATTGCGCTGAAGCATACGTGATATTGCGACGAAGGCCCGTGAGCATTTGCACAAGAAACAGAGTAAAAAATTTCAAGCCAGTTGCACGCGGAGAGAAACGACGCTCAGCGAAGCTCTGAGCGCGCGAATGTGTGTGGTGGACTAAAGAGATATGGTGCATTAGCATCATCATTATCGTAAAGCTGAGCATCATCATCGTCATTACCATCATTTCGTTTTATTTATTTTTTTATTCACTCCCCCATAGTAGCAGGCGTCACGCCATGACCGGCGTGACGCCTGATACTACTGCTGCTGCTGCTACTACACTACTCCTGATACTACTACGACGGCGCAGGGTAGACTAAGACAGCTCCGAGCAAGTCATTATTCTGAATACTATGAGGAGACCTGCAGGACACCAAAGGGCCAACCGGGACGCCAATGACACATAGGGCAGTCAGGGGGATACGGCCGTGGATAATGGTGCGTATCGATGGTGTCATACAAGAGCTAGAACGGGATAGGCGAACTCACGTATCAAACACGCATGAAAAGACCTCGGCGAGCCCCCAAGGAACGGAGCACTCGGGACACGGATGCGCCCAGGCACGTCCAAAAATCGGTGGCCTCAACCCACTGATCGCCCTAATTCTAGCTTTCCTCCTACGGCTGCTTGGCGGTTCTGTGGAGACCCTGTGCCAGTGCCACCCACTTTATCATAATCTAAAATCCCACCCTACTATACATTAAAGTCACCGAACAATCCTTCCAACACATGTAACGTACAGCTGCTCTATATTGTGAATGAGGCGCGCACAATTCACGAAGAGGCTTACTTGTCCATGAACTTTCGCCGACGGTGTCACCGCTTGTACATATTGCGTAAGTGGAATCCTGGAAAAGACTGACTCTCCTGATTGGAACACCGAGCGTTCGCATTTCTTTTCTCTGCCTACCCTTTGCTTTGGAACATCTATCTATCTATCTATCTATCTATCTATCTATCTATCTATCTATCTATCTATCTATCTATCTATCTATCTATCTATCTATCTATCTATCTATCTATCTATCTATCTATCTATCTATCTATCTATCTATCTATCTATCTATCTATCTATCTATCTATCTATCTATCTATCTATCTATCTATCTATCTATCTATCTATCTATCTATCTATCTATCTATCTATCTATCTATCTATCTATCTATCTATCTATCTATCTATCTATCTATCTATCTATCTATCTATCTATCTATCTATCTATCTATCTATCTAATCCTCCGCTGAGCGCGCGACTTTAGCTATCGCCGAACATTCTAGTTATACAAAGATTCTGCATTTTTATTGGACGGGAGGTGAGCAGTGGGACTTGCAAGCACAGTTTCTGTGGCACATACCCAATAGGAGCTTCGGATGCTCGGCAGTGATTTTTCACTAACCTCGACCTTGAAGACCTCCGCTGTTAATAGTTAACCTTCACCGTTGTGTAAGTATACCATAACCATACGCTCTAGATAATGAAAGCAATGAGATGAGTAGCAGCATCGTGGTGCTAAAGCTGTTTGCAATGCTAACGACGCGGTTGCTGTCTTCATACACGGGTGCAGACAGACGTTTCCACATTACATGCCTTAGGTTACTGCCGCCGTCGGCTGTCTCGAGCAGCAACCCTTTGGGATCGTTCGAGACAACCTTCGCCAAGTGGGCTCGCTCCAAACACCGCCATAATTCCTGGTCCGAATACGAGTCAGTAGGGTCCAGGTTCATGCGTAGCGTTCCCCTCACGAGGCTCGGGTCCTGAAAATCACGCAAAATATATACATTCGAACATCGTTCTAACGAGGAAGCATTGGGACCATACATTTCGTTATATCCGATATCGGTTGTAACAGCAGAGATAAATGTCGGCTCTAACAATCTGGCTCGGACGTAAACACTAGATGCGTAAGTGCATTTGACCAAGCGACGATGTCATCCGAGGAAGTCATCCGATGTCGTCATAACAGGACGTTATGAATGGCGCCACTGATGAAGTCATCACTTGGTCACATGGCTTGGCACCATTCTTGTTCACGGCGGATTTTTACTCACGAGACGCATACGGCTTGCGTCGTAATAACACGAAGCCTTATGCGGAAGGCTTCTTCGCTCAAAGGCATTTCTTTTATTGCAGGAGTCACAAAAGATTTGTGCAGCAACAAAATTATAGTTTGAAGTTACCTGAGGTATGACAGTGATGCTTCGACGCAGCTTCTTGATCGGCACTCCCGCTATGTCCACGTTGTCGATGAGGATGCGGCCCTCTGATGCTCTGAGCATTCGCAGTAGAGCAAGTACAAGCGATGATTTGCCGGCTCCCGTGCGCCCGACAACACCAATCTGAAATTGCCATGTTCTAATTTCGTGTCGTACTTGTTCTCGCTAGCAACTTATTCAAACAAGAAGACGCTTTAGATGATCCCCAATGAGATGCAGTCGCATGACAGGCTCTGTCCGTATTAAAAAAAATAATTCGTGGTAAAGAGCTAGCATGCCCAAACTTGAGCATAGCTAGCTGTGCCCAAATTAACACACATTCTAAGAAAGATGTTAAAACATTGTTCATAAAAATTACGCAGATGTCTAGGAATAATAATAATGACTTGGGTTTAGCGTCCCGAAACCATGGATGCTATGAGCGTCCCCTTTGTAACGGGGCGGTGACATGTCTGCCACCAGGCTCGGAGAAAAAAAAAAAAAAAAAAAAACCTTCCTTGTTTTATGTTGGCCTAATACCTTATTTACATTGATTAAATCTATGTTATTATACCAAAAAAAATATAAATTCATGGTCTATCTCTCTGCCTCTTAAGGCAGAATGACCTTATTTTTCCCCCCATTATTTATTTTTGTTCTTTATCTCTACTTTTCTGCCACCAATACTCTAACCGTCTCTTACTTATTTCTATCGCGGACGTGTTTGGCTTTCCATTGTTGTCCCTAAAACCCAAGGCTTCATGTAGACTCGTGCCCACACGTATACCTGGGTGAATATCGCCACATTCAATCAGTACATGTTCCATCGTTTCCTTAGTTCCCCCGCAGCATGTACATTGTTCTTCTTCGTTACTGAATCTCGCTTTATAACTACGCGTTCTAAGGCAGCCCGACCTTGCTTCAAACAGTAAAGCGCTTCCCCTTGAATTATCATAAAACCTTTCCCTCCTTATTTCGTTTTTTCCCTTTCGGTAGTTACTCAGAGCCGGCTTCTTTTCCATCGCTGCCATCCAATAAGTCTTCTCCGCCTCTCTGACCTTCCGCTTAATGCTCCTTGTTGCCATATCGCCCGCACTGCTAGCCGTATATTTACTGGTGAGCCTCCTAGTTCTTTTTCTCCACTGCGTGTCAACGCTTTTTCTATACAAATACCTGAAAACCTTCTCTGCCCATCTACTCTTCTTCCTTTTCCTCAGCCTCTCTTCGAATCTCATTTTGCTCTGAGCTTCCCGCACTTCAAAGCCTGTCCATCCCATATCACCCTTTACAGCCTCATTTGTCGTCTTCCCGTGAGCGCCCAACGCGAGGCGGCCCACCGTCCTTTGATTTACATCCATTCCTGATTGTACCTCTGACTTCATGCACACCACTGAGTTCCCAAATGTAAGCCCCGGGACCATCACACCCTTCCACAGCCCTCGAAGCACCTCGTACCTATTGTACCCCCATAAAGCTCTGTGCTTCATAATTGCAGCATTCCTCTTTCCCTTTGCTACCGATGCTTTCTCTTGTACCTCCATATATCTATCCCCCTCATTTACCCATACTCCGAGGTACTTGTACTCGCTTACCCTCGGTATTTTTTGGCCCTGTATAAAGACCGCATGGTCTTCGTGATCATTGAATACCATCAATCCACATTTTGTTGCACTAAATCCTAGTCCTAAAGCCTCACATTCCCTTCCGCATATATCTGCCAGTCGCTGTATATCATCTTGACTGTCCGCAAATAAGACAATATCATCAGCATAAAATAGACCTGGAAGCTTCTGCTCAACCATCGTGCCGACCTGTTTGTGTGACAAATTAAATCCAATGTTGCTACCTTCTAGCGCTTTTTCCATCCTCACCATGTACAGCATGAATAACAGCGGGGACAAAGGACATCCCTGTCTCAGCCCCTTGCTGATTTCAACGCTGTCCTTGCTACTTATTCCTTCCCATTCTATACAAACTGTATTTTCTCGGTATATTTCCCTCAAAAGCTGTATACAGTCGTCACCTATGCCCACTTCTTTCAGTATATCCCACAAAATTTCCTGATTAACGTTGTCATACGCCCCGGTAATATCTAGATAAGCTACGTATAAGGGCCTGTTTTCTATTTTCGATATTTCTATACACTGGGTAAGAACAAACAGATTATCGTCTAACCGCCTGTCGATTCGAAATCCATTCTGAAGTTCTCCCAAAATATCATTTTGTTCTACCCACGCTTCTATTTTTAATTTTACTGCCTGCATCGTCAACCTGTATAGCACCGATGTAATGGTTAGCGGTCTATACGAGCGAATGTTATCCTTTTCTCCCCTGCCTTTATAGATTAAGTTCATTCTACTTTTTCGCCAACTGTCTGGTATTTCCCTCTCCTGTAAGCACTTTTCTACGGCTTTCAGCAGTGCTTCTTTAGTGTTATGTCCGAGTTCGTTAATGAGGCTGACGGGAACCCCATCTAAGCCCGGTGTAGTGCGCTTAGGAATTTTTCCTTCGGCTTTCTTCCAATTGAAATTCTCTAGTACTACATCTTCGTCGGTTGCACTCCTTTGCGCACTTTTACTCACCGGGGGAATCCCCTGGGCGACCTTTTTAAATGAATCGGCTGTTATCTTTCGGATGTAACCTAGCGCTTCATACCCTTCCAATTGATTTCCTCCTTCATCTACCATATGTTGTTGCATTGTGACAGACTTCCTACCCAGCGCTTTTAGGTGGCTCCAAAATATCCTAGGCGCGGCCTTCTTCTTTTCGCGAATCTCTGTGATCCAGCGTTCACTTTCACCTTTAATTTTTGCCTCGACTAATTTCTGCACAATGGATTTTTGCTCTAAATATATTTCCCATATTTGGTTGACTTCGTCCTGTGGCCGCTTCTCCTTTTTTGCTTGTCTGTGCTCCCGTGATGCCTCACGTCGCTTCTCGATCGCCTCCCGGATTTCTTTGTTGCACCAACTTTTTGGCTTTCTCTTTCCTTTCCAACAAATAGTTTTCTTCTCTTTTTCCATTTCTTTTGTGATTATATGTAGCAGCTCACTATACTTCCAGTCTTTACCTGGTAGTTCGTCTACTTTTTCCTCGACTCTTGCGGCTATATTTCTTATTTGTTTGTCATTTAGATACAAGCTGCCAAACTTTGATTCTATGTTCTTATTATCAGTTTTATATCCCATTTGTAATATTATGCGTTTATGATCACTACCCAAGCTGTTAATGCCTTCCTCGTCTATTCTCATCTCTCTAAGTTTGTCATATATTCCTTCTGTCATGAGACAATAATCAATGCTCGATTGCCTGTTTCCGACTTCCCACGTGATCTGCCCCTCACACTTAGGCCCCACGTTAACTATCTCAAGACTATGTTGCTCGCAGAGATCTACCAATAACTTGCCATTGGTGTCTGTATATCCGTCAAGGTCACGAATGTGAGCGTTCATGTCCCCTAGAAGGATTATTTCGGCATCAGGACCAAATTCTTTAATATCGGTGCTTATGCATTTCACTATCTCCAGATTCTTTTCTCTGCAGTTATTCCCCGTCCACAAGTATGCTACACCTAGCCACGTTTTCTTTCCACCTACTGTGCCCGAAACCCAAAGGTGCTCTGAACACGTCTGCTTCACTCTATCCCATTTTGTTCTGCTATGAATTAGCATTCCAACACCCCCACCTCTCCTTTCTGATGTGATCCTGTTACATCCTTCCCAAATATAATTGTCAATATGTGGTGGCTCTTCCAAGTCTCTAAGGTGTGTTTCTGTAACCGCATAAACACCTATCTGTTCCTTGTTTAACTGTCCCTCAATCTCTAACCATTTTGTCTTTTTTCTGCCACCCTGCATGTTTATGTAACTAATCGCAACACGCGCCTTCTCCCTTCTTTTACCTTTTCTCTGGTTTTTCGCTATACTGCCTGTCAAAGAGTCCCCCTGGTTGTTTTCCTCATTACAAGCTACCCTGGGCACCGAAGGGCCCGCGTGCCCCCCAAAAAAGCTACTGCGCGACCTGCCAGTCGCCAACCCACCTCATGACCAAGCCTCTTATCGAAGTGAATTCTGTCTCTTTGGAAACCGCCCCACCTGTGCACCTCCCTGTTTATATCCACTACCTCGAAGCCCTTCTCTCGACTAATTCGCCATATCTCTTTGTTTGCGTCGACAACCGCTCTTTGCAAGTTGATATTCCTCACTGGTACTTCCGGTATTGTGCATACCACTATCTGCACCTGAGGGGAAATGGCGCGCATGTCATCGACCCCTTTCGCCAATGTGGGCGCTAGTTCGGCTGATTCTTCATTCAAGACGTCGTTTAGGCCTCCCGCGATTATCACGAGGTTACGTCCATTAGCCTTAGTTGCGAGTTTTGCGCTAGCTCGTCTCATCACTGATCCCAGCCTATGTCCCGGGAACTTCCCTATTAAAACTCGTTTGTCGCCTCTCACCCTTTCCTTGTCTGCTTCTTCGCATCTAACTAAATTCGAGTCCCCGGCGATTATCACGTGCTCCGACTCTTCTGCCACGATATGATTATGAGCGACGCCTAGTGGAGGGCCTCGGAAATTTCGACCACCTGGGGTTCTTTAGCGTGTACCTAAATCTAAGTGCACGGGCTTCAAACATTTTCGCCTCCATCGAAAATGCAGCAGTCGCGGCCGGGATTCAATCCCGCGACCTTCGGGTCAGCAGTCGAGCGCCATAACCGCTAGACGAGCGTGGCGTGGCAGCTCTGTTGGAAGGACGGGAAGGTATAACTAAATTTATCAGTCCAAATTTCCAATAGACAGGCGCAATAGACGGATAATTTTATAAGTAGCCTAATGCTTATGCTTGCATTTAAGCAGCATATTTAAGAAACTCTCAGCTGTCCGCGGCTGCAAAGTTGATGAAATAAGCTTGTTTCATTGCGGCTAGTCAAAGAAATAGACTTATTTCATTCAGTGTGCTATATTGGCATTCTAGTGCGCTATTTGTCATGTTGCTGAAGTTGTAAGATTCAGCTGGCGAGCTTGCTGTTGCCTAAAAGCTGTTAATAAATGTCTATGTGTTCGTTACACTACGATGGGGACTGCGTCCGTTCGTTTTATGGGCGGTTTTCTCACGAGAACCGTGTGTAAAAAGGAAAACAGGAGAGTGAGAAAAGCCAGCAATTTTAAGCAGTTTATAACGACTGGTATGCTACCCTACACTGAAGAAACGCACTAAGGTGACCATAGGTCGAGAAAAAAGGTGGAACTGACTCAGACTCACCCAAGAAGTATATTTCGCGCTTAGCGCTCACCCGGACGCAGACACAACAAGATTTTCCTAAACTGGACTCATCCGGACACAGACTAGCGGCTCAGTCTTAGTCTGAGTGAATGGACTCGTGAGTGAGTTCACCGAACTATGCTGGTGACTGAGGCCATTCGGAGATTGCCATCCAGTGAGAGGACTCACCTTTTCGCTGGGATAGACGGCAAATGTAACGTTGCTAAGTACGTTGGGAAGTACGCCGGGGCGATAGGAGGTCGAGTAGTTCAGGAACTCAACCTTGCCTTCCCTTGGCCAACGCAAGAGGGTATTTCCAGCTGCGTTGTTAATTTCTTCATTGGCCACAGATGTTACATCCTCCTGAAGAACGATGTCCGAAATACACAATCCCATGTCACGTACAAATTAAGACAATATATAGATTACACATATAATTCGTAGGCAATAGTTCCTGAATACTGCAGCAGTTTTGGTCAGTAATATATATATATATATATATATATATATATATATATATATATATATATATATATATATATATATATATATATATATATATATATATATATTGTAAAGGCACAGAACAGAGACAACGTTCGTTCCTGGGCCGGCTGTTCTTATTCTGAACTTCGTTCCAGCGCGAGGGCCCAAGGCTTTGTGGCCGCTTTTTGTCATTACAATATATATATATATATATATATATATATATATATATATATATATATATATATATATATATATATATATATATATATATATATATATGTATATGTATATATATATATCGTGTAAACGAGCGTTTCATTAGGTTCACTTCGCTTGGCGTGATGTATATAGCCTGCGAACTTAAAAGACTTGCTATATCCTGTAGGCTTCCACTAGTTACGAAAAACTATGCTGTTCTTCTCGTATAAACCTTTTACAGATTTCTTCACAACGATTCAGTCAGTCCTTGTGATCAACTCTGCTTAGTGTACCACAGTCGGCTAAAGTAGCCTGTTTCTTGCGAGATGCCATGTAAAAAATTGCTTGGTTTTATAACTCTGTTTATTGAATTTCTTCAACCTAATTGCCACTACGGCAATACCCCGAAGAGGAGGAGGAGGAAGACGAAAGGACATGGAGGCAATAGCTGGCTTTTTAAAACAAGATATCGGAAAAATAAGAGGTTCACGCCCAGTGATTAAAAATGTTAAGGTGATCTTACAATATCTAATAATAAGAATAATAAGACCACTATATGGTTATGAGAGACGCCGTAGTGAAGGGCTCCGGAAATTTCGACCACCTGGGGTTCCTTAACGTACACGGGCCTCAGGCATTTTCGCCTCCATCGAAAATGCGGCCACCGCGGTCGCGAGTAGATCCGGCGACCTGCGGGGTCAGCATTCGAGCACCATGATCACTAGACCACCGTGGCGGGGTGATCTTTCAATATCGTCAACAAATTTCAGCATAACGAAAGTAACTGCAATTATTGTAAATAATTAAGCTGAAAAATCCGCTCTAATTAGCCCTCACAGTCACCACTGAAATTTCTGTACAGCAATTTCTGAAATTTTGTGTAGAGTCGCGAAAGAAAATTGAGACACCCTTGTCCAGGGTGTTCTCTTTAATAATGTTATAGTCCTAGCACCACAGATAGGTTTCTTTCTAGAGTTTGGACATAATGCGTATTAGGTTCATCGTATTATTCTTTCAAGAAATAGTCAGTGCATTGCGAGAAATACACAAACGAAGGCGCCAAAGTTAACGACTGTAACGGGACCCTCCGTTTGGAGTGAAACTGAAAAAAAAGAAAAAAAAAACGAAGCGCGCATAAGAAGTAACACGCAGCGACAAGAATTACAGCACCATGCACTGCTTGTGCATATTTGTTTTTTCATGCTGAAATCTTTCTAAACCACGGGTCCCCATGTCGAAATGTGTCGAACTTCTACGCTTTTGCTAGCGAGTTTTTTGGCCGAAACCGATACAAAAATGCCGATTTTTTTATTTTACCATTTGATTCTAAGTGTCTTAAAACATCTAAAAAAATTAGTGCTTCACTGCACTAGAACACGGAACGTGCCTTAACCTCTCCATTCGTTGGCGCAAAAAAGTGTCTCTTTGAAATTTAAAAAATTAAAGCGCACGGAAGTGAGTGCGTGAAAACAAACCTCGCACGCGCCGGTGGGTGGTTGCTTGCATCTACGTGCATTCACTGCCGATACGTCGAGACGCGGTCATCGTCCGAATCCGATGACTTAGAGAAACTATGCTGTTTCTCTGCCACACACAAAGCAGAACTGAAATTAGTCATTTCACGAAACTTCGACAAACACGGGCATTTTTACCCTTCTCAACAAAGCTGTTCCGTCACACTCGTGCACAGAGAAGGATTTCCTGATTCCGTTTACATGAATAAATTCCTTTCTCGACCAGAATGCATGATTTGAGCGTGTTTTTAAATTTTTTATTGCGCTATACGTTGAAGGCAAAGAGCACACATTAAAACGAATCCGGGTAGCTTAACTGGGGTGCCCCCAAATGCTAGTTTCATGGTGGACGAGCTCAGCATCGTCTTCGGTAGGGAAAGGGTTAATTAATAATATCTGTTCTGTTTCTCATAAATTTATCATACGGCGATCCTTATCTTCTAGGCTTCCGATGTGAAAATATCCTCTGAGAAAATGAAGTACCTCTGGCGGAAGCTCTGCGTATTCGACGCAACGCTCGAGGGACACGATCATTTGCAGCACATTGAACAGCATCACGCACATCGTCATCAACGAAAGAGGAACCTGGAATGAATTGCACAGATTCAAGCATCAGCACTCAGCGCATGATAATATGCATATGCAGGCAGCGTTTAAAAATTAAGATACACAGATGACCAGATGTTGTCGGGAAACAGCGATCATCGGTAAAGGAAATCCCTAACACCCAGCAGGCATTTTCATGTACAGTATCGAAGTAAACTTTAAAAAAAAGGGTAAAGTTATCTGGCTCTTTTTCGCTACGTATATGACTGTAGCATATATAACTCTCTTGAAAGAGACACTTTAAAGAGTCGTGCGTACCACGACCCTTCAAATGTTTCTAGCGCCGGGAATATGGCAGCGTTACCAAAACATTCCATAAGTGTTCGCTGCACTATTTTTAAGGAACAAAGTCGTAAAAACGGATATTTGAGGAAAAAGAGAGGGAGAGACAGAGAGAGATGAACAAAGAGTAAGTAACCACATACACTGAACATAAATAACACGGTGTGCTCTTATGAGCTTCTTATGAAGGCCCGTAAATTTCAGTAATTTTAGCAACACGAATGAAGTCATCTGCGTGGAGTTTCTTAGACAGCACACACACACACACACACACACACACACACACACACACACACACACACACACACACACACACACACACACACACACACACACACACACACACACACACACACACACACACACACACACACACACACACACACACACTTGCGCTCGGAACATAATTACTATTAAATGATTTACAACAGAATAAACGTAAGAAAGGGAAATTTTCTCGAAGAGCTCGTTTATATGTTAGACACAACCAAGTGAATCGAACAAAATCAAGGCCAGGAAAAGCATAGATGACGTTAAAGGTTGTCTTTAACTCTAGCGTAATATTTGTGCCGTAAATTGAAGTGAACGGAAAATCACCTTTGAAGTGGTCGAAAGATCCCACGGACGGAAAGGGTGATGTTTCGTCCACTTCTGTTAACTTCAATTTACGTCACAATTAGTACACTACAGTTAAAGACAACAATTAACGACATCTATGCTTTCTCACACGCAGATAAGATACAAACGGTGCGGGCATACGCAGATAAGACACGCACAAGAAGTCAAACTCAGAGCAGTAAGGCACGCCACGAAGGGTGAGGTTTAGAAAATGCAGTTGAATAGGCACGGCAGTAGAAAACGCACTGAAATTGCCGAGCTCAACGCCAGGCCGAGGCTGCTGGGGTCCGGTTCATCGGGTCCTGCGAACACGGTGTTGGCCAGTAGCGTACACACCACGACCACGAATCCCGCGAGTGAAGTGAGCGTGCGTGTGAAGCGATAGGTGGTGCTGAAGCCCGCAAATCCGCGTGTCGTGTCGTCCGTCAGGCGGCAGAAGTGTTGCCGGAAACGATCGGCCACGCCGTAAGTTCGCACGCTGCTCAGCGCGTCCAGGGTCTCGGAGGCGTGCTGCAGCAAGCGCGACAAGGCCACGCTCTCGTAGAAACGAGTACAGTGCGAAGCCTTCACGGCCAGGTTCTGCGCAGACAGAGTGTTCATAGGCATTCACTTTTAACAGTACACCTGTTTTAACCGAGCGTTACTCCATCCATCGTAGACAAAAATCCCGCGGGAGCGATGACGTCACTCCGCGTTGCCTAGCAACTTTGACGCCTCTGTGCATAGCTTCGCGCTCGCTTATCTATCTAGCTACCTAGCCCTTGCGTGGAAAGGCCGAATACTTGGCTCAAAAAAAAAGCTGATCCAGGCCTGAAGCTGAGCACTACTGGCTACCGCCGGGCAATACTGCATTCGCTTTTACGCGGGGGAACATACCGAGACTAAAGCCTCGCTTAAGGTCATAGAATGGGGCTTGAGGGGTCTGGGCACCACCTCGCAACACTTGGCAACACTTAGCAAAAGCTTTGCAATGCCTAGCAAACCTTAGTGAAAATTAGTCTGACCCAGCGGTACCTCAGCGGAACATAGCAATGTCTAGCAAAACATGACAATGCATAGCAAAGCTTAGCGAAAGCTTAGCAATGCCTGGCAACACTTAGCATACCCTCGCAATAGTTAGCAAAACATACCATAACCTCGCAAAACTTAACAAACCCTAGCATAACCACGCAAAACTTAGCAAAATGTTAACAATACCTCGAAAGGCCAGGAACAGCTAGGTGCCGATCAGCCTCGCCGTATCTCCGGCCTTGTGCTACTAGTAAAATCTACGCCCAATCGTTTTGCTCGGTGATGAGATAAACTTTCGTCAGACGCACCGCTGTGAGAAAATACTTGTGAAACACGATTAGCGCGACTAAATACGCGTAGACTCAAAAGAATCAGTCATTTGGTTGCTATATACAAAATACTACTTTACTGAAGAAATACACATTAGCAGGACAAAGTCGTAAATAAATGGATACCTTTCTTCAAGTGACCAACTTCCTTACATAATTCGAAATTTATTAATCCAGTACTGTTAAATTATTACAGCTTCTCTGCGAAGTCAGTGTTCTAGATAAGCGAGACCTCAAAGCTCGTTCACACCTGCGACTAGCACCGGTCGTGCCACCATCTGCGACTGGCGACCAAGACAAAATAGTGACTCAAGGCGATCAATGTTCACACCTGCGTGCGACATATGCCCGTCGACACACAGAATTGACGCCTGGTCGCATATGGCTCGCAATGCCATTGCCCCGTAAAATAAGCTCACTACCTCTTCCTACGCATGTGATTGGTTCAGAGGATTGCGAGTGCAGTCGCGCGACTGAAAATGCGAGGCGCGAGCGACAGAGCCAAAGCAGTTGCTTTGCGACTAACTTTGGTCGCACGACCGGTGCTAATCGCTGGTATGAACGAGCCTTTATACCGGAGAGCACCCCGGTCCATCAGCCGCCGCGGTTCCTCAGCAGTCACGGTGCACGGCTGCTGACCCAAAAGACGCTGGTTTGATCCCGGTCGCGCCGGTCGCATTTCAATGGTGGCGAAATGCTAGAGGCTTCGATCACAGTGAAATGTCAGTGCAAGCTAAATAACTCCAGTTCGTCAAAATTATTCGGAGCTCTCCTACACGACGTCTCACATAGCTCTGTCGGTTTGGGACATTAAACGCCATAAACCACATAACTAACCGATTCCCGTCCTCTTCCAGTTCAGCGATGTTGAAGTACTAATATACAAAATGATGTGCTTGTGCGTATACAGTAGGTAGAACTTGGTCATTAATGTACGCGTTTGAACGTTCTATTGCAATGGGAACTCCTGAACTGAACAGTCTATTGCCATACTATTTTCTTTATTTGATTAAATTGGCATATGTTTTTTCTTTGCTTCATTTTTTTCTTTTTGCGTAACCATTTCCTTTTTTTTGCGTTGCAGAAATTATAGAAAGGAGTAGACAGGGTACGTAAACCTCAACCTCCCTACATCAAGCCAGCTAGAATAAACAGAACAGATTAACTATAATTGCATTGTGCGGTACCTTCAGCGTTACGGCGTTGTCATGACATGTTACATACAAATTTTGTGCTGCATTTTCTTCCTATATACATTATGAGCCACGACGAACTGACCATTCCGTATCCGATCAGTATGGTGACGACGGCCGTGACTGCCACCACGACGGGCGACTGGGTTCCGATGACCGCTACCTTGGCGAACGTGATGAGCGTGTTCTGAACGCTCTGCTTGGCGCACAAGAACGTTCGAGCATCGATAAAGTCGAGGTCGTTTGAAAAGCGGTTGACTATCCTTCCTTGCGGTGAGGCGTCGAAGAAGGACACCGGACTGCGCAGCACGTGGTCCAGCATTTCGTTGTGTAGCGAGCGCGACAGCCTCTGGGCCGAGATGCTGAGCAATACGCTGCCAACGATGCGGAGGGCCACTGCGACGGGAAACGTGTGTAACGGTCATCAGTGAGAGAGAGGAAGAGAGAAGCAAGGAGGCGGAGGAAGAAATAGACGGAAGCACAGGGAGGTTAGCCAGTTCTCAGACCAACTGGCTACCCTGTGCTTGGGAAGGTGTAATGGGGATAATGAATGATAGAAAAGAGATGTTGCAGAAAAGGAAAGAATATTGAAAAAAGGAAAAAGACAGACGAAGAAGAAGGAAATAGCGTTTAGTAAAGCTTCTATTTTGGCTAGTTGGTACGGCATTGTAATGAATATGCGCTGAGCAAAACGCACAAACGAGTAACGGAACAAGAGGACACGACTAGTGGTGCGCAAGAAAATAGCGAAGAAAAAAAACATGGCCGATCCCTCCGTTACAGGAATCGGTATAAAACGAAAGTGAAACGTGTCTTCACAGAAGTAGTGTTTATTGTGTAGTGATATATGAGAGTTTGTACAATGTATATTCGTGTGTAGCAGCTATAGCACCATTTAACGTGAATGGTGCTATAGTTGGCATGCCTCCATCGCGACGACTAATGCCCATGATCATGATTAAACCGTTGTGGTAACTGAAGTTCCGAACATATATTTGGACACAGCGAATCGTGAATCCCGCGTAAAGAGGACATCAACAAGCTCATAATCAACACTGGTACCCGATATGCACTTCTTCAAAACGTCGTCAGTTATGGAGAGAAACGGCCCGGTGTGCGCTCTCTAGTAATGGGTACGGACGCCTGTGCTCATGCATACACTGCCACACTGCGCTTCAGCAACACGAGAGGCATATATAGTTCGAATTGTTCGTAGCTTGAGCCGCAAACGTCTGCGTCCCGCTGACCTCTGTCTCGCTCCACCAAGGCACGACATTCGCCCGTCGAAATCGTGTCCTTTTTGCAACGGGTATCGCAGCAGTTTTCTTTCATTTTGCGAATACGAGCTTTGGTAAATTCCGTCGAGTTCCGCTGTGCAAGTGTCAGCTCACATGCGAGCGAACAAAGACTTTGCCTGCGTCTGTTCTGGATAGCGGCATAGCTACACAATGGCAACCGTTTGGCAAACTCACTCATGATTCGACTCAATAAGCGTCACTCAGATTCAGATAGAGCAGTGAGACTGGGTGACTCCGACTGAGTAATATTTTCGTGAGTTTGATTCCGAGATCGTCCGGTTGAAAAACACGGTTGAGGAAAATTTTGGCGAGTCTGAGTCCGAGTGAACCGAAGCGCGAAATGTATATATTGAGTGAGTCTGAGGGAGCTCCACTTTTTTTGTGGTCCTATGCCCATGAGAGGAAGAGAGGCAAATGAAAGACGCAGAGGTACCTGGGGAGATGAAAGGGTGTACGAAAGAATGAAAGAGGATCAATGAACTTGTTGCTGGGCGGGTTGATTCATACTTGAAAGGTAAATTGGTAGGCTCAAGTTGTACACAAGGACGGATAAACGCGTACAAGTGCGAGCTTTCAACTTAATTTATTTTTCGTCCATGCTTGGGCAATGCGCAAGAGACAATAAGCAGCATAACATCGCTCAGAATGAAAAGAATTTTCAAGTCAGCCATAGGTTGCGCTATTGAAGAAGAGATTGCGTTCATAGATCGCTCATAGGCACATGTGTTACTGAGTGTAATCCACATCCGTGTTTACTGTATATATTTGTTTCCACCAAATAATCATTTCAGTTGCTGGATTCATTTCGATACTGTTTTCTTCTTGTATGTAGATGGCTTGCACGTGACGTCATGGACGCAGCTTGTGAAAGGAACTGGGACTCCACGATGGCGGCGTTGTTGACAAACCAGTTGCGCATATGTGAAAACGACGCCACAGGAATGTCTCTGTGCGTGAATAATGAAAGAACCTGCATGTGATGTTTTGATAACATTAATGTGACATCGGAAACGTCGCGTCCCCACATGCTGGTGCTCCAACACGGCGCTTTCAGCGACGTCAATGCAAGCCATCTATTGTCTGTTGTACGCTGCCCAAGAATGGATGTTTGAACTCACCCTCCTTTCGGTTCTACTGCAGTTGTTTTTTGGCACCCTCCAATATATACGCCTAAACACACATGCGCAAACAAAGGTGGTCACATTGTTACAAATCACAATTTAAAGCAAGCAACGCAAACAGCTTATCTCAATCTAGAATAAATAAATCGAACAGCCACTTAGTCAAGAAATACCTCTCAAAGATATATAAAAGGTTGCGCTTGTCCATGTTTATTTTTACTGTGCCCTTGTGTACAATTTGCGCTTACCAATTTACCTTTCAGTAGAAGAGGAGAAGCGTGTATGAAGGTGCCACGATATCATTGTGACAATGTCGATGCCATACTAAAACACAAATACACCTTGCAATGGGCAGTAGCAACATGTCGTTCTGTCCAGCATCTAGGTATTTTCAGAGGCTTGCTGCTTATATGCCAACCTGGCGGAGTCAGAGATTTGTCCTGCTCAAACATTCGTATAAAACAGATCGTGAGTCCCTACGTTCCGCAATGACATGGTTAACGTTGCATTGCGCATCCAGTTATGTTCAGTCATGCAGAAGGCACAAAAAAATGCCTTTTAACGCATCTGCTAGCTAAACCGTTGTACCGTTCAATGCCCACTAAGGAAACTAGTCAAAAGAAAAGTGAACCTTTACAAGTATTGCAGCTACGACAGTATTGAGATATAGTGATAAACCATAAATATAGTAATATTAAAGCTGTAGTAATAAACCAGGCGATAAACCAGGCTAAGATCTCTGGGTTTATAAGTAATAATCTATCTATCTATCTATCTATCTATCTATCTATCTATCTATCTATCTATCTATCTATCTATCTATCTATCTATCTATCTATCTATCTATCTATCTATCTATCTATCTATCTATCTATCTATCTATCTATCTATCTATCTATCTATCTATCTATCTATCTATCTATCTATCTATCTATCTATCTATCTATCTATCTATCTATCTATCTATCTATCTATCTATCTATCTATCTATCTATCTATCTATCTATCTATCTATCTATCTATCTATCTATCTATCTATCTATCTATCTATCTATCTCCCGCAAAAATTATAAGACAACAATGCTTTTAGTGGTTATCAGATAAGGGGCCACCACAACCATCATAATAAGATAAGATTGGCAACAACGAGCCTAGTGTTGCTGCCTAGGAGCAAGTTCCGCTAATATACAGGTCTCACGTGGAGTGCGAAAGTATACGGCAACTTACCGTCAGTGACGCACAGAGACACGAGAGCTCGAACCCAGGGCTGCTGTCCCTCTCTTGAGCCGGTGTTCATGCGTGCCGACGAGTCCGTCCACTCCTTGATCGAGAGCTGCTCGAGAGCGAAGGCGCACGCTCCGGCGGCGATCACCAGCACACCGACGGGCGCTGGCCACTGGCACAGTTGCAGGAGACTGCGCAGAAGCTGCCACCCTGTCTGGAACGGGAAAAGTCGTGCGAGTTACATTTGCTGGTTATAGTGACTGCCACACTCTGAGAAAAAAAAAAGGAGTCCTTTGACTCTTTTTGGAGAGTTCTGGCTTGCCATGTATGTGACTCACTTTAAAGAGCGACGTCAACTGTATTTGGGGGCCATTATACTCTCTTCTGAGAGTCGTGTGACCAACAACAGAGTTAACGTGCTTCTTTAAAGAGAGTCATATATGTGGCAAGTCAAGACTATACTAATAGAGTCACACATACTCTTTTTTTAGAGTGCAGTTATGCATGTTGGTATACGTTAACGATGGTGAAGTGCTAGAAGTAACGGAGTCTTTTGAAAAACACAGGACAATGTGGTACTAGCAAGTGAAAGTTTCATTTAGAAACAACTTAAGACCCAGAATTGACCACGTGATCTAAAGTCTCTGTTCCTTGTAGCGCTTCGCCATCAGCAACGTTTGCTGTGGCAGTTAAATTGCACGAACGGGCAAGTACAACTGTAGTATATTAAAGATTGCAGTCAGATCAAGATAAAAGGGACACTAAAGAGCAAAACAATTTTTCTCGCATTAGTAGTCTTCCACGATACCAAAAACAGCGCGCTTGCTGCGAGAAGACGCTTAATAAGCGAGAAAACGCGCAAAAAGAAAATACAGGTGGCGACGCCACCTTGGAATTCCCGCACCATTTGCCGTGACGTCACATATTTTTGACGGCGCCTGCTTGGGCCTACGTAGTTCCTAATCGGTTAAATCGAAGTACATTGTCCTCTGAGGGGGGCCAGAGACTTGACATAACGAATTTGTGGAAATTTCGTCGAGCCAGTGGAGCCAAAATACGTTAAATGCACTTTGAAACCTCTTACGTCACGAATTACAAAGTTCGGCGCGAAATTTAAAATGAAACTTTGAACTTGGTTTTCTCCTGTAATAATAAACCTATGGTGGTGAAATAAACTACACAAGAGTTCTCCGAGCACATTTTATCAATCTAAACCAATTCATTGTTTCTCTTTAGTGTCCCTTTAATGTACCAGGCGCGTTTCCATATCTTAATAAACGCCCTTGCGGAACTTAAGGTCGCCGGCACATTCGCGAGAGTGACATGACCTCAGTAAAAACTTCACGTAAGACATCACTGATGGCGAGGCAAGTCACCGTCGGCTCTGGTCCTGGCAGCAGCAATACTGTCCAAACAGTCAGAACCACAGAGTGGCGAGGCGTAGGATGAGTGTCTCGCCACCGTCATTGTGCTTTGCCCTGACGCCGTCTTGGTCGTGTGTTTGCAGCAACCAGCGATAAGCTGTCATGTCGTCACAGCAAGGCGCCGCTCATCTAAGCGGATAGCGAAAGAGATCTCATCGCTTTTAATGTTTATTCGTACTTTACCTTTGTCGACGTGTCTCCCTCTTCTTGGGTTATACGACCCACTGTGTCATTTTCTTCCATATCTTCGCAACCTGTGCTGAAAGACCGAGGCGAAAGAATTCATACTGTCGACATAGGTGAAATTTACGGCAATCGCGATGCTTTGAAATAATACAAGCGCAGACAGAAAAATACGGATCGTCGCTCACCTGCGGAGTACACCAGTGGAACAATACAGCTATAGTCTGCGCCCCCTCCCTAGCAAGCAGCTTGCTTCCTAGTACCTTTAGAATGCCTTGAGTCAAAAGACTTGTGTTAGGTACAGTCGTGAGCACGGTTAGCGTAAACACGGGAGTGCGTGCCGCGCGGTGCTATCAGCGACGCCCATCTGCGCCGATACAAAGCTCTGCAAATGAGCAGTTTGCTTGAGGCGTGGCTATTCTACGAAGAGCATCATCAGTGAGCACCTTTTCTGAAGGTGCTCCGATTACGTGGCGTGCATAATGGTAAATAGTCTGGTAACTGCGCATGTGCCGAGCGCTGTGTTGGTGTAGGAAGGCACCGCTGTTAAAGCTAGGGGTGCGCGAATATTCGAGTTTCGAATTCGAATCGCATAGTACCTAATCGAACAATTCGATTCGACTTTCGAATAGCTGGTATTCGAAGTTTCGAATAATTCGACAGGACGAATATGTGCGACGCGACAAAGGGCAATGATGCAACTTGGTTAGGGTGGCTGGCAAAAACTAACGCTAACGTCGTTACAGTAGGCATTTTGTTAAAACTTTCACTGACATCCTGGTTCAAAAGGGAGCGCATGCTGATCTTAATTGAGGTTATGTCATATCCGCTCGTATAAAAACACATGAGAAAACTGCCAAGCCCTTCACAGCTTCGTTCCCGAAACGAAGGCACGGACTCCTTACGTAGTTCGGTCGCGTGTGCCGCAAGCGCCGTAAAACGTCCCGACTTTGGCCTGCGAAACCCTCGGTCATTGGCTTTGCTTGCAAAAATTTGTTCACGCTGGGCAGTCACCACTGCCGCACCGAACCACTCGTTCAGAAACTTCCATCGTTTCTGCACGCAGTTAAAACGCTGCTGTGAGTGGGCGCACGAAGATTTTTGGGCCCGGAGCACATAACATTACCGTTGTCAGATGAGCCGTATTGCGTGACCATGGGGGAAAATCTAACTACCATACCCCCCTCTGTTGGTCGTTAAGAGGTTTGGAGAGGAGCTGCTGACTGGAATGGCGGCTCTTCTATCAACATGCTTGCGCGCCCGTAAAAACTGAGACAAAAGCCACCCTCGAACAAGTGCGTAATAAAACTGTCGTCACGCCGCAGCGTTCCTGATTTTTGCTTTGTCTTGCCGTAACTGGCGATACACATTTCGTGTATACTATTCGACATTCGGTTCGATATTCGATATTTTTGGCCACTGTTCGGCACTATTTGATTCGAATTCGATTCGAGGTGAAATTTCACTATTCGCACACCCCCTAGTGAAAACTGTATGGCGCGCTCTCCCGTGTACCCGCTAACCGAGCTCGCAACTTTATGTGTAAGCGTTGTGACAGAAGGGCTAGGCGGGTTCTTTCTTTTACTCACAGCGTTTGCGAGTGCTTTGGATCGTGCGCACATGCACGCATTTTACCTTTGGGAGCCTTTTATATTTCCTTACGTTGAACGCTATTGATCTTTACGACACCAATGGCCTGATTGGTCGTACGTTTATGGCACACTAGCGCTGGCAAAACGGGCCGTTGTGTCAAGAGTTAAAGGGCGCCTAACGCTTGCATCTTGGCGCAAGGCAACTACATTATAGATGGACTAGGTAGTGAGGCTTGCTTGCTAGGGAGGCCGTGCGGGCGTAGACCCTGGAACTATTTTAACGAGGTGCTGTTTAAAGCCGAGGTAAATTACTGGGGATCGTCGTCCGCGCTTTCTAGGCCAGCCACGAGACCGAAGCCTGACGACAGGGAGAGCATAGGTGAGGCTAAAAGGGTGAGAGGGAAGCCTAGTGTAGCGAATTGAGCCTGGTAGAGAAAGGTTAGCGAGAGGTTGAGACACGGTACAGAGGAGGATAGCAAAGGTGAAGGAAAAAGCAGGAGTGCGATTGGCTGTGCCGGTGAAAGGAGTCGACAAATGGTAGAGCGCGCGCGAGCACAGGTGGTACTGGTGAGAGAGGAGGAAGGGCGCGCCCAGTATTGGCAAAAGCGGAGGAAAAGGCGCGCTGATGCCGCGAGCTACGCTGTTTAATCAGCCTTCGCAACGTTAAAGGGACCATGACACGGTCACCCAACAACTTGCGGTTTTCGGCGAAAAATAGAAGTAGAGGGTCTATTGTGCCTATACATATATGAAAAATGAACTGTAAATGAATATTTCAGTGCAAAATCAGCCCTTGAAGTCGCCGGCCATAAACCCCGCCCACAGCCAGCGACCGCCATTTTGGCATGGCGTGTGTGACGTCATGTGCTGCATGGAACGGAGCCGTCGTCGTCTGCTACCAAAGTTTGAGCCGCTGCGTATCGTTCACTATCAGTGCCAAGCGGAATAAAGCTCAAATAGCTCGATTGCGCGCGCAGGTGAGGACAGAGCAAAATAGTTCGCCGGAATGCAGGCGCTCGCAAAGCGAGCTCCTTGTTACGTCACGGCTCGCGGGTGCGCCAGTGTTGCCCGAATCTCAGGCCGCTCGCGTGTTTATAAAAATATCATGGCTTATATCATGACGCTGCCAGGGACTAGACGAATGAGGGAAGGATGTAGAGAAGGGGAACGATGGCCGTGTCAAACATAGGAATAGGTTTGTGCATTGCACAGATGGGGCTGTGTATTGCATTCCACTGTCTTGCAACAAGAAGTACATCAGCCAGACGGGCCGGTGTCTTAATGCACGGCTTAAAAAACATAACTATGCATGTTCGTTGTTAGCTCACCCTGGTAACTTGGCCACGCACTGCGCTGCGTGTAAATGCAAGTCATCTTTTTCGGGTATAAATGTTTTGAAGCGCGCATCTAATCAAACTGAAAGAGAAATTATCGAGGCTTTTCTTATTCATACCGGCAACGTTGTCTTAGCTCAGCATCGATCATCTTACCTCAAAAAAGAAATTGAATTTTTAAAGGCAGCTCTGATAACTTACACATGAGGTTTTGCAAATGTTTATCGTGGATGTAACGTGGTTAACTGATGTACAAGGTGTGCTTTTTGGATTTTGCTGTTCGTTTCGTCATTCCTTTCTTCTTTTTTCCTGTCATTCATAAGGATGTGTCTGGCACAGAAATAAATCAGTTGTTCGTACGCGCATCACCCTGTGAGTGTCTTTTTCTTTTGTTCTTTCGTCTAGTGCCTGGCAGCGCGAATAAGCCATGAATTCCTACCAACCAGCCCCTATAGCCACTTTACTTATAAAAATATTCAATTGTAAATTAGGTGCTCGACTAAATGCGTTAAAATTTCGCCAGCTTATTTGTGAATTCGCAAGGATTAATTCACAGAACACAAATTATGACCGAAAATTGGGTGTCACGGCCTCTTTAGGTCAGTTGAAGCTGCCCATTTTTTTTCCACCGGCGCGCTCGGCGGCGAGAGAAATCTTGTGAGGCTCTTCGGCGTTACGAATTATATTGTGAGCACATGTACCTATTTTGCGCTGATCACAGCAAAATCTCAGAAAACGAGAAGCAGCGCGAACCACAGGACAAACATGCTGTCTCGTCGCTCTCTTTGTCCTGTGGTTCGCGCTGCTTCTCGTTTTCTATGAACATGTACCGTACTCACGGATTCAAACGCAACATCAAATGTTTTGTATAACGACTGGTATGCGCAATTGCTCGAGATGACCACGTCATGTCGCGACGAATATGGTCTCTAAAGATAATGTTGGCTCTGATCTACGTATTCGAGTTAAAATTACGCCCATATGACCAGAATTGAAGGCGGTGGAAACGAAAATTTGTGCGCTACTTAGCCCGAAATTTTCCTGTTTCAATCCGTGATTACTGTACCAAGTGGCCCAAATAAGCACTCTAGTGCAGTTCGTAAGAAGAGGTTCGAGGCTTAGACATGTCTGTGTGCCGATTTAACGCACAACAACCTTAGTGCGCAATCTACATATAGTGTACGTCTCGATGCCGCGCTGCACACTCAAAGTGCTGAGAAGTTTATAACTTGGTTTACAACGTTTCCGCTTTTCGCACATCTCAATGCTCCGCATGCATCACTTCTTCCAGCATAGTAATGTACTGACGACAGCTAACCCAAATATAAATAACGAATGTTTCAAGGTGTGATATTGAAACCCAGTGATAATCAATAAGAATACCGAATGCTATTGGTTAATTATCTCACCCCATTTGATTCGAGTGCTGCGGCGTCCGTTGTTCGAGAGCTTCTCGAAAGTTCTGGGGCGAGTCCGCGTCTGACACAAGGTCTTCTAGCTTATCGTAGATTTTGATGCGTTTATCGTGAACCAAGACAAGCTTATCCATGTGGCGAAGTAAATGCCCTTGGCTGCAAACTACGATTCGCGTCTGTAAGAGAAAAAGAAAGTGCGTTCACGTTAAAGACGGGTTCGAAAAACGGGTTAAAAACAACGTAGTTTGATTCGTGATAGTAAATGCAGTATGAATGATTTTATGTAATACATTATGGGCGCCGCGAGCTTGGGCTGTTAAACGAACGTTTTGTTATTCTTGAAATGCACGACGTGAATTTATAAGGTCATGAAACGTCGAATTCACCAACCCAACCATTCTCATGCGTATGCCTGCACTGTAGCACTGTTCGTTAAGTTGTTAAAGATGCAAGACGGCAAGCTTAAAGGGGCCCTGCAACGTTTCTTTCGTCTGCATTCTGAAGCGCCGGAGTGTAAGTAATGTTGAATACTGAGATGAACGTAAAAAGAATTATCGAAATTGGTGCACGGTAACGGAAGTTGTTAGTCTTCAAACTTCAAAACCCTAGACGACGAGAAAAACGTTCCCTTTCGCATTTCACTCGCCCACTGACGTCAAACGCTGGTTCTAGTCATCGTGCGTCTCTTAGAGAGACATCCCGGAAGACTTGCCTCGTGGTGCGCCAGTGTTGCTCGACTCTCAGGCCAAAATTTCAAGCGTGCATCTCTACGGTAAAGTCATCTATTTGAAGCACCACTTCTTGAAACACATCTGCGAAGCGATAGTGCGTTAGCGGACCGGTGGCGAGTAAAGAGTAAAGATTTTGCTGTGGGAAACACCGGCGCACACTGCGTGCTTCGCCCCTCCCCTGCTTTCACGTTAGTGGAGCTAAAGCACCCTTCCCTAGATGCTTCGCCGCTGCCTAGCTTTTTTTTTCTTAGGTTGTAACGATAGTATTAACACGGCATATCACCTTGTTCCTGAGCATGCCACGGCTTCCGATGACGTCTCTGAACACCCGACTTGCCACGACAGGGTCAAGAGCGGTGAGAGGGTCGTCCAGCAGGTAGATGTCGCTCTGGCTGTAAACAGCACGGGCCAGAGAGATGCGCTGCTTTTGACCTCCACTCAGGTTAGTGCCCTGCGTCGATGAAAAAAAAAACAAATAAAAAGTAGCAGTTGTTCCGTGTACAAATACAACCGATGAGCGAAGCTCCTTAGAAATCGGATGCAAACCACTATGCGCCTGATTTCGCTGCTGGCTTTCATGAAGGCGGTAGGGTGGGGAGCGGGTGGTGAGAGCGTCTGCTGCGCTCGGTGGCGGGAACGATGGCGCGAGTGTGTGTGCGGCGCACGCAGCGCAGGGAGAGGGAGACAGGCGGGAGAGGGTTGCAGCAGGTGATGTGGCGGGGACCTTCGATGGCGGCGAAGATCCCCGCCGGTGGCGGGAATGACTGAGTGAGTGATTGTGTCCGTTTGATATGGATCACCCAAGTTGACACCTAGTGGCATATCTCCATCGCGACGACTAACGCGCATGATCATGTTTTAACTGCGGTAGCTGAACTTGTTAACATATGCCGGGACACAGCATATCGTGAGCCCCGCGCAAAGATGACATAAACAAGCACATAATAAAGACTGGTACTCGATATGCACTTCTTCAAACCGCGCTCAATCAGGGAGAAAAACGGCACGATGTGCGCTCACCAGTAGTACGGTAACCTACGCCTGTGCTCATGCATACACAACCACACTGCGCTTCAGCAACACGGGAGGCAGAGGTTCCAGCTTGAGCCGCGAACGCGCAATGGCGTTCCACGTCCCGCTGGCCTCTGTCTTACTCCACCAAGGTACAGCATTCGCCCGTCGACATAGTAACCTGTCTGCAGCGCTTATTGCAGCAGTTTTATAGGTCGGTGCTGTCGCACTCGAAGCGGTCAACGGCGGAGAAACACCGTTGGTGCATCTGGAAGCTGCAGTACTACGACAACGAGCCGTCACACGCTAACACGAAGCGAAAGGCAAAGAACATAACTGCGTCTAAGGCAGTCTAGGGCGACTCCCCGATGCTAGCGTCGCCAGTGTTTTTCGTTGGTATCGAGACGCTTTAAAAATTGCCTCTGAGATTGCGCGCCGGCTGGAAACCCGCCGATGCAAGTCTCGGTGGCCAACTTCGTTGCAAGTCTCGGAGGCCAATGTTAACTTCGCCGTCGCCGAATCGTTCTGTATCGGTACTAATGCCATGCCACGTTACTTTATTGCACCGCAGACAGACGGCGGCACCATTCCGCCTTGCCAACAGACACCACCGTGAGGGAGAGAATGTATGAGAGCTATAATGCGCGTTTGTGGAGTGCCCTGCATCTGCCTCGGTAGCTTTGTCGGTAGTGCGCCGGGCGGTTATCGTCGCTGGCCGAGAGGTCATAGATTCGATTACAGTCGACGGAACTTTTTTCTTATAGTTTTGTTTTTCTCATCCGTTGGCATCCATTTTATCAACGTCATATCCGTGACGGAAATACGTCATTGAAGCCTTGGTGGATCCCGGCATAAAACACTTTTGTGTGAAGAAAACGTGGTATGATAACGCTTTATTGAAGTAGAGAGCAAGGTTATTGGCCTGGGCTAAACCACGAGGGGTCGGTAGCCGAAGGGGGTAGCCTCGCAGCGATTGTCTTGGCTCGCTGCACAGCCCATAGTTGGTCTGTGGGTTCCGAGCGGGTGAAGACAGTTCACCAGCGTTCATCAAGGAGATCTGGTTTATTGGAATCCTCTTCGTATAACGGCCGCTTTTACGTGTACAGCCACATAAGTTCTGCTTTTTTGGCTAAGTGGCATCCATTCACTTCACTTATCTGGCCGCTTAGTTTACAATCCAACAAAGCCTTGCCCCATGTCAAGATCAGGGTTAGTTCGAGTCAAACGACAAAAATACCGGTATGTCATCATAGATCCTCAAAAGAACTTTAAGACTTGCAGCAAGGATTCGCGTCGTATTATGCCCCATCACACGCATATGTTGCTGTTTAAACGCGTGGGCTGTCGCAATTTGACTTGGTCGTGTGACGGTGACATCATGGGTCCCACAAAAAATAATGTCACAAAACACACACACACACACACACACACACACACACACACACACACACACACACACACACACACATATATATATATATATATATATATATATATATATATATATATATATATATATATATATATATATATATATATATATATATATATATATATGGTGTACCTTTTAGACAATACAACTTTTTAATAAAAATTATATGACCGTCACACTCCAGTCGTTTTCACACACGTGCTCTATGTCGAGACGGAAATACTTTGCCACAACTAAAATGACATTGACGAGACTAAGGAACAAAAACTCGTTAATTAACCTTGTAAATATTGACATTAGGGCAGTTCTTCATATCACAATGTTTTAGTGCGTGCATATTGATGGCATACCTATATCTTAGAAATCACGAAAGTTGCACTTAATTCAAAGGGCGAAATCGAAACTGATCGCGCCCGGTGCGCCGAAAACGCGGCCTCTCTGTTACGTCAAACCGGAACTACCTGTGACAAGGAAGTCATGAAATTGGAATTGAGTGAACTGCTAAACTCTTTCGCGGGCATGCGCTTCCATGCAAAATTTGAAGTAACTGCGCAACGCGCATGCGCAGACCTACCTTCTCGCCGACTTCGGTCATGTCTCCCGCTTGCAACTTGCTGATGTCATTTATGAGCTGACAGCTCCGAATCACTTTCTCGTAGAAAGCATGGTCCATCGCCTTCGCGTAGAGAATGTTGTCCCTAATTGTCATGTTGTGCAAGCATGGTAACTGAGGTGCGTAGGCCACGCTTCCCTGGAAGGGAAAAATTATGACAGTTTCCCCGAAAGGGCGAAGCAATGAATGCGATTGCAACAAATTGTACCGTTATACAAACTAAGGCTAGCAGCTAACTCTTTTGTATCCAATGTCGCGTAACTCTACGAAACGCTAGTGCAAATAAATACGGCCGCTCCAGTGAGATAAGGGGTTTTCGTGCAGTCCGCCGTCGCAACGTGAAGTGGTGAGAGCACAGCACGTAGAAGGGTATACGAACCGTTTGCTGATGTCTACCGAGATAACGCTCATGACCGCGCCCTTATGATCAAAGTTCGCAGTTGCTGCGCAAGCGACGCAGCCCCCCCCCCTCCCTCATCCCTTCATGCTCCTTTATCCGAAGAAGCACGGACTGAGCGTTCCCTCTCTGCTAGAGAAGCAACTGAGGGCCGGCCTCGCACGCAGGGAGATGTTGCAAACGCCGTCTTTGCTACGGAGATGGCCTGCTCGTTTCATCTTTCCTTCATCCGCGTTCGTCGCCAGCGCTCCCGCGCTTTCACTCGCGAGTAGAACACGCAACGCGCGGTGCGATGTTATTCATTTGGACTTAATACGCAACATGATAGTGACGGCTAAAACCAGTCGAGAGTGTCCATATGACTGCTACCGCAATAAAAACAAACAGACGCCAATATCTGCGGTCTTATTCGTATCTTGAAGTAGATTCAAGCAGCTCTCTGTAACTGATAAATATTTTCATGTTTTTCATTAGACTGATCGTGCTCATCGGTCGGTCTCATGCAATGCGAGCTACTTATTCACATGGGTGCTGGGCCTTGCTCGTGAAAACAGAGCCAAAGTTTTCAGCATATTTTTTATATAAGCTCTTCAAACTACGACGCATCCAGCAAACACACATATAACTATTATATCACATATATATATATATATATATATATATATATATATATATATATATATATATATAGAATACACTTCCATTGTGCCACCATTATAATTAGATAGATAGATAGATAGATAGATAGATAGATAGATAGATAGATAGATAGATAGATAGATAGATAGATAGATAGATAGATAGATAGATAGATAGATAGATCTGTCCATTTAGCCAAATTACCCTAAGAACCCTTTTCTATCCATGCCAGTGCCTACGGAATGGTATGATGTAAATGAATATACGCTGGCTAATCACAGTACTTTAAGTATGAAGAGCTCCATCCGTTTTCTATTGGCGCAGATTCAATAAATAAGCAGATTCGAAGACAAGTGGCAGTGCCAAGCAGTTACACTGCGGCTGCCTTCACTGGTACCTGAAACCCACTTCGATGCCCTCGCATAATGCTTTACTGTGAGTAACAGTCTCACACAAAAGACTGCAGAACCCATTTCACGCCCTGTTCAATTGATATATCTGACTTACCCCGCACGTAGCTTTGCCCTTGATACGATGCATGTCTCCCAGTATCGCGGCTAGGAGAGATGACTTGCCGCTGCCGACGAAACCAACGATGCCGATGAGGGATCCGGGCTTGACATACAGATTCACGTCATTTAGCTGAGTTTCTGATTCACCACCGTCGAATTCACTCCACGCGAACGTGCACTTCTCAATCATCACGGCACCTGAATATAGCGAAAAGCAAAGATAATTCCAAGCTTTAATTGAATGGTATTGACTTCATGGACAATGTCATAAGACTCACTATGCAATCAGTAGTACTCGGTAAGTGGATCCGCTATTTAGAGTTAAGGGAGATCGGATCGAAAAGAGTTAGCCGCCAGCCTTACTTCGTACAACATTACAATTTGTTGCTATCGCATTCATTGGTTCGCCCTGAGGTGAAACTGTGAGTTTTATGTTTGTGTTCGCATTGCATTATGTACAGCACAAAAACGGCAAATGAAGCTTTCATTGAGTTAGTACTCTGCTGTTTCGATATAATTTCGCTGCATGGTAGAACTAAAAGCACCGAACGCCGAGCAAACAGGTGTTGTTGAAAATATAATAACGTTACGGCTTCCTCACGGAAGCCTTGTTCACAAAGGTGGGAGACCGCAGCTTTAATCTTATGTCCGCCTCACGCGGATGTAAGATTTAAGCTGAGAACTTCGGCCCCCCAGCTTTGTGAGCAAGGCTACCGTGTGGAAGCCGTTACGTTATTATATTAAAGACGATAGTCTTTCTTGGGGAACTTAAACGCAGAAATTTTGGTCTGTCTTTCTGTCTGTCTGTCTTTCTGTTTGTCGGCACGTCACCCGATTCAGCCAACCGGCCAAAGTTGAACCACTTGCTTACCGCCCACCTATCTTGAACTGGTACGGCTGTTCATACTTGTGAACGTTGTCGATCAAAAAGTAAATATTACGCATATCTGAGGCGTAACGTCATTAGGTAAGTATTAGGTGGTGTGTTCCTTTAATAGAAAATACATAGATACGCAATTTTAAAGATCTTGATGGTATGCGTTTAACGTTGAGACAGTAACGCGTTTATTAAAAGATTGCCACAGCTGAAGCGATCAGCGGTCCAAGCCGAGCAAGCGCGAGCGCCAACAACAACCGTCTTCGTCTTCTTCTTTCGCAGGCGTTCTTGTCTGCGCCCTACCATGTTAGAAATCACTCCCCCGCGGAAAAGGAGCCATCCTGGCGACCTAAGGAACAGGTACAACTGGTGGGTCATAATGCGGCTTCAGTCGATCGACGTGAACAGTCTCGCGGCCGCGACGACGGCGGTCCGTAGATGATTGAACAGGCTCAATCATATAGTTAACTGGGGATGCTTGACGTAGGACGCGGTAGGGGCCTTCGTACTTAGGCAGTAGCTTTGTGGAAAGGCCAGGAGGGGAGGAGGGAACGCGAAGCCACACCAACGTTCCAGGCGAATACGACTCAGGAGGCAGGTTTTCGTCGTGACGGTCCTTCTGGCCCCACTCGCCCTACAATGTTACAACCCTAGTTTCTTAAGGTGCGCTGAAAATGCGACTGCGCTGAAACTTGTCTTCCTCATTGCCCTCTGCACAAGCTCATGTTGTGTTTCGGTTTCGGTTCAGTATTGCATTGTACGAATGACAGGGGGCGCCGCTCTGGCATTCCTGTTTTACCCAGGCGACGTGTAAGTCAGAGAGTTTGTGGAGAGTACTCGTTGAGTGCGGACGTTTCTTCTCCTTCGGTGCATCGCGCCAAACAGCGTGTTCGGGCTGGCCGGCGTCCCCACCGGTCGCGTTGGTCACCGCCGGTCTTCGCCTGCCGCTGCGCCGGGACTACCAGCCCGCAACACAGCACTCATGTTTCCCGACGTATTGCCAGATGGCGTCCATATCTCACGCAGCGCCTCTTCTATCGTCTTTAGACGACATTTGCAGCGAAGCACGCAGATGCGCGGCCAATTTTTTTCAACAGCACCTTTTTGGTCGGGGTTGAGTGTTTTTATTTCTACCATGCCATTACATCCCGATCAGACGAGATGTCGTCCATTTCTCGATTTTACTGCTTTTGCTGCTACTATAGGTGCTGTCTTATACATTAGGCTTTGCAGAGTCCATTTCTGAAGGTTTATTTTTTCTCTTTTTCTAAAGGTTAAGCGTATTAAGTCTCCTGCATAACTTAGCGCTTTACTCCGATGCTAAACTCTTTATGTAATGACTAACGCACGCCACCTGCTCTTTACTATTTATTTCTTTACGAACGGAGCAAATTACCTCTTCTTGTGGACAAGTGAACGACTGTATCGTGCACATTTTCCTCTTGATCATCCGCTGTGCAGAAATCAGCAATTCTTCGAAGTGCCAGCACTCCCTACAAAAGAAAAAGCCAGAGGAAATTGGAAGCAGAAAACAAAATGCTGGTCCTAATATGCAAATTCTCTGAAAAATAAGGCAAAATGGAGTATTACTTTTGCACTGTGCAGTCGTTCCGTGCCAAGAGTCAACGGGCACACAAGTAGACAATTCATTTAGCTCTGCGTACACTTGACAAACTCACTTGACAAAACACTGCATTCTTTATTCGACCTTTCGCAAATTTTCGGCCACATTGTGTTCGAAAAAGAATGAATGTAATACCGAATCGTATGTAAAATAGCCCTCAGGAAATCTTCAATTTTCGTAGTCCCGGCAGTATAGTCCTCACACAGCTTGCGAACACACTGCTGCATGGCCATGACCGCTGATTTGCGCTTCTTCTGTGGGAGTGCACCGACTGGAGACTGGGTCATCTTTCTTTTTATTGTTACGGTGGCTACTTCCGAGCGCAAGGCGCCAGACCCTTACAAAAATACATTTAGACACTCTATAGACTAAACACATTTTTAGACCATCTATAGACTGTCTAAATCTGTTTTTGTAAGGGGAGGCCCTCCACACTGTTGGGCGGCTGTGGTGCGCGATGCTTCCCAGCCTTCTGTTCCAGGCCTCCGCATGATTTTTCGTCCTGTGTCCTCCATCAACAGTGGCCGAGTAGGCGTTCCACATAGCAGTAAACTTGAATTTCATTGAACTGCAATCTTCGCGCGGATCTTTCTTTTCTTTTTTTTTTGCAGTGAGAAATGAACACTTGGCGTCTTAAAGGCGCAACGTTTGAGGGCCCCCGTATGGGGACGTTTTTTCCGACAATGCAAATGGGGACATTTTTTCCAGGGACATTTTTTCCGGGGACGTTTATTCAGGGGACGTTTCTTCCGGGGACATTTATTCCGGGGACGTTTTTTCCGGAACCCCGTAATAGGACCCCGTTCGCATCGCCTTCTCAATCGCTAGTCTAGCTTCGCACCTCGGTGGACACCCAAACCGTGCCGCAAGAAAAGGAACGTCTGGGCGTCTGTAAATTCGCCCTTTCAAATTATCCTAGAATGCCTAAACTGCATGTACAGTTGTGAAGTGCCCACTACGACATAATTCTTCCTTTTGCGAGTTGGCGAGGCACCCTCGACGCGTCCGTAAGGCAACACGTCCACCTACGCATCTGCACACGTTGGTAATGCTGTTGTTGATAATAATAATTAATTATACCTGTGTGCTGGGCAATTTTTCGGCCTCTAAACAATTCACATGTTTTGACACCTGGTGTGATTCTATGCTTCTGCCACACAATATTACATGTGTTGAGAGCGCTCCTCGCACTGCATAACATTCATATAGTGTTACACCCGCTTGCCACGCAGGAGTCCTGGGTTCGATTCCCACTCAAACCGAAGGTGTTTTTTTATTTATTTCTTCATTTGCGCCTATCTCAAATTTTCGCTTACGGACAACGCCGATTTTTCGCCCACAACCAACGACACCGAAGCCGAGACTGGAATTTGTAGGAAAGGAGGAAACGAGCTCTTTAACGCTATGGCGTTAAAGTAACATCGCACACGTGATCACACCATATTCACCTGTGTGTGACGTCAGGATTAATATAAGAACACAAACAGCAACACAGGCCAAGAGCGATTATGAAGAAGTTGCACGCGCAGATGAATCCGAATAAGTCAGTTATTTGTAGGTAAAGGCAATAGAAAGTTTGCTGATGCATTTGCCTCTTGGGATAGCTGCGGCTTCAGTGATTATGCGCGTGTTGTCATGTTTATGTCTGTCTATAAGTGGTGTCTTTCAGAATAACGAAACACATCTAAATTGAAAACATTGAATTGAAAGAAAGCCTTCTGCACTTTCTGATTATGTTCTCGCGGTCGTACCTTTAGGCATTTGCATGTCTGTCCGGTGCAGTACTATCCGCATGAAGACGCGTACGACTGACCTCAGCGTCGCCTAAAGTGACTGTGGCGATTCCAAATCGCCGTGGCGCTGTTAAACGTGACGTGTGAGAATAAAATCTACGGTCCATTCCGTTAAGATGGTCGTACAGTGAAGTTGTCTAGGCTCAATGATCCCCATTGGAGAATTCCTTGCAGTGGCTCTCGCTGCCCTCCGTAATGGCGATAAGCCTTCGTCGCCGTGTTGCCACGGCTTCGCGAGTTAGCATTTTGCAGTCTTATACCCTTGTTAGACGGGCACGCTAACCTCAGTTACGGCAAACCTCAGTTCCCTTAAACCGCAGTTAGACGGAAAGCCTAACCGCAGTTATCCCACTAACCGTGGTTGCTCCGAACTGAGGTTGACCACCTCAGTTAAGGAAGGTAACTAACAAAATGGCGGCACCCAAGTCGGTGGTCGAAGGCAGCGTGGCTCCACTGGAGGCTGAAACGTCTTCCCGAAAGCAAGTAAACTTGCTTTTCTCTTGAACAGAAGCGTCGACACGCGAAACAGTCCGTCAAAACAAACCACACACCAAACGCGGCGATACCAAACGTATCAAGCAACGGATTGTCTTGGCTTTCGCACCGACCGTAAGTTGACTTCGCCCATAGTTACGAGACTAGCCCTTATTTAAGCCAAACATTGTCAAAACATCTGATGGAATACGCTCGGGGACTGCAGATGCAAGGAGAAAGGATTTATTTTAACTGAAATACATTGTATTTGTCAGTAATTTTTGTAAAAACCAGCTAAACGTTTACATTTTAATCACTAAACTTAGTGTCACGTGACCTGCTTCAGCGACCCAAACTAAGGACAACTTTTCGCGTGTAACATGTGCCAACCGCACTTGGCGCTAACTATAGTTTATTCCGCTTAACTGAAGTCCGTCGTAACTGAGGTTAGCGTGCCCGTGTAACTAGGGTATTAGACACTCCGCTGGCGCAGTGCTTCAGCTTCCCGAGCTTGCCGCTCGGAGTCGTCGGCTCTCCGCGGGCGCTTCACCAAAGCTGCGCGAGCTCGCAACGCTGGTCTTCGGCACGGTGACGTCTATAGGCGCGAGTCTATGCGGTTGGTTAGCGAGATCGCGTGTGGTCAGGAAAGCGCGCGAGTCTATATGATTGGCTAGCGAAGATCGCCTGATGTCCTGAATTCGCCACTAGATTTCAAATGCACTCGTTTACACGTTATTGTTTAAACCGAGATCATGCGAACTGCCGGTTCAGCCAATGGCGTTTCTGTGAACGCCTAGTGATGCTGTGAATCCACCACTAGATTTAAAATGCGCGCGCTTCCACCTGATTGGTCCAAGCAAGATCATGTGACCAGTCAGTTCAGCCAATGACCCGCTGGGAGTTTTCTGCGTGACGACGACTATATTACTACTACTACTACTACTACTACTACTACTACTACTACTACTACTACTACTACTACTACTACTACTACTACTAATAATAATAATAATAATAACAATAATAATAATAATAATAATATTACCACCACCTGCACTACTACTACTATAGCACAGGCTAGACAAGACAGCTTCGCTATAAAAAGCATCCACCTGGTTGAAACTCCTCAGCCCCTGTCCACAGCTGTTCATGCAGAGGTCAGTCATGTAGAGCAGCGACACGCAGGAGAAGGACAACGCCGGGGTGAGCACCCTGTCGGGTTCGAGCGCATAAAGCGTCGAGAAGAGGATGATCATCAGCTGAAATGAAGAAATGATCATCAGCTGAAATGAAGAAATTCCCTTAGGCTAAGTTTTTAAATGCGAAGCATTTCTTAGGGAACTTCTGCGACTTTGAGCGTATCTATCTATCTATCTAGCCGCCTACGACTTTGTGCTCTCCTGGCCGTTTCATTAATCGGATGTATACCAAAATTGGTATGGCATAACATGACGGTATTACGAACATAAATGAGAGGTCAGAACATGAAAATCATGAAGCATGTCATGAACAGCATGATTTACATGACATGGTCTCGGGGCACCAGCGGCCGTTAAAATGAATTGATATATACGAAAACTGGTATGATGCGACATTTCTGTATGACGAACATAACTGACATGTGGTAACATGAATATCTCGATATGCATGAAATGTACGACATGATTTACGGGCCACGCTCATGGTGCGCTCGCGGCCGTTTCGCTATAGACTGATATACACCAAAATTGATATTGCGCGATGTGACCGTATGAAGAACGTGAATAACAGGTGGTAACATGAAAACCATGACATGCATGTCATGATTTACATGCCACGCTCATGGTGCATTCGCGGCCGTCTCGCTAGCTTGATACACACCAAAATTGGTATTGTGCGACGCGACTGTATGACGAACGTAAATGAGAGGTGGCAACATGAAAATCATGACATGCAAGTCATGTACGACATGATTTACATGCCACGCTCATGGTGCGCTCGCGGCCGTTTTGCTTGATTGATATACACCAAAATTGGTATTGCGTGATGTCACTGTATGAAGAAAATGAGTACCCGTTAGTAACATGAAAACCATGACATGCATGCCATGATTTACATGCCACGCTCATGGTGCATTCGCGGCCGTTTTGCTAGTTGATATACACCAAAATTTGTAATGTGCGATGCGACTGTACGACCAACGTAAATGAAAGGTGTTAACATGAAAACCATGACATGCATGTCATGTATGTCATGATTTACATGCCACGCTCATGGCGCATTCGCGGCAGTTTCGCTTGATATATGCCAGGTATACACCAAAAATTGATATTGCGCGATGTGACTGTATGACGAACATACATGGCAGGTCCTAACATGCGAATCATGTTATATGCATGTCATGTATGGTATGATTTACATGACACTGTCATGGTGCGCTTCCGGCCGTTTTCTTAACTGCATATATACCAAAAAATTGTATGGCATGACACGAGTGCGTCAACATAAATGACAGGTCATGCATTGTTTATACCAGAATTTACGTTTGATAAGCATGGTATATACCAGATTGTGCATGCATGCGTGTATGGCAAGCATGCGATATAGGGTGAATTAGATGACATGTCATGAATGATTTCATTTCGCTCAAAGACAAACAAGGCGGTGTAGGGAGCTCTTTGCTGGCTGCTTCGCATTACATCGATTCCCACAGTGCATGGAATCTGCCAGATTTTTTCTGGGTATACATGTTTTTCCTAACGCCTACACTCAGGGACTTGCTCACTTATTTATCTATAATTATTTCTTCTCCTTCTGCTCGTGGAGGTTTAGACTGCAATGACGATATGAAGCAAACCAACACCGACTACAGCCAATTCTTGGATTTTTTAGTGCTGCATTTCAAAACTAAACGTATCAATTTTACATATAGCTGGATACCGACACGGACTCAATTCAACTCTGTTCCACCTTGTCTGTCTCAACGCATAGGTCATATTTTGCGATCGTAGTTTAAGCCCACCATCATTCATACGCAAGCGGTACGCTCTAAACGTGGTTACCGATGCGTGTGATTTTGTGCACCTATGAAGTAAAGTTTGCATTAGCTTTGAGTGCATAAGTTCTAAGCTTGGTAACCCTTACTATCGGTGCATAAAATCACGTTTATCGATTACCACGTTTGGAGTCTGTCACTGAATAATCTTCCCACGCGTTACCGAGTATCGCACACCAGTGGTGAGAGAGGTACTCACAACGGAGCTAGTTGAACTGTAGATGCAGTCGAGAATGGCATCCAGCAGGTTGATTCTGAGGAGCCACTTGAGTTCGACCTCTCTAAACCGGATCACGTTCTCCTGCAGGGCGTCTTCCCAGGCGTACATCTTCACAACTCGAATGGTAGACAGTAGGTCGGTAGTCGCCTTAAGTCGTTCGTCGCGCGCTTTGATTGCCTTCCCCTGTAAACGCGTTGTGGAGATGTTATTTTCTTGAATTTGAACCGTTTTCCTGAAACGCCCCCACAAGAAGGAGGCGTCAGCGAACACGTAACATTGTATAGATTAATTGCCTGTTCACCATTCTAGTGGCGGCGGCGACGCCACCTCCAATATCTGTAACTCATAAGAAGCTTCCCCTGAATAGAGTGCGTACCCAAGCAACGCGAATCCTGCGAACCCCGTTCTAAAGGCTCGTTCACACCTGCGACTAACAACGGTCGCACGACCAAGTTGGTCCCAAATGGCCGCTTTGGTCGCAAACTGACCGCTTTGGCTCAGTCGCTCGCTGCTCGATTTTTGACTCACACGACTGCAGTCGCAAACATCTGAACCAATCATATAAGCAGGAACAGGACGTCACCTCATTTTACTGGGCAATGACAATGCGAACCAGATGCGAGCAGACGTGACTTATGTGTGACGTCGGGAATAAGTCGCAAGATGGTGTCAACACAGGTCGCCTTGAGTCGCCTATTGGTAGCCAGTCGCAAACGGTCGCGCGACCGGTGCTAGTCGCAGGTGGGAACGAGCCTTAAATCTCTCTACTGTGCCGGAACAGACGGTACTCACCCACAAGCGCTTCTGCGTGGATGAGGCAAACGAAGGCACACAGAGAACCAGAAGCGCCCAGGATGCGGTGCAGACCGAAGGCAAGACACCGGCTCGCGTGGCGAGCATCCAGAATAGCAACGGGAATAGCAGGACACCAATCAGCAGCATTGGTAGGGCGAATATGGATTGGGCAAGCAGAGTGCAGTCGACGGCGAGCAAGGAACTGATCTGGCCCATTGGGTAACGCGCCTTTATACTGGATGACATGGTCGTCATCTGTAACGACACGGGATCTCATGATCATTAATGAGGTAGCAGTGGGAATGTCAGCGTGGTAAGAAGTGCATGTGTCTGATCGCATTAAAACTGCCAGGTATTCACCATTTTAACACGATAGTGTTAAAAAGCTCGTTTCGCAGATATTGTGGTTTCGGCGTCATTGGTTGCGAGCGAAAAATTGGCGTTGTCCATGAGCGAAAATTTGAGATAGTTGCAAATGAATAAATATTAAATAATTCGGTCCGAGTGGGAACCGAACCAAGGCATTTTGCGTGGCAAGCAGGTGTTCTATCACCGAGCCACGCCATTGTTTCCAGCTACTTCCGAAAAAAAAAAAAACCCTATAGGAAGAACGGAATCGGGTACGCGGCATTCACGTGACCAAAGTGAGAAGTGAGGTCAAGGAGGAGAAAGGAATAACAAGCAAATGAATGCATGAAAATAACCGTGAGCATAATGGTGATGGTACACGACAGCGGCGATAGGGTCTTTCGGGAAATGTGTCCGAAAATACTCAAAGAAAAAAGAAAGGAAGATATTTTCAAGCTGCTGTCGTAATTACTTTTTTTGTGGAGGCAGGCTTCTTAAGCTTAGTAGAACATGGATTACGACAGGAATTAAAGAAATTAAGTTATTAAGTTTTTAATTAGTGGTGACAGGTGGTCGGGCCAAATGGGAAAATTGCAGCCCTTCCTGCGAAGAGCCTGTTGTCGCTCTCAGATTTCACAAAAGCAGCCGCTGGTAATTATTAGCGAATAGCATTTGGCAATATCCGCCGGCGAAACCGAAACCGAAACTCAAAAGATCGCGGCTGGCATACTCTTCTGCTGCGCCCAGAATGAGCGAGGGTCGTTGTACCAATCATTGATTGACTTCGCTTCGTGGTTATGCGGGCTTTGTTTGCAATTACAGCAGGTATGGCGCACGTACGTTAACAAATACAGAACTAACACCACTGTAATTGCCGTCGTGGACAGTGACGTCATTCTGGTCATATGCTAGTTGCGCTCATCGGGGCTTCGCTTTCGGCTTCGCCGATGAAATTGGTTGAATGTCATGGCCCCGTAACAATTACCAGATGCCGATTTCTCAAAAACTCAAACCAGCATTGGCCTCTTCGCAGGTAGGACAGCAATTTTCCCATTTCACGTGACCGCCTGTCTCCGTTAATGCAAAAGCTTATTAATCTATTTCGTTTAATTATTGTCATAATTGCTGTGTATAGTCATCTCAAGATGTCTCCCACAAACGAAAAATTAATTATGAAGGCAACGAGCAAATAATCCATTTCCTTTATTTTTGATTAACATAAAGGTGAACCTAAAGAGAACAGAAAAAAATCCGAATGAGGGAGAAGTTCAAGGGAAGATGAATGCTTCAAGAGAATAAAAAATACTACCAGGTGTCGCTGAAGTGAACGGTTCGGCAAGCGGTTTTGTCTTCTTCAAGGTTGAAGAAGCGTTGAAGAAGATAAGATTTCTTCTGCCTTGAAGAATATAAGACTGCTGTTCCCGTGTTGCAGAACACGTGTTCGAGAACATAACAAATACGTTTCACAACAGAACACCGTTACGTAATTAGTATTACCAATTAGAGGATATGTTCATACCTTGTTGAAAATCTGCACTTGAAGTAACGCGCGCATCCTGCAGCCAAAGATGTAGAGTATGTCTATTTGGTAGCAGGAGATCATCAGTTCGCATACAGTCGCGGCTGCAAACAGGAGCACTGCTGACGTCATGCCAACTCCATCCTGGCTGTTTATCAGCAACCTGCGTATTTGTGCGAACAGCGTCACATGATGAGTTTCTCGTAGTTTAACCCATATATGCCCAGTGTCCTACATGTAAGACGCTTCTTTGATGGGGTTTAAAACCGCTACTTCTTTAGGTGAGGACTGGAGCCGTTTATAGCAAATGAAGCAGGTGTCTGCCGAAACATGTGCTATAGCCTACACATTGCTTGCCCTTAATAATACCACGTACGGACTACTTCATCTGAGCGAACGTGTACTTTGTACGGGAGAGGCCCTGGAACGGAGGATAGCCTAAGTTATGACGCTTTCTTTTTCTTCACATTATTCAAAAATCCCGCCATTCCACCATTCGTGCTAAAATAAGTTGGATAGCAGTGACCATACTATTGCCCGTTATTGCAAATACACAACTTGAGCTGCCTGCCACGAGAAAAAAGCTTGGTGCAAAAAGCGCTGCAAAACTGTGTTGCACTTACCTCACAGGAAATAATACTTCGTACGTTTTGTTGAGGGCACAAATCCCCTATTCGTGAATAAAAATATTTGTTTGCTCAATTTTTCCTCGTATGCGCATATATGGGTTAAGCTCAATCGGTTGCGATATACCGCTGTCACTACCAGGAGTTACAGGTACACTTTGTCACGCTGGCGTGATCGACTTCGTGCTGTGCTTATGGCGAAAGCCACTGGGCAAGTCTCTGCGCGCTTCGCTACAAATGTTGTCCCCAGTGCCACATGCGTTGTGGTGCAGCTCTGCCTGGTCCTTCGTCTTTCGCGCTGTTTCCCTCCAATAACGTTGTGGTGCCACGTCCGTACACAGTATAACTCTACAGTCTCGCTATGCCTACTAGCCGAGAAACGTAACCGCTGCTGCCCCATGCGTCTTAGTTTCATGAGAGCGGGAGTGAGAGACAAAACAAGATATGAAAAGCAGAGGGGTTAATTAGTCTAATAGCCCCGTTAACTACTCTGCACTGGTGGATGGGGAGGAGGGCAGACTAGATGAGTGCAAAAGAAGCGAAAAGAAAATCTGTCCGCACAATATATCTTTTCATTCAGGGTTTGAGTGACAAAAAGCAAGCCACATCTGAAAGCCAAGCGCAGGACATTCATATAGTCCAGAGATACGCTTTCAAACATCAGGGAGGGTTCATAACTTTCAAGACTTTCAAGACGTTATTGAGGTTGTTTACGATACAGTTCATGTAAATTCCCAACACTCATTAGACCGATAGGCTAGTAGAGCGTCTAATGGAAGAACGTATATAAGCTCAATAACAATATGTGTAACAAATAAAAAAAAATCACAAGAAAACTCTAAGAAAAGAAAACAAGGGATTTTATACAAAAAGATTTTATTAGAATTTAGGATGAAGTAGTGCATAAATTATATGCATGAAAGCACATACAGAAATGTAATCATTACAACACTGTTTCCAATATGTACATAATTACATAAGCAAAACGAGCATAGGCGAAACATCAAAAATATGCGTAAGGTTTGTGCATGGTTATATTTTATTGTTCTGCATGAGCAAATATTTCTTCAGTGCATGTGAGAAATCCTTTGCGTCTTTTATCTGAAGTGGTATTTTATTATATGCCTTAACGCCTGCGAACTGCAAAAAGCGTTCACCATACACGTCGTTGGTAGGTGGAAGATTAAAAGTGCGCGATGTCACGCATCTAGTTACGCGGGAGGAGGAAGAAAAGATTGATACATCGAAAGGTATGCAACGACATTACTGACGGTGACTGCCATTTTATGTTGCCGCATATGATCAACGTTAGAATTTCTAACTTGTGAAATAGGCTGCATTATCTGGTATTTTAAGTGCTCGCTTTTGCAATATGCGGATAGGTTCGAGACAATGCTTAAAGGTCCATCCCCATGAGTCCACGCAGTATGATACGTAACAATGAACAAATGAACAAATGCGAAATAAAGCACTCTGAAAATATTACTATTAAAATAATTTCTCGCAGCTAGTAGCATGCTACAGCCAGATACTAACATAGTACATACAGAATATATTTGTTTTTCCCACTCTAATTGGCTGTCGAATACTACATCTGGATATTTAAATTCTCTTACCTGCCCAAGTTGACAGTTGTTCATGTAAGCCGAAAGGACTCATCGTTTACATATCGGTAACGGGAGCGAGAAATAGTATACTTAGTTTTCTGTGTATTAAGTGTTAATTTATTCACCATAAACCACACACAAATAGTTTTAGCTCTTCATTAGTTTTATATTCTAGGTCAGCTGTGTTGTCGGCAGTAATTATGAAAGCTGTATCGTCGGCGTACATTAGCAACTCAGCCGTTTTGAGTATGCATGACAAGTCGTTTACGTATTGTGAAAATAATAGCGGCACGAGGACCGACCCCTGCGGTGCCGCCACCATTATGTTTACTACAGAAGACGTAAGATTTTGCATTTTGACCATTTGATGATGTCCATCAATGCATCTAGAGAACCAATGATATACTTTGCCGCGGAATCCGAGTGTTTTAATTTCATAAATAGAATATCGTGGTCAACAGTATCAAACGCTTTCTTTAAGTCAATAAAAACAACTGCTACAAGAAGGTTGTTGTGTAATGCCGTGTTAATCTTCTGTGATAACGATAATACAGCGGTTGATGTTGAATGATGCCATCGAAATACACGTTGCTCTGGGCAAAATGCACGACATTTTCAAGAAATACGCGCATTCATTTTCCAAGAGTCTTCTCGAACATGGTATTTAAAATGCCTAAAACAGATATAGGCCGATAGCTCGAAGGATGAGAGCGATCGCCATCTTTATATACCGGCACAGCTTTAGCGTTTTTTTTAAACAGGATGGGTACGTTGACGTGGGCAAGCAATGGTGAAATACGTGACATAGGATGGGACCCAAGATATGAGTATTATCTTTTACTAACCGAGCTTAAATGCCATCTAGAGCACTGGCTTTATTTGTTATTATATTGGCAACAGTGTCATGAATTTAATCGAAGCTAATGTTGTGAAGAGCAAACGTATTTGATAAGGAGCGTGAAAACCATTTCATTTCGCTATGAGAGAATATTGTTGCTGAAGTTGTACCAATTTCAGTAAAGAAAAAATATAAATTTATCAAGTATATGCGCATCAACGGTGTCAGGTAATACACGCTGTGATGGTCCAACAACATCTTTTACAATTTACCATGTTTTTTTTTTAGAATCGCCTTGCCCTTGGAAAATGAGACCAGAATAATAGGCCTTCTTTCGTTGTCTTATGAGAAGCACAGTCTTATTTCTTAACAATTTAAACTGGCCTAAATAATATTTATTTTCTTTTTGCTGACTCTACTTGTGGTACCAGAAAACTTTCTTCTTCAGCAGTGCAAGGATCTCTGTTGTCATCCAAGGAGTTAGCGGGGTCTTATATGAGCGTGCAGACACGTTTGAACGACTATTTTCAATGGCACAGCGAAGGGCTTTTGTTATGTTTTAAAGCTCAGTATTGACGTCATATTCATACAAAGTTTCAAATTCAATGGCGAGAATGTTATTTCGTAGTAAGTTGTAATCTATTTTGCTGGTAGTGGGGGAAAATTGCGCATTCTTGTTTGTTGTTTTGCTTATGGAAACAAAGGTGGAAAGGTGATCTGCTATCGGTTCATCATAAACACCAGCGTTCAGTTTCGGTTTTACGTTAGTTAAAATGGGATCAATCGTTGTTGCTGAAGTAATAGTTATTCTCGTAGAGGTGTCTATGAGATTATAAAAACAACTGCATGAATAAACCAGTTGTGTGTAATGAGTGTAACTAGAGTTAATGCTGCCGATATTCATATCCCCAACGATGACGGCTTGGTTTTGGTACTTAGTTGAAAGATAGGAAAGAATTTCTTCCATCTTATCGAGGAAGTGCGTTGCATTAGAACGATAAAATACGCCGATTATGCCAAAACAGTGGATATTGATAAAGAGGGCTTCGAGATCTGGAGAACCGCAGTTCAGTGAGGGTATAACTGTATATGCGAAGCCTTTTTTCACAAAAAGCTCCATTCTGCTACCACGCGAACATGAGTCGCGCTGATGCAACATAGTCTCGTAACCGGGAATTGTAACATTATCCCCTTTCTTGAACCACGTTTCTGTGGTTGCTAACACGTCGAAGCTGTTTACATGTTTAGAAAGAAAGGCAAAAAGCAAGTTTAGGTTTTTCCTTATGCTACGGATATTGCAGTGGAATATGCTAGTAAATTTTTCATCGAGGAGTCGATCTACTTGAGCTATCGTGACGGCCATTTCTCTGAAAACCCTTGCAGCAGGCAACCAAGAGGAGCACCCACTAAGAGGAGCACCCACTGGTCATCTCGAGCATTGCCATTCCTATTTCTTTTACAGTACTTGATGTTTTTCACCCAAACCGGAGTCATGCCTTAAAGTCGGCATAGCGCGCTAGTTCACATAGACCTTCGATCTGCTACACATTTCTGCGATAGCGTTAAACAGCCTGTTTCGCAGAAATTCCGGTGTCGACGGCGTCGGCGTCTTTGGTTGGGAACGAAAAAGCAGCGTTAGCCGTGAGCGAAAATTCCAGGTAGATGCAAATAAAGATAGGAGCCGGAGGGCGTTTGCACTTGTCCTTTCCTTGTGGCACAGTTTCGTTCTCCACCTAGAAGCGAAGTCAGTCTAGCGATGGGGAAGGTGATAGTGCGCGCGCGTGTGTGTGTGCGTATGTGCGCGCAGGTTGCGTGCGTGTGTGTGCGTGTGTGCATGCATGTGTGCGCGCGTGTGTGCGTGCGTGCGTGCGTGAATATCGCTATCGCGTTCAACTCTTAACGGCTAAGCTTAAAAGTCACCCAATTTTTGCGTTTTTGCGCTAAAAACATCTGCCGACGTCGTATCAACAAACGTTTCCAATCCAATCCACAACAATCAATTAATTAATCAATCAGGCGGTGCTACACACAATGACATGAGTGACTCACTCGAGCGCTGGTACCCTTGAATATATGGCGCCGTAGTACGCAGCTATGACCACGAACATTCGCAGGGCGTCTATCCACAGCACCTTGGCCAATGCGAACACAAATGTTGACCGGCGTCCGGGAACAATTTGCCTGGATACAGAAGGAAGGGCGGCATGTCAGAACTTTGCACTGACGTCGATGCTACAAATGACGTTGTGAGTGATGATGACGTCAGTGCTGCTTGTGATGTCGGCTCTGCAAATTGTGTGTTTCTGGTAAAAATAAATCAGCTGGATATCACAAGGGCGGTGATTCAAGCTTGCTGGGACAGGCGGTTATTTGTATGTCACGTTGTGTTCGTCCGTTCTTTATGCACTGTTTTGGCAATCATGAACATTTTAGTCAAGCATGCACGCGGAAGTCTAATTATTATATGTGTAATACGTAACATTCGCGCGCACATACGTATGTATTGCCATCAGCACAGGCGACGTATCTTGCACTATTACAAGGTGCTGGGTAAAGTGCTAGTTCTTGCCAGGAATCTAGACAAAAAATCCTTACACGTCATGGTGGTCTACGGGTTATGGTGCTCCAATGCTGACCCGAAGGTCGCGGGATTGTATCCCAGCCGCGGCGGCCGCATTTCAATGGCTCTCGAAATGCTAGAGGCCAGTGTACTTAGATTTAGGTACACGTTAAAGAACACCCGATGGTCAAAATTTCCGCAGCCCTCCACAACGTGTCTCTCGTAATCATATCTTCGTTTTGGAACGTAAAACCCCAACAATTATTAGACCGAAAGATCCGGCTTTCTGGATATAGCTAGCATTCACGCAAGACCAATAAATATTTTAATTAATGTTTATTATTAGACAAAATACTTTACAGACGGATGTGTACAGATACAACCCGGTTAAAAGTGTTCGAACGCCGGCTAGATTATGTCGAACTCAAGTAACTTTATGTGACTTGCATAGCGAGACGTATACAACAGCTCTGTCAAACATTGACCAGGCAGTGCCGCTGGAGTCAACGTGTCAATAGGTTGGCTCCAGCGACACCACCTGTTCAAGTATTTTTCCTCACTGCAAGCCTTCACCTTCTCTTGAACTTCCGCCTTCGATGTCAAACTGTCATTACACACAGCGCTACACATCAGTAGCGCCACATAGCGCCCAGATGTTCGATAGAGTGGCATACTTATCACTGCTTCATAGAGTGCGTATTGTTCTTTATGGCGCATAGTGAAAAAAAAACTACTACCAGGTACATAATCAGAACAATGACGTCTTTTATAGCCCATTTGATCAAATGTACTACTATTACTACTACTACTACTACTACTACTACTACTACTACTACTACTACTACTACTACTACTACTACTACTACTACTACTGATACTACTACTACTGGTGCTACTACTACTACTGCTACTACTACTACTAATAAGAATTGTTGCGGTTTTATGTCCCAAAACCAGGATATGATTACGAGGGACGCCATAGTGGAGTACTCCGGAAATTTTAACCACCTGGGTTTCTTTAACGTGCACACAAATCTATGCACACGGGCCTGAAGCATTTCGCCTCCACCGAACTGCACCCGCCGCGGCCGGGATTCAATCCGTCGACCTCAGGGTCAGCAGTTGAGCACCATAACCAACGGACCACCGCGGGGACATGGTGCCTGTTATTGTAGCTTGGTACAGTTATCAAAACGACTGCGGTTATATAGGGCGCAAGTTACATAGGTTAAATAGTGCGGCCGGGATTCGATCGCGCGACCTTCAATTTTTTTCGTAATGAACTCAACGTGACCATGAGGGTGGAGCAGTTAGCGGAACTTACCTTGCCGCGAGTTTCGCAGTGAGTGCTTGGGCGAGGTTCTTGCAGTGCAGCCCTCTTCGCAGGGGAGGAAGATGCGCCGATGCTGTGGCGACCTTCGAGTACGTGTCCCTGAAGAGCCTGCGTGTCGACGACAATGGGACATTAGAAACATGAAGCGCCAGTGTGCTGCGCCCAACTAATGCATTTCGAATAGGGTGCTGCGAAATTTTCAGAATTGGGGCACCTCGATGGCGGCATTCCTTTGTACAGGGTGGTGGCAGTGTCCACCGTTTGAACCAGTGCGGCAGCATCTCACAACGCAGTAGCTCCACCGTTTGATCCAATATGGTGGCGGCGCGGTCAATGGGTGCTACCGCCATGTGCGAAGGAACGCTGCCATCTTGTCAGCCTCTTTGGAACGCGGTAAACAAGTACTCACGATTTATAGACAAGGGAGATGTGAATATGTGATCGAAACATTTCGGTGCATTCAGCAGGCACCCATAACCCCCCCCCCCCACCCCCCCATAAAATGTCACTGGCTTACGCTAACAGCTTTAGACTAAATTAGAATGTGAAGGAGTTTTACTAGCTTTCCACATCTACGTAGTTGTCAGGTCATTATCAACATTATGCTAAGAAATGTATTCATTCGAAGGCATCGCATCCGAAGTGCATTTTCAGGTTAAAAAAAGTGTTCTAGGGCCCCTATAAGTACCTCTAGCTCAAAAGGCATTTCCGTTTCCTCATTAAAAAACACATGTAAAACAAAGGGACGCTCTAGCTTGGCAACTGCTTAACGGATTTTTATTAAGTTAGTAGGCTACGTTAAGCTAGGTGAAGGCTAGTAAAAAAATTGTGTTAAGCGCAAAAATTTTAGCTAGGGGACAAAGAATTATAGACAATTTTCAAAGTAAGTAAACTTGAAAATTGCAGCTCCGCATTTTTAATCCCATACATCCTCTACTGGGCAGCAGAAAGACAACCGGCCGACCGACCGAAGTCAATCTAACAGATGGTTGGCAAGCACAGCTTCGCTTCAATATCTGAATCCGCAGCTTAAAGGTTACCTGTCACATCACGTCAGATCACTTTGAGGCAAGCATGACCTCCTGGACATTGCAAAGTGGCACTGGAAAGATTCAATTGCTGTGCTTAACGTCTCAACTCTGCGCAGTCAGCTATGAGGGATGCCTTAGGTGAACGTTGTCATTTTGGGATTTTCCAGCTTCCATCCAAAGCTCGGCGCCGCAAATTTTTCCGCCACGCCTCCAACGCAATGTGATGGCTGCTGTCAGAAGTCTAACCCATGACTTCGCGCTCTGCAGTAGCGCGACGCAATGTACACTTAGACACCTCGACGCCTTAGACAGCTTAGACAACGACCGCCCTACCCACGGTCGATAACAAATAGTATTCACAACAACAAAAAAAAAATCCACTTCAAGGACTTACGGTAATAGCAACACGCAGGCTTTTCTACCAAGTGGCGACAATGTATCTTCATCCGAGACTTGCTGAAAAAGAAAGCGTGAGACAAGAATGACGCTTATGTTCGTCGGCAAATAAAAGACGCTGGTATTTCGGAGGAACGTAGTTGAGTGTAAAAGCCTATGAATAACCGGAGAGACAATATTGAATACTGTTCGGGAGTGAAAACATCAAGTAAACAGTAGCGTATATATTGAGGCAATGTCTTACGCCTAAGCGCAGTGGCATAGCCAGGGGGGGGCCCGTGCTCCTCTTCCCCCAAGAAATTTTTTTCCCATGGGATACAGAGCACAAAATGACAATTTATCTGCCCAGACCCAATGTTGGGTCAAGCAGGTGCCCCCCCCCCCAAAAAAAATATTTCTGAACCACGTTACAGCCAAGACAGAGAATATGCTAAGGTTAATCGCTAGGGTGTCCAACCGCAAGAAGGGGTTAAGTGAAGACAACCTCCTTAGGATGTACCACGCGTTTCTCATGAGCCATATTAATTATGTGGCGTCAGCTCTAATATGGACTAAAACAGAGAAAAGGAAGTTAAATACGCTCATGCGCAAGAGCATCAAGAAAGTCCTAGGCTTGCCTATTTTCACGAGCTCCGACAGGCTAGATCAACTCGGGATGCACAATAACATAGACGAGATAATAGAGGCGCAGGTCACTGCCCAGGTGGTTAGGCTATCGTCAACAAAGGCTGGCAGGAGAATCCTTGACGAGGTTGGCATGGCTTCTAGGATTATGGAGGAACGGCGGACAACACTGAGTCGGGAAATGAGGGCGACCTACATGGTGGGGCCCTTCCCGCGAAACGTACATCCGCAGTATAACGAGGGTAGGCGTAAAGCCCGTGCACGAGCCATCTTGAGGAGAGTTAAAGATGACATGGACTCCGCCGTCTTTGTCGATGCAGCGCAGTACGGGAACAGGAGAATGTTCGCGTTGTCGGTTATAGACGGGCGGGGGGAGCTTCGCTCCTCCGCCTCAGTGAGGGCGGCCACCCCGGGTATAGCGGAGCAAATTGCGGTAGCGTTGGCCTTGTCTGACCCAGAGCGTTCCTACATTTACACCGACTCGAGGGAGGCAATCAGAGCTTTCGAATCGGGCAACGTCGCTCGAGAGGCGGCCTCCATTCTAGAGAAGAGGGCTTGTCCCGGCTCTCATTTTATCACTTGGTTCCCTGCACACACGGGGAAGAACGTTCTCGAGGGCTTCCCAAACCTCAACGAGCTGGCCCACGATCGTGCGCGAGAACTCACGCGCCGCGGCGGTCTGGAGGCTCCGGAGGGGCAGGAAGGGACTCAGCAGAATGATCCACTTCTGACATTTAATGAGGTAACAAAGCATTACCAACTTGGCAGGAGAGTCTATCCTCTTCCTCACCCGAAGCTCAGCAGAGCTCAGTCAGCTACTCTGAGAATGTTGCAGACGGGGTCTTTCCCGTCGCGGGGCATTCTCAGTAAGATGTACTCGGACGTTGACCCCTATTGCCCCGACTGCAGTGAAACCTTTTGCTCCATGGCTCACATGCTCTGGCGATGTCCCGCGTTGCCTCAAACCCTTCTCTCCAGCGAAGCCGAATGGGAGGAGGCCATCAGAAGCACGGCACTCCGACAGCAACCCAGGCTATCCAGATGGCCCAGGAAAGGGCGGAGCGTCACGGCGTTCTGTCCTCTACGTGGGCGCGGCCAGCAGTTACAACGGCCTCCCGTTAGGGGGTCGTAACTCCTCAGGATCCAATAAAGTTCGTTGTCTGTCTGTCTGTCTGTCTGCCTACGCCACTGCCTAAGCGCACCACAATGAAGCTTTCAACCAATTTTTTTCTGACGTCTCGGGGCGAACGACAGCAGCCTGGAGGTTATTGTAAGCAACAAATAGTAAGCCCATCCAAAGGAAACGTCACTCTGGCATCACTTGACATAACCAAGTTAATCGTTAATTTCTTGCTTTTTTTAGGAAGCGTTACTAGCACTACAGAAGAAATGGTAACAGCTAATCCTTCGCTTATTATAGAAAAACAGAACATTTGAATTTGCCTTACATTAGTTATAATTTAAATAAAAGCATGTCACTTAATTCGCGTATACGCACAGATTAATAGCGTTCTAACGCCAAGATATCCTACAACACAAGAGCGCACGAAAAGTTTAAAGGGGCCCTGCAATACTTCTTCAGCATGGTCAGAAAACGCTGCCGATCTGTAGTCGAGGTTTCTGAGAACACGCGAGCCAAACATTATAGCGCAGCACGCGACCTGGAATTTACAATTAATTCCCAAAGACAGCTAGAAATCACTCGCTTTTGTCTCGACAAATGATGCCCAAATGATAAACCCAAATGATAAGTGATAAACCCAAGTGGCCGTGCCATGAACACAAAGTCCACGACCACCGGCTGACTTGAGCATCGTGAGCTGCGTACTTACTGCGGCCGCCGCGGGATGCCACGCCGTGGCCGCGCGCTCGCTCGCGATCACACTGAATGTAAGCCGCGCGATCGAAGAAAAAAGAATCGAAAGTGCTCAAGGTCATGACGCGCGCTGACGAACGGGCGTAGCTTCTTGCCCCCTTGTCATGGTGGAAATGCACACGGCGGCCGCTAGATGGCAGCAGATTTTGCGTAAGGTCTATAATGTCTGGCTCGCGTGTTCTCCGGAGCCTCGATTACCGATCGGCAGCGTCTTCCGACCACGCTGCAGAAGTGTTGCAGGGCTCCTTTAAGGCTATCAAAGCGAAATCCGCAAATGCATGAACGCGGCATGTGATACTGAAACTCACGTGACATCTCAAGCGTGTCTCAAGTCACGCGAGCTTCTCCCTCACGTCGTCCTTGCAGCGTTCGTGTGACTAAACAAACAAAAAAAAAAACGGTGCTCGCGTGACCTAATGGCTGATCCCTCCATCATAGGAATCGGTATAACACGAAACTGAAACGTGTCTTCAGAGATGTAGTTGAGCGTTTATTGTGCATTCATCTATGAGAGCTTACAATGTCTACTTGTGTTTGGCAGCTACAGCACCGTTTGACATGGATGCACCCACGTAGACGCCTATAGTGGTACGTCTCCATCCCGACGACTAACGCCCATGCTCATGATTTAACCGCTGTGGTAGCTGAAGTTGTTAACGTATACCTGGACTTGATATATACGGAGTATGTGCAGCGCAATGAAACGAAGACAAGAGAAGACACACAAACGACATAGACTGGGGCTGTCCTACACGAGATATACCTGGACACACCGTGGTTTCATCCTGAGGGCAAAGCAATGAATGCGATAGCAACAAATTGGAATGTCACGCGAAGAACGGCAAGAAGCACAAAGTATGCACGAAGAGAACACACACAGGGCGAGTGCGATCTGACAGCTGTCACAGCTCGACACTTAAGCGCGCTGCTTATGCACAAAGAAGGACGCACGAAACGAACGCACAAGTATACTCAGGATGAGCGCGAACGAACAACTGTAACAGTTGTTACATTTTTGTGTTTGAACAGCGCATGCCTTTCGCAAACGAGCCCGCTGCAGCGAGGGAAGTGACTTTCGTGCGCACGTAACTTCAATGCAACCTTTGCGGCGAACACAAAAGAAATACAAAGGGTCCCCATCATGATATAAGCGCGCGCATGGGCGACCACGCCCTGTAGGACAAAGTACTGGTTGTATAGGTAGGAGGCGCGCGCGCGTCGCAACGAGATGGGCGACGACTAGAGGTACTATATATGCTACCTTTGGGTAGCAGAGTTGTGCCTTTGATAAAGCTCGCCGCTCGCGCCCCGATTCGCCAAGCGCGCTCACGTGGGCAAAAAGCGTCTATATGAGGGAAAGCCAACTTCACGGCCGCGCGGGTGCTGGCGACCGCCGCGCCACCACCGCTGCTCTACCGCCGTGCCACCGCGGCGCTGTCCCAAGCAGCCCAGCGAGGCGATCCGGCTCAGCGCGGAATGTGTTTCGTTGGTGTTGTGTTGGTGTCTTGTGTTGTCCGTTTTTAGTGAATGCCAGTTTTCGTGGTGCCTGTGCAGACTAGCGCTGTGACTCAATGCTGAGAAGTTGCGCCAATTACAGGGTGTTGCGCTCCCCACTGCACAAACCAATATTTTTGCGACTAGGGTAGGCGATTACTTTTCGCCCACTGCCAACGGCTGGCTAGCCATTGACAAAAATCGAACGGGACAGAATGATCAAATTGTGCGCCAGTGAATGTGTGAATATTCACCTTACAAGCCTATCAAAACAGTCCGAACATTCTGCGGTATTACCCAGTGTTTACTTTATGCCACAGCTACCTAGATATGCGTAAAATTCTGGTCTGCTTGCGTTATTTGTAAAACACAGAGTGCTACTTCTAGCACTTGTATTCTCGAGCCACCTACTTAATATTGCAAAGCGCTGCGTCAAAAACTACTTGAAACAAGCGATTTGCTGAACTTGATTTGTCCAGAATCGTGTCGGCCGAAGTTTCCCTGTTCTCTGTTTAAAACAAAAAATTGCTTCCGATAGTGACTGCAATCGAACAGGTTATAGCACCCGTTTCATCTAAGTTCATTATTTTTTTTTTGAGTTTTCTCTTTTTTTTTTCTTCGAAGTGAAAGTCATTGCTCCAGCGACGCGTTATGAACGAACGAGAAAGCACGCGGAGCCGCTGGGCCGCGTTGGCTGCTACATTCTAAAAGGGTGGCTTTCCTGCATGACGTGGACGCCTCGGCGGGCAAGATGGCGGACCTATGCGCAACTCTGCCAGCTAAAGGTAGCATATACAGTAAGTCTAGCGACGACCTTTCAAGCGCGACATCTCGATGGTGATAACAAGAACACGGTGAAGTGCCACCGAGCTCTGGGTACCACTAGCGGTAAATGGTGCATATAAATAGCTCGTCGTTAGTGTGCCGAAGAGCGTACGCTCTGTCGCCGAGTCGTTTAGCGCCGCGAGCTTTGGAGCGTGGGGTCGTGGGTTCGGTTCCCAGCGACAAAACATTTTTCTACTTTTTTTTGTCATCTGTAGTCGACATTTTACAACGCTCCGCGACAGAAATAAGTGCTTCAGTGAAGTCGTCTTAGACCCCAGCATAAAACACTTTCGTATTAAAAAAACACAGATATCATGTGACGTGGGAGCTGAGTCTTCACTTCGTCTCTGCGGCGTTGACCGGCTGATATCATGTGACCGCGCCAAGAAGTCGAAGACGATTGCCTGGCGCACCAGCAGAAGAAGAAGCAGAAGAGGAAGACGTTTCATGAAGAGTAAGGAGGAGAGGTCGACCTGGAATGTCTATTTCTAGCCTGCTACTCCTCTCTGTGTTAAGAGGAAAAGGGAGAGAAAAAGAACGAGGGAAGTATGACGATAGGCGACTATCATCATATATGTCATATCATAATAGCACAAAATAGTGGCGTTGAAGTGATTCGGCTTACTGACACTAGGGAAGCGAAAGCCATACAAACGGAACGGGAGTGATGCATGAGTGTATGTATATATGAAGATAAAGCAAACTAAGTGAGTAGTAAGTTACTAAGCTAAATTAGGGAGAGTTAATAATAAGATGATAACAAAAGCAGCTTAAGCGAATACTGAGTTAATTAGTGAAAGTTGATTCGTGAAAGTTACATTCTTGATAGTTAATTTGATCTAACAGACAAGAAAACCGAGGAAGGTATAGGGGATGTTATTTTGTAGTAATTAGGATGCAAATGTGAATCAAGTAAAATGGACAAAAAGATTCTTGACTTTAGAGAACGTTGGACGTCGATATAATGTGCACAGTAAGATGATAGCCACATCGGATGACGTTCGCCTTCGAGTCGTCTTAGGCGAATGCGAAATGCGCCCTGTGAGTTTTTGCTTTCGTAGAAAATATGATCTCAATCACGTCACTCACCAAACGACCTTTCCGCTTTTTGAGGACCAAGTCTTGTATCTCAGAAAGCAAGAAGCTTCCCAGAATTGCAGCCAGTGCGACGAAATTCACAATGAATGACTCCTTCTCGAAGAGTTGTGCCGACAGTCTTATGTCCTGAAGAAAAAGAATAATGATATCGAAGTTCAGCTACCAAAGGCATATGGCACACGTGTATAACAATGCAGTTGAAGCTATAATAATAACTGTTGGGGTTTCACGTCCCAAAACCACGATATTATTACGATAGACGCCGTAGTGGAGGGCTCCGGAAACCTCGACCTCCTGGAGTTCTTCAACGCGCACGTAAATCTAAGCACACGGGTTTTTGTTTTGAGCATTTTGTCTGCATCGCAATGCAACCATCGCAGCTGGGATTGAATCCCGCGACCTTCGAGTCAGCAGTTGAGCACAGTAACATCTAAACCACAGTGGCGGGTGAACAATACATTCTATACAAATGGTGCAGCGTGACGGTGCTATTCATAAATATAGAAAACATATGTTCCCGCATAATTTCCTCGCAACCGGTAGTTTTCAAACCGTTCTACGTAATTTAAGTTAATATTAATTTTAGGCTTGCAAATGCCGTGAAACACGTACACTGGCAAACTTATTTTGGATCCCGGGATCCGATGAAACACAGAACTTTTGCACGGTTTATGACATACTGACAGTAAAATGCCTACGTATTGGGCCCTCGAGGTACGCAGTATGAAATGAATGAATGAATGAATGTATGAATGAATGAATGAATGAATGAATGAATGAATGAATGAATGAATGAATGAATGAATGACACGGGTATGAAGAGCAACCAGATGGGGCAGGCACGGGTCCAGTGCTAGATCCTGTCTTATTGCTTTTAGTACCCGTTTAAACTTCTTTGGAGTGGTTTACTAGTGCTACTGATAATAAAAATATCTGGGGTTTTAACGTGCCCAAACTAGGATATGATTATGGGAGATGCCGTAGTGGAGGCCTCAGGAAACTTCGACCACCTGGGGTTTTTTAACGTGCATTTTCGCCTCCATCGAAAATGCAGCCGCCGTGGCCGGGATTAGATCCCACGACCTTCGGGTCAGCCGTCGAGCGTCATAACTACTAGACCACCGTGGCGGGGCAGGCGCAGTTTACTGTCAGTATGAATAACCAACCACGAAAATCAGTCACCTTGCCATGTTTAGGCCAGTACTGTCGTAGAACAGCACACTATTCCCGCGTATACTGATGCGAACTCGAAACCACGGCTGCCGTTTATAGCTATGACTTCCGCTCTAGTTTTATGCCACTCTTATCACCGACGGTTCACGGCGGCCGGAAGATCACATTAATAACTTGGACAGGGCATCGATCTGAGCACTGACTGAACGAGAATAGCAATACAAGGATTGTAATCACAAAATGCACTGCTGCAATAAAGCAGCCCGGGCAGCCTTTTTGAAGCTGCATAGATACCCTTTTCTTCTGGTGGTAATAATTGTTGGGGTTTTACGTCCCAAAACCAGGATATGATTGAGGCTGAGAAAAGGAGCGCTAAAGAAACGTGGACGCGAGGAAGAGACACACAGGACAGGCACTCACAGCGTAGGAGAAATGTGGCCTAGTAAGAGATGTTTTTGGCAAGTTGATTCGTACTTGATGTGGAACAAAGGAGCATTAATAAAACGGGCACGCGAGCATGGCCTGTGTGTCTCTTAATCACGTCCCAATTTCTATAGCGTTCCTATATTCCGCATCAGTTATGAGAGACGCCGAAGTGTAGGGCTCCGGAAATTTCGACCACCTTGGGTTCCTTAAGGTGACTCTAAATCTAAGCGCACGGGCCTCTAGCATTTCGCCTACATCGAAATGCGGTCTTCGCGGCAGGGATTCGATCCCACGCCCTTCGGGTGGGCAGTCGAGCACCATAACGGCTAGACCACGGCGGTGGGTCGTCTTCTGCTTGTTTTTATTGCGATAGCAATTATATGAACACTCTCGGCTGGTTTTTGCCGTCGGCGTCTGTCGACGCCGTCAGGGCCCCTATATATGTATGTATATATATACGTATATATAAAAGCCACAAAGAAAAATAATTCAGATATTTTTTTTTTTTTGAGAAGCGAGGAATCGAACGGCTGACCTCTCGCTCCGCAGCGCACGGCGTTAGTCGGCTAGGCCACGCGAAATAAGTGTTACAGATTGCTGAAGGCGAGCTATTTATATACACCATTTACTTCAGCGTGCTTTCTGGGTCACCACCGACATTGCGCGAAGTGCGCGCGATGCGCGTTTTGAAGGTCGTCGCGCCGCTCCTGCGAACGCCAATGCTCTTCGCCCTGCAGGCTGTGGTCGCCTTCGTGCGCTTATCTCGAGGAAAGAAGGGGGGGGGCGGAAGGGGAAAGCGGGGGGTTGTATATCTTGTGCTTTCCCCGCGATGTCCGCGCTGAAGTCACAGAGCTTATGAAGGTCACTTCGCTAGCTGCAGCGGCCGCGTTTGCGAAAGGAGCGCGCTGTTCAAACAGAAATAAGTAGCAACTGTGACAGTTCGCTCTCGTCCTGTGTGCACCTATTCCTTCTTTTCGTGCATCCAGCTTTATGTTTGAGCAGTGCGCTTCAAGTGTCGAGCTGTGAAGCATGAAAGCTGGCGCTCGTCCTTGTGCGTTCTTTTTGTGCGTCCTTTGGGCTCGAGCGACACGCTGGCAATTTCGAGCTGCTTTCCGTGCTTCTCGTTACATTCCAATTTGTTGCTATCGCATTCATTGCTTCGCCGTTGCCGCGAAACTGTGTCTTTTTTTTTTTTAACAGCGCAGATGTTCAAGCTATCGATGACGTGCAAAACTCCACAGGTGGGTATACGCCACAGGAATAGTGCGAGCCCCACTGCCGAATACAGCAGGTGCGAGCGTTAAGCGAAGACTGCTCGGCGAAGTAGAGCACGTGAAACACATGGGCCAGAGAGAGAGAAAGAGAAAAATAGAGAGAAATAAAGGCAATATCAGGGCGAAAGACAACAACTAGTAAGAAATTTATTGGCACTGGATCGTAGGCCCTTCTGCCTACGAAAAATCCTAGGTCCATGGCCAACACATACCTCGCAAAAATGTGCACCACTTTCAGTCAAAAAATTTCTAGAAACAAGTGACACACTTGGAAATTATTGAGAAAAACTTTCAAAAGCTGATTTCATGCGTACATACTGACCTGACTGTGTCGCGTGCGTCGCTTCATGTGCGAACTCATTTTGAACCCATACGACTGGAATTTGCGAATTTCGGTACTGTTATGTGATTGGACGTTTCGTGCTACTTACGGCATATGCAGTGTTCGTGTGATTACATTTTATGTGAATTATACTATTATGTGAAGATACTGTATGTTGTATGTGTGTGTGGTTTTTGCGCTTTTTATGTAAATGGACTATATATGAGCTCTGCCTAACTAATCTTTTACGTATTTTTTTCTTTTCGTTGCTGAAACATTACCGTATACTATCATCCGTGAAAAGGAGTAGCCGGCGCTAGACAAAAGTGCCAAAATCTCCTGAACACTATCAAATAAAAAAAATATTAAAGACATAAAGAGATAGAAAGACAAAGAGACCCATAGAAAGAGACAGACAGAAATAGAAAGAAACAGACACGAAAAAGATAGAAAAAACAAAGAAGCAGAGAGAGAGAAAGAAAGAGAAGAAAGAGCAATAAAGATAGAAAGAGCGAGAAAGAGGAAGAAATAGATAGAGACAGAACGAAAGAAATGGAAAGAAAGAAACAAATGCAAAAAAGAGATACAAGAAACAGAGAAAGAAAGAGAAGAAAGAAAGAAAAAAACAAAGCCAAACAAGGAAGGCCACCCAGCTGCGCTCTTCCTTCAGGCTTGGCACCACCAGCGCGAAGCTGCCTAAATTTTTTTTTTCTGAGATTCCCCATAACGTAACCTTTTGCCGCCAGGGTCCAGTGTAGCTTACACCACTTTAAATACCGTTTACGTTTCTTTTATCAGTTATTTCCTGACATTTGACCGTGCAAAACAAATAATAACTTTCATTCCTGAGAAAAAAAAAAACAAAGAAAAAAGCATTTCACAAACCCTCCATTTCCTTTATCGCCAGTGCGCAACGGCGTACAGCTGAGTACGAAATCACGGAGGAGCCTTTATATATAAATCTTTGTCGGACGCTAGCTTACCGCCGCCGTCCTGCAACCAATGCCCAGCGCGGCATTAAATGTCACCGTTTTACGATTACAGCGTACCTGCAGGTGCGTCACTGAGGCGCACAGTTGGAACACGTCCAGCATGCATGCCGTCGACATGAGACCCAATATGGTGACAGCAAATCCCGACGGTGGAAGGCACCGCTGCCATCGACACCACAGCAAAATCGTCAGGAGAGCCTGCGGCGAGTACGAAAGAGACGTTTGATGTAACCACAGTGTTTTAATACATTTTATTGGTTATTGAACTCTGGCTTCAGCTGCATGCCGTGTCAGCAACGGACACAGGAGCGCCGCAGTATCCTACACAGGATCACAGGGAATACGGGAAAGGTGAACATGTCCGCGATATAGATTAATAAAGTACGGATAGGGGATTAAAGGAAGAAAAACAGGGACGAAGGAGCATCCTAAACTAGAGTGAAAACAAACGTTACTCTGTAACGCAGAAAAGTACAGCTATGAATTTTAGGATTTTAATTTTTTTTTCTGTAGGACACTTGAGAAGGGATCACTTGAGAGGCGAGCACTTTAGAGACTATTACTGCGCAGCGCAGTTCGTTTTTGGTCTCCCGCATTTCTTATTTTCGCGCGCGCGCGCGCGCGTGTGTGTGTGTGTGTGTGTGTGTGTGCGCGTGTGTGTGTGTGTGTCTGTGTGTGTGTGTGTGTGTGTGTGTGTGTGTGTGTGCGTGCGTGCGTGCGTGCGTGCGCGTGCGTGCGTGTGTGTGTGTGTGTGTGTGTGTGTGTGTGTGTGTGTGTGTGTGTGTGTGTGTGTGTGTGTGTCAACGCTACATAACGTGAACACCGAAGCAGCAACATCGCGATTTCAGCATGCAATCACGTAGGACTGCATTCTGGAGCATGCATGCAAGCTCCCTTTCAATGGATTCCCTGTTAAGTAGGTTTTGTCGTGGAGCAAATTTTGCGCGCTCGTAACCGACTAAACTACAGAAACAGGTGCGCAGATTTGCTATTGTTGTGAAACGCCAGTACATCGTAAGGCCACTAACCCCATGAGTTGATATGACGTTATGAACCGGTATCCATATGCAGCTTTAGACGTAGGTGTTGTGATATCAGTTGCGGAGGCGGGAGGGGGGGGGGTTACTGACAGCGATATGACTTCTTCCCTGTTGTAGAAGTTGGGCTAGTTGGAATACATGCATAATTAATTCAGCGCTAAAGACGAAGACGAAAGGAACACAGGGTGTACAGAGTGCACAGGACGAGCGCTGGATACTATTACGTCAGCGATCGTCTTGTGCACTCTGTGTTCCTTTCGTCTTCGTCTCTAGCGCTGCATCAATTGCATTCTTTCCTGTTTACGAGACCCAATAGGCGCTTTGGAAAGAGCAGCGTTACATTCGCCTCCTCGCTGACTCCACAAGGAATAGAACTTTAATGCGAGATACCTTTGAGTGCGAGATACTTGCGGAGTAGACGCAAGGGTATTATTGACTAGCCACGGTAGTTCCGGGGATATGAGCCCATGATGCTCTGTAAAGAGGTTACGGCTTCGATTGCGGGCCGCTCACACTGCTCTCTTCAGCGTAAAAATTCGGAAAAAATGATGATGTATGAAGCTTTGGGGGAATGTGTACGTTCTCGATGTGATGGATATTTGAAGTCGAAAGATTTAAGTGCCTTGTTGAGCAGTCCCTTGAACGAAACACGGCCGGCGAATGAAGTGGTAAAAATAAAACCACGTGATCTACGTCCCCGATGACGTCATGCTGTGACGTCACCATGTGACGTCGTAGTGACGTCACAGACCGCAGAAATTTGTGACAATGCAGTCGAATGCGAACTTCAAGGTAACTTAATGCGTGTCTCTCAAACTACGGCTTGTTATCTGTTGAAAGAAGTGTGATCCCCGATTGCATAACAAATGCATCACCAGTGCACAACAGGCTTCAACCTTCAAGTGTTACAGAGTGCAACATGGTGGGGAACATTTTCACAGCTCTCCGCCATGGCGGATCACCTGAAGGACAGGATGCCACACTTCACCCAGCAACCAATGAATCATTCAGTCATTGATTAAGTCAGTCAGCCCATCAGCCTCTCGATCTGTCAATCTGTGAGTCAGAAAGTCACGCACTCAACTGACCAGTTTTCAATGGGTTAGACAGTCATTTAGTCGAAACTTATCTGTAGTTATCAAATAGTTAGAAGGTGATTTCGTGGGTCAACTCATCAGACAGCTAAATGGCCAGGTGTCAAAGGGCCAGGATGAGATCCATAGCCGGTCAACCAATGAGACAGGTAGTTATAGATTCAATTAAGACAATCCCAATCGACTTGTAGTCCCTCAGGAAGTTATTTAGCCAAAACTTGACATCCAGTCTTTCAATGATAACAGTAATCATTTTGGCGACCAGGCACGGATACTCGATGTAAAATCAAGACACTCGTGCTTGTCTACGGTTCTTCCTTTTTCCTGCGTTAGAAGTTGCGCTGCTTATTTTTCAGTACTTCATTTGGCCAGGAAGTCATTCACTGGGTCAGCTGACCTGTCAGCCGGGATGTTTAAGAAGCTCTTCACTCAGTAATTAGCGAACGAGTCAGGTACTGACACGTTACCTCATTACTAAGTCCGATTGCTTACAATAGAGAGTGCCATAGCGAAATCTGATGTCGGCCCTCGTAGTGTTGCGATGTTGAAGCCAAATGGATAGACGCTCTCCAACACGCCTGAGCCTTTGGTTATCGCCAACCCAGCGGAGAACAGGAGAAGCACCTGTGTGGAAGAAGCCGCCAGATGTTAGCTAAGAGGGAAAAACATAAAATATCATGGAATGCTTAAAGAATGTGTTGATTGGCCGAACGTTGTTTGGTCAGATTTTATTGATGCTGAAGACCAGGTACAATGAACGGTGCGAGGAACATTTCAAGCCGAAGCCTCTGAAAAGATACTTCCTGTGCCTGAACATTTATCAGTTAGAAATGATATCTCTTTCTTGTGGAGAGAGTTCCTCTCTTCAAAACATGTAAAAAATTGAAGCAGCTTCACTGACTTAACGTCGAGAATGCTGGTTAAACAGCGGAGCTGGTGGCATCACATTGCTAGACATGGTCTCCATCGATGCAAACGAGGCCATACACACTGTCCTCCTGCATGGCCGACTGAATGTGTGCCACAAGGTCTCTTTAGATGCGAAGCATGTTACGGCGGAGTTCAATCCAGTGGTGGTGGTGGTGGTGTGCGGCGTGACCACCCTTACTGCGCACGCGCAAACCCTCTCTACATGCCTTCTCTCCACTCCCCCTCTCCCCTGCCCCTCTCCACTCCCCCGCTCCCCCTCCCCCTCTGCACTACCTCTCCTTCGCAACGCCGCGATGAGCGCCAGCGCACGCGCGTCCCCTCCCTCTCTCTCTCCTCTCCTACGCTTCCCCCTCGCGTACCTGTCGACCGCGTTCCCCGCTCGCCCTGTGAGAATTAACGACCAGGCTAGTGGGAAGACATGACGCGCGTAGCGTTCCTCTTCGCGTTCCACGACGCGAGGTCGGTAGCATGCCCAACGAACGCCAACGGAACGCGATCGTGCAAGTGCTCCGGCTTCGCATCGCCTCATGGTCCCCTTTAGCGGGAGATGGTGTAATTTCCTTTCTTTCTTCCTTTCTTTCTTTCTTTCTTTCTTTCTTTCTTTCTTTCTTTCTTTCTTTCTTTCTTTCTTTCTTTCTTTCTTTCTTTCTTTCTTTCTTTCTTTCTTTCTTTCTTTCTTTTTCTTTCTTTCTTTCTACTCTCTCCCCGTGGCACATACGCTCTTGTCCCAAGACTTCATTTTAGTGGACTACTGGCGAGTAGGGGAGCTTGTCTTATTTCTCTGGCGCATACCCTCCCAGGAACTGCGAACGCTCCCCGGAGACATTAAACGGCCACCCCGCTGTTAACGGGCCTTATTTAAAAGCGGTTGAGGAATGCTTACCAGTTGGAAAACATTGAGAAATGTCCAGTACGGACCCTTTTTAACAGCGGGATAGCTGTTGGGCAACGTCTGGGGAATACCGAGCAGTACCATGATGACCAACGTAACGAGCTTAAGCAGGAACGACGCAACCTCGGCTGGCCATAGCGCGTCTGCCATCTGCAAATGAAGTGTAAAATCCACCAGGATGCGAAAGCATCGAATAAAATCATTGATAGCAGCACAACAGACCTCACATGGAAGCAGTAGCATGAATGCGTAGCATGTGACCATCAGTACGAGCTTTGAAGACAGTTCTAAAACAACACTTTCTTTCATAACAACAACAGATACAAAAATTGGCAGTGGGCTGTACAGATTCAAATAGAAAAGAAACATAGGAAAAAAAACAAGTACTTGCACTGAAAAATCGGAACTTGTTCGAAGTAAATAATGCGTCATAAATTTGAAGCTTAGCAAAAGGTGAAAGCATACTGAGATAGCTGGATACGACAACAGTAATGTAAAAACATTTATTGGATAAGTAGCGCAGGGTAGCCAGCCTGTCTAAGAAATAGCGAACCTCCCAGTCTTTCCGCTCTTTTCTTGCTTTTTTCTTAGTGAATATGGCTTTCCAAGCTCCAGATAGTTCAGAAACATACTCCAAGAATTTGTCATGGTCCGCCGCGGTGAAGTAGCCGTTACTGTGCTCGGCGGCTGACCCGAAGGTCGCCAGTCCGCGGCAGTTGCATTTCGATGAGGGCGAGATGCTGAAGGCCTATGTACTGTCAGTCCACGTTGAAAAACACCAGGTGGTCGAAATTTCCGCAGCCATCCACTTCGGCGTGCCTCATAATCATATCGTACTTTTGGCACGTAAAACCCCAGATATTATTATTAACAATTTGTTCATAATATCAATATGTCCTTGCATTTATAGCTCGATAGCATTATCAGGTACTAATGTGCTGTCCTTTGCATGAAATAGCATTAGCTCCATATTAGTTGCTTTTTACCTAAAATTATTTGTTAGTCGCCACACTGATAGCTTGACCGAGAGTTGATTACGCAGGGATGTTAACTGGTAGAAATTTATTGAGGTCAAAAGGACAGTATACCGTCACAATAATATATAAGAAATTCTGCCCTTTATACAATTTATCTCATCAATATAAACGTTAAACAGAAATAGTACCAACACACTACATTGTGGGGCATCAAATCTATTGGGTATATAGGTAAGACATATAGTTTGGTCATTTATCTGTGCAATGCATTAATTTATTCAGACAAGATTTGAACAAGGCCGCGAAGCGGCTGACTACTAGGAAACTCTCAAATGTTTTTGGCAATGTAGCAAGGTAAAGACAGTCAAACGATCAGCTAAATTCTGCCTGTGGAAGCGTACACAAGTTATGTTTTCTGTGTTTTCAGCGATTGACTCCTTGAAAGACAGAAGAGCCGATGTTGCCGACCTCACTTTCCGGATATCAAACTGTGAATTCGTTAAAACATTACGTTACAGAGAAAAGCTTGCCGCGCGGCTAAATAAAAATGGCAAAGTTCCCCGGAGAATACGGGAAGCTGTAAGAGTAGTTTATATTACCTACCCAATACCAATCACCATCTTAAAAAATTTGCGAACACGCTTACCCACTTGATCAGTTCCAAAAGCCTTCCGAAGGCCTACACTATAGGTTAAGTATGTTTGAGCTATTATGGCAAAAAAAAAACAAGAAATGTCTGAATCTCTGTGTCAGTTTCGGGCGACGGGCACTGTACTTTACGCTTTACATACTTTATCGCATGGTCACTGTAGCAAACGTTCCGCAGCTCCTATGAGTGAGAAAATCCGGACACGAAAAGAAGCACAGGTTACGGGTGCACATCCACTGACACTGCGCGTCGTGACTCAAACAGCCTAAACTGCGAGACTGGGGTAGAGTGGAATTATACAGCCTACATCTGCACCTGCTATGCGACGAAAAAAAGATAAATTCTGTATGGGTGGCATCCGCTTTCACAAGCTAAAACTCTGGTTTCATATAACGAAAGCTTGCATCACCAAAAAGTCTGCCGGCTTTTCCGCTGCAAAAATGTAGCCTACGTCATTACATTACATTTATTCTGCCTGCAAAACAATGCGGCATAGAGCAAGCCTGCGTGGCTAAAAATTAAGGCCAAAATCATACTGAATAGAAAATACTCTTGAAGAGGTCAACTTTCTTTTATTTCTATAAGCTGATTTTTTTCTTCATTGGTGCCATTTTCTGGATTCATATCATTAATATCACTAGGGTTATCTGGTTTCGTTCTTTCTTGTGTCAATGTATTTTTATTGTGTTCACGTTTTATTTCAACAATATTTCATATATTCCGTCTGTTGGCACTTCTCTTGCCGTTTCTTACCACTTGAACTCTCCACATGACGCTCAACCACACCAGCTCATGGCTATAAATTAGGTTCGGTTGGATCCTATTCAGATTGATGTACGTGTGATGGTCCATAGGAGCAAAATTTATTTTTGAGGTAAATGAGCTTGCGCATTACAACGAAAGCGTGTGAAGCAGTGAAGTGTACATAAGAAGGCGCTATTTTAAGAGATGCCTCAGCAAAAATAGGATCCCTGTCTACCAGGCAATCAACGCAGTGGCTGATTACTTAACGGAGTTGCTCTTGACATTCAACGCGAGACCTCCTGAGGTCTAAGAAAGCAGCGAAGGTTACCGACATATCAGAAAGATATCAGTGCAAGATCCCTGAACCGTGCGAAATGGGCGCACTTCCGACGTGATCAGTATGTGCATTTAGTTGCCCATTAATGAAATCACTGCGCGCAATACTTCATTCGTCGGATGGCAGAAATACTCAGAGTGCGGGAACGGTATATCACACAGCACACTTTCCGCAATCTCTTCTTCCTGAAACATCTTGCAGATTACGGCTGAACGTTGGGCTTATTAGTCATTATCATAATGATAATCACTTTCAGCCTATTTTCATGTCCACTGCCAGACGAAAGACTCTTTCAATGGTCTCCAATTTACCCCACCTCGTGCGAACTGATTATATTTTATGCCAATGACTTCCTTGTAAGTTCGTCACTCGATCTAGCCGTCTGCCGTGCTCGGCTTCATTTCCGAACTCTTGGTAACTATTCCGTCGCTATAAATGACCATGGCGTATCTGTTCTTCGCATTGCATAACCTGTCCAGATCCACTTTTTATTGTTACAGTCATCTACAATGTCGGCAACTCCTGTTTGTTTTCTATTCCACTATGCTGTTTTACTATAATGGTTATCATTCTCCGTGCCATCGCACGTTGCGTGGTTCTTATCTTTTTCAAAAGTGCGCTTAGTGAACACGGACATAAACGAAAAATTACAGGACATAAGGCAACGAGCGCAACTACGTGCCTAATAATTAAAAGAGGAATAGCAACTAGAGCACTGCACGGGCCGTGATTCCCGGCCCGGGCCCGGCCCGGGCCCGGAACTCGTTCAAGTTTACCCGCCCGTACCCGGCCCGGTGACTCAAAGCGAGGCCCAGGCCCGCCCCGAACCTGAGAAAATCTTTCGCTTACCCGGCCCGGCCCGACCCGACCACAGATCGGGCCCAACATAGGCCCGAGCAAATAATCTAGGTCGTGTTGCCCGTACATGGAATCGACAGCAAGACGTTTCAAGTGACAAATGTCTACTCTTTGTTCGTGCATGATTCGCTAACAATCATATTTTAACCTACGGTAATTTCTTGTAAAAAGCAGCTCATGGTGGAAACATGTAGCTGAGAGGGGGGTATGATGAACGTTTGTTCGGGCGCCTAATTTTTCTGCAAATTGGGATCATCAAGAGCGCTTTGTAGCACATATTGTAGCAAGGAAAGTGATTGACAGAATGAGCTCAGTTCCTATAGGCAGCCCAATATTTGTTTTTTATTGCACGCTGTATTGAAATTTAAAGCATGCTCTAACGAAAAAGTGAATCTTGCACTCTTCTGAAGAAGTAGCACCTGTCTTCAGCATAGTAGCGCCTTGCCACAGCAAAAGAAATAGACGAAAAAAGCCATATTTATTACCTTCGTTGTAAATAAACTGTCCTAGATAAAAATATAACGAACCGCGTGCACCACGCGTACTTTTAGTACTACGTATATAAGCAGCCCAGAGGGAGAACAAAAAACTATTTTTCAAAGCATACTTTTCATATACCACACCACTGCTAGTACAGTTCTTTTTGTGTGTGTGGCATAGTTTATAGTTTATTTTTTCCCATGTTATTTTCCCAAAAATTAAATTATCAAGAGATTCCGGCTTGAAGCACGCCATGCGCTGTTGCATCACATATGCAGCCGCGCTAAAGTTTCTTGCGCTGCTTGCGCTAGCCGCAGGGGCGCACATCTACCTTGCGGATTGTAAAGGCGTCAGCAGCCGTTCTTACCTTCCACCACTGGACAAATTTCACATATATTTGTGGACCTCTGCGGAATGAATATAGTAGCTGTCCACCTCATCCCTTTTTTTCTCTCGTTCCCGAATAACGTGCCACTCTTCAATATTATGTTTAAAACTCCTCCTTGAGGGCTTCTTCCAGTTTTCAGCAGTGTATGTTATGCACGGTTTGCACTATGCTGTTTTTTGTTTCATGTTCTAATGGTGTATGCCTTCCTAACGATGTACCGGCAGAAGGTGGCCATTGGGCTATGCGGGTAGGACTGGCTGGAGATGGACGAAGCGATTTCTGTCTATTTTCGGGGTTTGTTCCAGTTTGGTAATAAAGGCGCGAATAAGCTTCTCGACGCTTATTCATTGGATGAATGTGGTTCGACGTAAGGGGGACATCACCCGGTACGGTGGACCTATGCTAATCCTGCACATTCCAACTCTATTGCGGCAGTATCATGTAGCTCTCTCGGGCTGCATGTGGCCCGCGGATCTCTCGCTACTGTCTTCGTCCAATTGTTTTAGATGCGAAGTATCTTAAGGCGGAGCTCAATCCGGTGGTGGTGGTGGTGGTGGTGTGCGGCGTGACCATCCTTACTGCGCATGCGCATACCCTCTCCACACACCTCCTCTCCACTCCCCCTCACCATTCCCCCTGTCTTCAACCCCTCTCCCCTTTCCCCTGTCCACTCACCCTCTCCACTTTTCCTCTACCATACCCCTCTCCACTTCCCCTCTCCCCTCCTCCTTTCCGCTCTTCCTCTGAAACGCGGGCTAGACATGCCGAAATTCTCTCCTGTGCGACGCCGGGAGGAGCTCGAGCGCATGCGCGTCCCCTACCCTTCTCTCTACTCTCCTACGCTGCCTCCCTCTCGCCCGCCAGTCGACCGCGTTCCCCGCTCGCCCTGTGAGAATTAACGGCCAGGCTAGAGGGAAGATACGACGCGCGTAGCGTCCCCCTTCGCGTTCCACGACGCGAGGTCGGTAGCATGCCCAACGAACGCCAACGGAACGCGATCGTGCAAGTGCTCCGGCTTCGCATCGCCTCATGGTCCCCTTTAGCGGGAGATGGTGTGATTTTTTTCTTTATATGTACGTTCAGGAGCTACACAGGCATGACAGATCTAAAGCATTATTTTTCGTGAGGCACCCCCTGCGGTCACCATGTGTTGATACACAACCGTGAAACAAAACTATATTTCAGAATCGGCGGCCAGTTTTAGTCCATTTGGAGATAGGTATCTATATGTTGTTGGAATCCAGCCGCCAAATCCCCTTCAGAAATGACCCATATCTTTCAAATGGCAACGTGAGCAGACATTCTTTCAAATGGCAACGTGAGCAGACATTCTGTCCACCCGATCCCCGCTTCTACCTTCGTCGCTGTCCTGGCCCTGGCGGGAGTAAATTTTCGTGAATGCGGCCTGTTAGCTGAGGTGAGTTCGACAACCCTGATATAGCGTAACAAGACGACAGCTCAGACGTTAACAATGTGGGCACACAAAGCGGGCTGTGCATATCTATCTCCCGTCACATGACCACTGGGAGCCGTGAAGGAAAAAATAATGGGTCTTTATAGGGATTCTATGTAACGATACCCCGCGCAGTCCTTGCGTTTTAGTGAAGGGCTGGGACTTTCAAGAACGTTTCTCCGCTTTGGAGCTCTGTAACCGTTCTTGCAATGAAAAGTTAGAGGTACAAATTTATTATATTACATTTCTTACTGCGATTACAAAATAACATTTGAGATATAAAATAATAGCGAATGCAGCCAATAAAGCACGGAATAGAGAATTTTAACTATATAAGCGTCTCATGTATTTACTTTTAGCTCGCCCGTTTCAGATAAATCAGGTAGCCCCATATGCAAGAAGCAAGAAAAGTTCATTACTTGACCCTTAGAAAACTTCTTCAAATAGCCTGCCCCAGATAAAAAAAAAGCGTTCTTTGTTTTTCGAGATAAAATGTGGAACATACCTGTATGCACAGCGCATGTGTAATAAACTTAAAGGGACGCTACAGAGAAAAACGATTTGTGTATTATCAGAAAATTACCCTTTTAAAATTCCAAAATCACGCTCGCCGCGACAAGACTCTTGGTAAGCGAGAAAACGAGCAAAAAGAAAATGCGGGTAGTGACGTCACCTTGAAATTTGCGCAGCAAGCGCCTTGATGTCATAGATTCCGACGGCGTCTACTGGGGCCTACTTAGTTCCTAATCGGTAAAAATGAAGTACATTGACCTCAGAGGGCGTCATACATACATCAACATAAAAAAATTTCAAAAAATTTTGTTGAGCGAATGTCGCCAAAATACGACTAATACACTTTGAAATCCATGACGGGCCGCACAGAGATTTCGGAGCGAAATTTAAAAATGGAACTTTGACAGATTTTTTCCGCTATAAATAAAATTATGATGATGAAATGAATGACATTCGAGTTTTCAGAGTACACTTTATCAGCCTAAACCGATTCAGTGTTTCACTTTATTGTCCCTTTAAGAACTGAGCAAAGTCTAAGCCCGGCCCGACCCGAGCCCGCCACCTCAAACCCGGGCCCGGCCCCAAGCCCGGAGCTCCAGGCCCGAGCCGGGCCAGGGCCCGCCGTGAAAACTACTTTACCCGGCCCGGCCCGGACCGTGGGTTTTCGGGTAGGCCCGAGCCCGTGCAGTGCTCTAATAGCAACCACGTGCCTGAAGCAAGCTCTAGTGAAATCATGCCACCACAGGGTAGAAGAAAGCACGGCAACCCAGGTTAAGCGACTTCAGAGCAGTGGCTATCCTAAAGGAATGATTACACAAATTTGTGAAAAGCAGATAGGAGAACTAAAACGATACCCTAACAAGACTAAAGTATATATAGATAAAAGCAAGAGCCCTGTCGTTTTACCATACGTACGAAATATTTCGCATAGAATGATAAAAATCCCGGCGCGACCCCATATTAAGGTTATCTTACCAGCCCCGCAAAAGCTGAGAGGCTTGTGCAAAAATAATACAGGTCAAATGACCCAAAAGCCAATTTGCGATGTTAACCACAGAGACAGGTTCGTCGAGTACACGAAAGAGGGTGTATAAGATTCCATTATCGTGTGGTAGGTCGTACGTCGGACAGACGGGACGATGCTTTAATCTAAGGCTAGGAGAGCATCGGCACGCCTGCCAGCAGCTAGCAGCCGCTAGTAACTTAGCGGCACATTGCAAGAAATGTTCCTGTAAATCCTCTTTCGAAAGAACAGCTGTAATAGCCCGCTCCGAAGAAAAAAACGGTCCGAGAAATTTTAGAGGCATTGAACATTATGGAAGAAGGTGAGGACGCTTGCGTTAGTGCTTCTTCTATCGTCCTAAGGGCGGCTGAGGTAGATTTTGCGAAAATTACAAGCTAATTTTGACTCGATCTTGCTTCTTCGTATCGCGTTACCTCCTTACCTTTCTTTTTTTCACCTATTCCTTTCTCATCGTCCAGATTTCTACCCAACGTTTTATTATTGGCACTACGGAATGGTTGTATATTTTCCGCTTTAAGGAAAGCGGTAAATTGGCTGTCAGGATTTCAGAATGACTGCCATAAGCGCTCCACAGCATGCTTGTTCTTCAGTGAGTTTCCTTTTCATGGGTTGGCTCTCCTGCCAGTAGCTGACCTAGGCGTCCGTACCTGCATCGAAGGTCGTCATCCTTACAGACTCTCGTGGTGCCCTTAGCAGACTCACTGGAAAAGAGGCCGCAGCCCTGTTCTATGCAGTATCATAGCATCTGCCGACAAAGTTCTCATGTGGGGTGTCCCTGGGTGCCCAGTGGATACTTTCGCACGAGGGCATTGCCGGAAATAAAGAGGCTGATCGCCTCGCTTCATCTTGTAATCATGTTGACTGTGACTGCCTAGAAATTTCGTCTATGATGCACAACACGCGTATGCTTATACGCCGCCACCTCCTAAAGGCGCACACAGATCAGCGTGTCGCGAACGGATCGCTTCCTCCCTGTGTTCGTGGTCGTGGCTTGCCTCGTCATTCCAGAGCACTGTTATGTAAACTAAGAGTCGGCTCAGTATTGGTGCGCGAACGCTTATATCTTCAAGGACGTGTGAACAGTCCGTTGTGTGCAGCTTGTGGCTCCTGTGAAACACTTGATCATCTTGTATTACACTGTCCCGCGTTTGTTACGCAGCGCGGGCTTTGCTGATTAAGGAATATAAGTACCTCGGATTTAAGTTCGCGAACATTGAAGACTACCTCTTTCCGAGATGATGTGTATCTTGACGCGACCAGGCCCGTAGAGCTCTGCTGACCTTCATGGACCAAACGGATCTGGCCACCCTTTCATAACAGTTTCTTTGTGTGTGCGTGCGTACGTGTGTGCGCGTGCGCTTCTACCTATATTTGTCCTAGTCTTCGCCAATTTTTTCTTTGCTTTCTTATCTTCTTTCCTCTTTCTCTCCTCCTGTCTTCCTCTTCCCTCCTCCCGAAAGAGTAGGCAGGCGTTGTGCCCCTCTAGGTGGCAGTTGTCAGCTTGCCGTCTCTCCTTTCCTCTGTGTCCTTGTGTATCTATGTATGCAAATCAAATAAATAAATAAATTCCACAGACCCCTGAGGATGCTTGCCAATCATGAACTCTTTTCCATTCACCAAGCCATCAAGCCATTTGTCTTCCGTACATTCACATCCCTACTTTAGAACTTCCTTGGTTTAAGTGTTCGATCTTTTTTTTTTCTTGTAGTTCTAGGCATCATTGCTGTTGGTGCTTCATACTTAATGCCACTGGCGTCCCATCTCCAATATGGGATGAAGAACGGCAAAGGTACGCACACGTCGCGCAGTTTGTGTGTTTGATGTTGGTGTGGTGCGTTGCTGTCTCGTCCTTCTACGTCGAGTTTTGAATGCGCTTTACCAACAGAATGTTTTATTGCGATAGCAATTATATGGACAGTCTCGGCTGGTTTTTGCCGTCACCGTCTCCTCCGCCGTCATGCACCATACAAGTATATATATATATATATATATATATATATATATATATATATATATATATATGTTATGACCGGCAGTCGGTGGCGAAGCGCTGACCATGAGAATCGGCGGACGAGGCGTTCTCACACTGCTAGAACACCTGCATCCTTCCTGGAAACGAAATTCCTGGGACGGCGAGTGACCAACAATGGGCAGAATCTCGGCCTCAAGGTCTGGGACGGCCAGGCCGGAGACAATGGGCCACCTGGACTTGGCTTGGTACGCTGCCGAAACCACCTGACGGGTATGTTTGGACGGGAGTCTCCGCAAACCTTTTGTTGCCTTCGGGGAAAGAACTGCAAGAGCAAGCGGCACGTTCTTGCCTTCGGGGAAAGAACTGCAGGGGCAAGCACGAGGAACCTGTTGTCCTGCTTCCCCCCACCTGCGTGCCGTCAACCGCAGGACCCTTGCTGCTTCAAGTGTGCAACGACCCCTCCGCGACAGTGGAATGGACTGTGCCATGGTGGGAGGTGTCGTGTGTGTGATTGGTGGTCATCAAGAAGGAGGAGCCAAACTGAGGGGTTAAAACGACGGTGCTGAGTGAGAAATGGGGCTCTGAGCCCTCAGTAACAGGCTCATCCTATGCGCTCGTCGCTGAACTCTTACTTTGTCACTATGTAATTGAGTGTTCAAAAGTGCCAGTAAACTTGTTATTGTTTTCCCATCTTGCTAGCATCAGTTCCTCAACCCGGAGACTCGACTACGCTACCAAACGGAGTCCGGGTACGACGCTGCCCTATCGTAGCAACAGCATGGTTGCCGAGGAGGGACGGATCCAAACACACCGGCACGACAATATATATATATATATATATATATATATATTGTTAAGGTGTTTAATAGACAGCACTCAACGACAATGAGTAATGGCGACAGTCACGGCAAGGCACGAACTCCCTGCGCGAGCGGCGTTCTTTCTTCAAGCAACCAAAGAGGATGACCCAATAGAAGGCGCTGGAGAGGGTAACCCATTACCATGTCTCAAGGCTTCTCTACAAGGGAGATCTGGCGTGCAATTTCCTCGCGCACGAATGACTTGACTTCTGCCAGCAACGCGGCCTGGTCAGATATTGCCGCCAAGCCAGCAAGCTCTGCGTCGCGTGATGGGGAGCGACGGGTCATCGAACGCTGCCGGCGGAGCTCCTCGTAGCTCTGGCACAGCGTTATGACCTCGGCCACTGTGCCAGGGTTTTTGGCGAGCAGCATAGTGAAGGCATCGTCGTCAATGCCTTTCATTACGTTCCGGATCTTGTCAGACTCATACATGGTTCCGTTGGCCTTCTTACACAAGTCGAGGACGTCTTCGATATAACTTGTGAACGATTCACCGGCCTGCTGAGATCGCTCACGTAAGCGCTGTTCGGCTTGCAGCTTACGAACTGCTGGGCGGCCAAAAACGCTGATGACGGCGGTCTTAAAATCGGCCCAAGTCGCAAAATCGGACGCGTGGTTGTTGTACCACAAGCTTGCTACGCCCGCGAGGTAGAACACCAAGTTGCTTAACTTGCCTTCTTCGTCCCATTTGTTGGGGATGCTGACGCGCTCGTAAATTGCGAGCCAGTCCTCCACGTCGGTGCTATCGGCGCCAGTGAAGATAGGTGGGTCGCGTATACGGGGGACACCAGGACATGTGCTCGTTGCGAGAGGAGGCGTTTGCTGGGCGGCGTCTTGAGGCATGGTAGATGGCAAGGTACGGGATCGGAGCTCCAGGGGCATTGAATGGGAGCAGAGCACTCTCCACCAAATTGTTAAGGTGTTTAATAGACAGCACTCAACGACAATGAGTAATGGCGACAGTCACGGCAAGGCACGAACTCCCTGCGCGAGCGGCGTTCTTTCTTCAAGCAACCAAAGAGGATGACCCAATAGAAGGCGCTGGAGAGGGTAACCCATTACCATGTCCCAAGGCTTTTCTACAATATATATATATATATAAAGTCCCAAAGAAAAATAATTCAGAAAAATGCTTCCGAAGCGCGCAATCGAACCAGCGACCTCTCGAACCGCATCGTGTGCTGCTAAACACTATTTTCACCAACACATACCAACTAAGCTAGTCATCAATTTCGTAGAAGTATGCTTTCAAGCTTTGCTTACCAGGCGTCATAGGATATCAGTACCGCTTTGGCAAAATCCTTACAGCCAGAGAAATCGACATCTTCAAAGTGAAGTGGGAATGTTCCTACCTGTACTGAATGAACATCAGCGACTGCTGCGCTTGTCGAAAAGAACAATCCACGCTGTGTGACGCGCTGCAACTGCTCGCACTGTCAGCGCCACTAAGGCCGTTTTGCAGCTGCTCCGACCGAGTGCACAAGGAAAACTTGCGCTTTAGGAAAACCCAACTACTGATTATAAAACGAGTTCCGGAAAAGCAGCCTTTTTAAAAGAATCATGTGCGAAACAACGCTCTTCGTTTGTCAGTGCTCCTCTCTTTTGGTTCAGTTCAGCATCCGAACTTGCTCGTATGAGCAAATCTATGGTGTGACAGATTTTTGGGAATAGGTATACGCCGGCCTGACGCGTATAGCATTCCTAGTGCAGTGTTTGTGATTCTGACAAACGAGTGCAACATATTGCGGCGTTCTTTGGAGTTGTTCTTATTAGCTAGACACTCGCAGGATGCGAAAACGCGGTCTAAAAAGTGATTGAGCAGAAACAAGAAGTGAGGGACCTATACCTGAAAGTTGTCAGTGTTATAGAGTGGGCTATGTTTCATCTCTTTTAGTTCATCGTGACTATGGTTTAATATCCAGAGCAAACACTTTACGGAACTGCTTCCTAGTTACTAAAAGTCTCACAAGTAACGTGAAACAATGCTCAAGTGGTATAACGAATATATCTGCATAATAAGTAGCCTTATTGGTTTCTTTGCTAATTCATCAAATCTTTGCACCTGGAACCAAAAGAACACTTGTGACCACGTTTCATCCGCAGGTGCACATTCTTTATCCTACAGCCAGCAATCGAACTAGCGACAACGTCGTCCACAGCAGGAAAACAGCGCTGCCATTTATCCACTATGGCAGCTCGATCAATGGGTACCCATCAGGCAAACAAGAAAGGCAATTTGTATTTCATTATTTTTGGCAGTGTGACGAATATTCGCACCGTACACGCGCAGTAAACGTCGCCAGGTCGATGCTTGTCCCTGTCACTATGTAGGCTGTGTCACGCTGTCTGGTGCTCCTCGTGTGAATCCTGCCTTATTGCGGAGTCGCAAGGTCATAAAGAAGTTATGGCAAGCGGGTAACACTTTCGCTGGGCTACGACGCCAGCGTCCGCGGCCATCTTGAAGAAAGCGCTGTCGGGGTTGGAGAGCAGCGAAGTGGGGGTGTCGTATTCCCTCACCTCTCCTTCATCCATGACGAGAATTCTGAAAGTACAGAGACAGCCCCATGAGACTTACAAAATAGAGTGGGCGCTTAAAAAATTAGAAGCAGATTTACCGGATAGAGATTTTATTTAAAATCAGTGTAATACCCCTCCTTCCTTCCGCTATTTAACTCTGCTCAGGGTAGATGAAAGCAAACTCGCATTCCGTCTGGCAACATTGCCATTGTCTTCGTCCAAGTTCCCTCGATTTAACAACGGGCAATTAATAATAATATCTGGGGTGTTAGGTGCCAAAACCAGGATATGATTATGAGGCACACCGTAGTAGAGGGCTTCGGAAATTTCAAACATCTGTTGTTTAACGTGCACTGACATCACACAGTACATGGGCCTCTGCCATTTTGCCTTTACCGAAATGTGACCGCCATGGCCGGGTACCGTAACCACTGATCCACCGTGGCGAACAATATCAAAATTTTAGCAGCCAAGCAAAGAAGATAGAGAAAAAAAGAAAGGTTGTCAAAAAAGCCGAAAAAACAAAAAAAAACAGAGACGTTACAAAGAACAAAGATAAAATGAATATGTAGGAATCGAAGTCAAGCGAAGCGGTCTTTATAATTTATGCAAATGTTATGAAAAGGTAATGGTAAGGGTATTACAAAAAACGTGTCGTCATAGAAGTAGTTGATTGTTTATAGTGCATTGGCATACGAGACCTTGTACATTGCCTATTGTTGTTTGGTAGATATAGCACCGCTCGACGTAGACGCACTCGACGTTGACGCCTAGTGGCACATCTTCGCACCGACGACTAACGTCCATGATCATGATTTAACCCTTGCAGTAGCTGAAGTTGTCAAACTATACCTGGACACCGCATATGGCGAATCCCGTGCAAAGATGGCATCAACAAGCACGTAGTAAACGCCAATACTCCAGGGGCGTAGCCAGGGGGGGGGTTGAGGGGGGTCGACCTCCCCCCCCCCGAAATTTTTCAGTTTTGCTGGCGTATATATACACGCGCACATACAAACGCACGAACGAACATACATAAAGTATGGTTGAAACCGCCCCCCCCCCCCGAAAAAAATTTCTGGCTACGCCCCTGCAATATTCGATATGCACTCCTTCAAAGCGTCGTGAAACGCGAAGAAAAACGTGACGAGCGTCGTGTCTTCCCTCTAGCCTTGCCGATAATTCTCACAGGGCGAGCGGGGAACGTGGTGCGACAGCCAGGCGAGCGTCATTGAGCCATAAGCACATGGTGAACACTGATATTCGATATGCACTCCTTCAAAGCGTCGAGAAACGCGAACAGAAACGCGACGAGCGTCGTGTCTTCCCTTTATAGCCTGGTCGTTAATTCTCACGGGGCCAGGAGGGAACTCGGTGGCACAGCCAGGCGAGCGTCGGAGAGCTGTTTTTCGAAATGGATGGATGCTATGAGCGAGGCTTCGGCTAAAGCCGCCACCTCGCGGTGTGTTAAAACGTTAAACGAATTTACAGTTCTCATATTGGTAACGCGCCGAGCGGGATGGTCGTAGCAACAGCGCGTTGCCGGAGCTAATTGCGGAGGCAATGAAGTTTTTTTTTTTCGAGCCTGGTGGCACACATGTCACCGCCCCGTTATAAAGGGGACGCTCATAGCATCCATCCATCCATCCATCCATCCATCCATCTATCCATCCATCCATCCATCCATCCATCCATCCATCCATCCATCCATCCATCCATCCATTCATCCATCCATCCATCCGTCCGTCCGTCCGTCCGTCCATCCAAGAGCACAGTGAGAGGAAAGTGTGAAAGATAAAAGGCGCGTTCATGTAGCCTCCGTTATGTGTTTGGCGGTAGCTCAGTGGGCTAAACGCCCACCAGCCATCGTAGCGGACCGAGAGGTCACGGATTTGACTCCTGTGAACGGAACTTTTTCTATAGTTTTTTTTTCTTTCCCATCTGATGACGTTCATTTTGCTGACGTATTTCCGTGACGGAAATGCGTCATGAAAGTCTTGGTGGATCCCGGCATAAAACACTTTCGTGTTAAAACGTGAACGGCTTGAGGGTCGGGCGACACTGGCGCGCTCGCGAGCTGTGACGTAACAATGCTGCATATACTGTATAAGCGTCTGCATTCCAGCAAACGATTTTGTGCCGTGGTCAGCTGTGCGTGCTCTCGAGGTGTTTCGGCTTTCTTCAGCATGCCATTGGAATTAAACGATTTGCAGCGGCTGAAACATTGTCACCGCGGCGCAGCAGCAACACACTGACCACGTGTGGTAAGGTGGCTGATTTAGTAGCAGACGACGGCTCCGCTCTACGCATCACATGACGTCACACATCCCACGGCAAAATGGCGAAGCTGTCAGTGGGCGTGTTTATAGCCGGCGAATTCTAAGGCTTATCTTGTACTGAAATATTCTTTTACAGGCAAATAATTCATGTATGTGTAGGCATAAAAGACCTTCTACTTGTACTTTTTCGCTGAAAACAGCGACAAGACCCTCCCCTTCACCCGATGGAGCCGGCCGTCGCGTTTCATCTCTGCTTGAGCCGCCCTCGTCAGCAGCCTTCTCAAGCTTTAGCATCCACATAGAACATACGACGTGCGGGTCGATGTTATGGATTTGGACATTATACGGAACATGACGGTGACGACAGAAAAGCACATTGAGTGTCCATATAATTGCTATCGCAGTAAAAATGTAAGAGTACGCATAATGTGGGCGGCTATCTAAACTCTGTTACCCTTTAGGAAGCAGGAAATAGAAATCGAACGTAGGATGAATGGAACTTGAAAAGAAATAACCAGATGAGAGGCCACAATGTTAAAGTTAAACATCACCTTCCTAGCGCTAACCATGCGAGATATGCGCAGCTTTATGTTCGTTCGTCTTGCCTTTGCTGCAAAAAATGCACACAGTGTTGGGGATGTAGGAGACTGCGGACTCGGAGATGGTTATTGAAGGGTCTGTATTAAACTACGCGACCCGAAAACAAAGGGCCCCAGGCCCGATTGAGTATACAAGCGGTTTTCCGAGCAGCTTGTCTCCTTGGCTGCCGGAGGTGGACTCCCCGTCGCCTCGTCGACGCTCTCTCCCTTCCACGACGATCACGTGACCCGGCCGCGGCTTCCAGGCGCCAGCTCCTGGGGTCGAAGGTCGAACACATCGACGCTTGGTTCCAAAGCAAGGGGCGCGATGACAGGCAAACACCTCTCGTCCCCCCGTAACCGTTCCAGGGAAGAGCCGTGGTCTGTTCACTATCAGTTTTACGACCGACGCGGCGGTCTCAGGCTCGCGGGGTGCGCGGAAACGGCGTGAAGGCATCTCGGGCTTCAACACCGATATATCTTGAACGGAGAGTCCGCGAAGCTGCTGTCACGCAACAAACTCCTCCCCCCGATGAAGTCCATCGTCGAGGCTGCTTCCGCCGATGCAGGGTCGAAAGAAGGAAACACGAGTGTAGGTTGCAGAAACACTGCTCTTCACACACGCACGAGCACCAACACACACATTCGCAAACGATCGGGACTGGCAGCGCCCAAACGACCTGGCTGCCAGACAGTTCACTGAGACCTCTTGGTCGTTTTTTTTTTCTTATTTCTCGTTGGTGTATTCGGCTCTCGACTAAGAAGACGTACCATAGTGCAAGGTTACACAAAAACAGGTGGCCGTTCCACAGAATTGCCCTCAAGCCACTTAGAACCTTCGACTCAAACCATCTGCGTTTTTGTTCGCACTTCCCTTTCTGTATTTAACTTCGAAGTTGAACTCTTGCAGAATAAGGCTCCATCTCAGTAGCCGGCCGCTTTTTCCAGACATTTCTTTAAGCCATGACAGGGGTAATGATCAGTCTCTACCGTAAATTTGGTCCCCTCGAGATAACAGCGCAGTTTTTGAATCGCCCAAACAATACACAGGCACTCTTTTTCCGACGTGCTGTAAGCCTCTTCCCGCGGGGTCAATTTCCGACTGAGGTACAGCACGGGGTGTTCCTCACCCTGCTCGTTTATCTGGGAAAGAACGACACCAAGACCACGATTACTAGCGTCGCACTGGAGAATGAATTGGCGACTGAAATCAGGTGAAGCCAAGACTGGTCCTAGAGATAGAGCGTTCTTCAATTTCAAGAATGCTTCCTCTTTTGCATTAGTCCAAGTGACCTTTTCCGGTTCCATCTTCCTCAAACTATCCGTTAGAGGACTCACGAGTTGGGAGTAGCTCGGTATATAATGTTGATAATATCCGGCCATTCCCAGAAATGATCGAACATCTTTCTTCGTCACGGGCTTCGGAAAGTTTAGTATTGCTGCTACCTTCGCTTTCATCGGCTCGCGCTTTCCGCGTCCTATCTCGTGACCCAGGTAAGTGACACTGGTTCGCCCCAAATGGCACTTCTCTGCCTTTACTGTCAAGCCTGCTGCTCTGAATCTATCAAGTACTTCGCTCACGTGTTCCAAGTGGGAACTCCAGTCATTCGAAAACACAGCTACATCGTCCAGGTAGGGCAATGCGAATTCACTAAGTCCCTCCAGCACCCAGTCCATCAATCTTGAGAAACAAAATGGTGCGTTCTTGAGGCCAAAACTTATTATCACAGGTTGAAAAGTACCGAAAGGCGTTATAAAAGCTGCATAGCGACTGGCTCTTTCGGTTAAAGGTACTTGCCAGTAGCCTCTCACTAAATCAAAAGTAGATATAAACCTTGCCTTGCTAACCAGCTCCACTCTTTCTTCAATGTTCGGCAAAGGGTAAACCTCGTCCTTAGTGATCGCATTTAACTTTCTGTAATCCACACAAGGTCGTGGATCCTTTCCCGGTACTTCTACCAACATCAACGGAGAGCAGTAATCGCTGCTTCCTGGCTTGATCACTCCTAGTTCAAGCATGCGGCTGATCTCACTTTTCATAATCTCTTGATTCCTTGGTGACATGCGATAGGCTTTAGATGTAAATGGAACTTCTGATGTTAGTTCAATGTCGTGTGTCACCAAGTGTGTCCGTCCCAGCTTCTCCGCGAAGCATTCGAGGGAGTCCTCTATGACTCTCCTTAAATCCTCAATTTGTTCATTGTTCAGCTCACTCTTATCCACAGAGTGCGCGATGATTTGTTCTACAGTCGGAGCCATTTCGCAGAGAAAGGAAGGCACCTCCGTAGTAACGTCCTGAGAGTGATTCAAGGCAATGCTCACCATCTCCCTCCTTTCAAAGTATGGCTTTAACAAGTTCACATGATCAACTCGCTCTTCCTGCCTCCGTCCAGGTAACCTTACCAAGTAATTTACCTCAGACACGCATTCTATTATCTCAGCCGATCCGTCCCAGAGGACCTCGAGCTTGTTCTGCCTACTCGGGCGCAATATCATCACCTGGTCGCCAACTTTGAATGTCCTCTTTCTCGCAGTCTTATCGTAGTAGCGCTTCGCCGCGTTCTGCGCTTCCTCCAAGTTGGCCTTTACAATTTGTCGAGTCTCATTTAATCTTCCCATTAGTTCAACTACATATTCTACCACACTCTTATCAACCCGTTTGTCTTCCCAAAGTTCCCGAACTAGCTGCAATGGGCCCCTAAGGTTTCTTCCATACACGAGTTCTGCAGGAGCAAACCCAGTCCCTTCGTGCGGCACAGTGCGCAAAGCGAAAAGCGCGCCTGGAAGACAACAGTCCCAGTCTACCTTTCGCTCATGGCACAACGCTCTCAGCACTTTCTTAAGCACAGCGTGCCATCTTTCGACACTGTTGCTTTGTGGGTGATACACGGAGCTGTGTAAAATTTTGATTCCGCACTTCTCAAGAAATGTGGTCGTAAGTGCACTCGTGAAAGTCGTCCCTTGGTCTGATTGTATCTCCGCTGGGAAACCAAGGCGAGAAAACATTGTCAATAGGGCATCTACTACCTGCACTGAAGTAGCCTCTCTTAGCGGTATGGCCTCAGGGAATTTTGTTGCTGGACACAACATAGTCAATATGTACTTGTAACCAGCCTTGGTCTTAGGTAGGGGTCCAACAATATCAATAACAACCCTTGAGAACGGTTCTGAAATTATAGGCACCTTCACCATTGTGGCCTTCCTTTTGTCGTTGGATTTACCCACCTTCTGACACGTCTGACATGTTCATACGAACTCCTGTGCATCTCTAAAACAACCTGGCCAGTAGAATTCCTGTAGTAGCCTCTTTTTAGTTTTGTTCACTCCGAGGTGCCCTGCCCACGGGTGATCGTGGCAAAAACTCAGCAGATCCTTCCGATAATCGGCTGGAATTACTATCTGATCAAAGCTTCTTCCTCGTTTGTCTTTGTAATGTCGATAAAGGATACCATCTCTTTCCCTGAACTTAATGTTACTCGATGAGACGCCTTCGCCTAGAGTACTGCACACGACCTTAAGCGTAGGGTCGTTTTTCTGTGCCGCCCTTAGTGTATCCCGACCAACATTCAGTAGTTTGTGTAGAGAAGGCGCAGTTGGTCTTACCAAGGAGCCTTCGTCCTCGGTTTCGGTGAGCCTTTTACGCCCAGCGCCTTTCTGCGGGCGCTCCGCTTCAGCATCAATTTGATCTTTTCCGGCACTCACAGGTACCTTGACCTCCGTCTGCTGTGCTACGTTTCCCCCAATTACTGGTTCTTCCAGTTCAGGTTCCTCTTTCCCGTCTGAATAACGCAACTGCACTGAAAGCTGCCTGGCTTTCGATCGCGTCAGCGCAAGCACCTGTGCGTCCACGTCAGCAAACTTTTTTCCTTGCTCATTCAAAAGCGACTCGGATTTATTTGAAAAAAGGTATGGGTACCCCTCGGGCAACGCTTTTGATACCGCTGCCACTGTTTCTAAAGTACCGAATGGCCCCTCAATTTCAACTTTTGCCATTGGCAGGCACACAGAGTCCTCAGTGACTGCTTGACGTATCCAAGCGCATTCAGAAATATAGTCCTTACTTGATACGTACTTTGGGTGGACCACGTCCATGGTGGCCGCTGAGTCCCCAAGTACTTTACACTTCTGGCCATTTACAACTAGATCTTTGGTGTACGGTTTTAGTAGCTCGTTGTTACTGGGATCACTGCTTATTATGGTCGCGAATACACGCTTTTCTTTTCGGCAATTTCTGGCAAAATGACCCGCTTCTTTGCAAATGTAACAAATGGTTGGCCGTCTCTTTTCCAATTCCTCTGACTGACTCTCTGGCCCCTTTCCTCGGACTTCCTGTTCTTTTTTCACGCTAGCAGTGGGCTGCGATGAATTTAGCTGCCCTTTGCCCTCTCTTTCCCGCATATCTCGCGGTCCTTTATAATAAGGCTGCTGCCCAGGGTAAGCCTTTCGATAGCCCTGACTGCTTAGGTTAGTCTCTTTGAAGCCACGACTCGCCACATACTCATCCGCAAGTTGCCCTGCCTTCTTCACACAGACGCCAACTTGTATGTCTCTCACCCAAAGGCGTATGTTTTCCGGCAAGCACTCATAGAACTGCTCGAGACAGATTAAATTCTGAAGCTTGCCGAAGTCGCCCTCTGCACTAGAGCCCTTTATCCATTCGACCAAGTTATCAGTAAGGCTGCAAGCAAATTCAACAAAGCTTTCATTCGCTTTTTTTCTGCCTGTTCTAAACCTTCTCCTAAACTCTTCGGTGGAGAGCTTATACTTGGAGAGCAGGCTTGACTTCACCAAATCATAGTCGCCTGCTTCACCAGCGCTAAGACGAGCAACAACTTGTGACGCCTCCCCCGGAAGCAACGCAAGCAACCTTTGTGGCCAAGTGTCGCGGGTGAATGAATGTCTCTCGCACATGCGTTCGAAATTCACAAGGTAAAGACCGATGTCATTCCCCACACTGAACGGCTGAAGCAAACTAGTCATCTTTACATGGTCGGACGAAGCGGCTGCCACACTCGCTCCCGACGCCAATCTCGCTTGCTCGAGCCTTATCCTTTCGAGTTCAAGCTCAATTTTCCTCTGTTCTCTCTCAAGCTCTAACTCAGCTTGCCTTTGTTCCCTCCCTTCTTTTCTTTCTCTAGCTTCTGCCCGTTCTTTCTCAAGGCGGCATATCTTTTCCCATGCCTCTGCGATTTCGTCCTCTTCGAAATCAACTTCCTGAATTGCGCAGCGGATCTCGGGTTTCCTCATTTTCTGACTCACTTCCACACCGAGCTCTTCCGCCAGAAGCAGCAACTCATCTTTTGTTAGCTTCCTTATATTGTCACGTGGTCGTGACGACGAAGACAGCAGTCAGCACGTTCGAGATGAAACTGTTTATTTTGGCCGAACTTGTGGCCGGGAAACTGTAAGTCAATCTACAGCAACACACTGATAGCGGCGGACAGAGCGTCGACCGTCGATCAACTGACAAGTGGTCAAGCGCGTCGGCTTTTATACAGGCGCTATGGAACTTTCCAGCAATATCGCTGGTGGCGGCGTTATCTCTCGACAAAGCTGGAACATTCGCGTGCGGCACGCAATCTTAACAAAACGATCTACTAAAATCGTGAAGCTTCTCGAACACTGCTTCACGGCCAGCGTCGAGCGTTGATAACCGTCCTTGCTGGTCAAACTCGAACACATCAAAATAAAAGAAGAAGCGGGCGTGGCATTGCCCCCCTCTGAAAAAGCATCGTCCCGATGCTTGCAACAGAACATGCAAAGGAAAACACAAGTGCATGCACAAATAAATTACAATAACAAAGGAAAAAGTAGAGTTCTCAGGTTCGCTAACGCGCAAAAAACGGCTTAAGGCGCACGACATGGACGACTTCAGGTCGTGCGCGGCGTCGCTGGGAGTTCGTAATGCCGTCCGGGACGACCTCGTAGTCAAGAGCGCCGTGACGTCGAAGCACCTTGTATGGGCCGAAGTATCGCCGAAGAAGTTTTTCACTGAGCCCGCGTCGGCGTATCGGCGTCCAGACCCACACACGGTCACCGGGTTGGTACTCCATGTGGCGTCGTCGAAGATTATAGTGACGGCTGTCGACCCTCTGCTGGTTCTTGTTTGACCTTCGCAAGGCTCGGGTTGACGTCAAAATCCGGTTCGGGACCTCTATTCGTCGAAGCAGGTTCGGCAGCATCGAAGAGGGCGAAAGCATCGCTGGCGGCTACACATTCGTCAATGTAGGCAACCGTCGTACCAATGTTGAGGTGCCTATATTCGTGGCTGAAGTTTGTCAGCACTACCTTTGCTTTACCGTCACGCAGTTTGGCTATACCTCTTGCGACGCAAATTTGACGGTTCAGGAGTAGTTGCTGATCGCCCTCGATGACGCCTTCAAGGTTCGCAGGTTTTTCGGTGCCGACGGAAATAATGACGCTGGAGCGGGGCGGAACGGTCACCTGCTCTTCTATCACATTCAATGCATGGTTCCCTGGCGTCGCGTGGGGCGGGAGCGCTTTGTCTGAGGTTAGCGTTATCGACTCAGATCTCAGGTCGATGACGGCGCCGTGGTCACTTAGGAAGTCCATTCCAAGTATCACATCCCTAGAGCAATTTTGTAGGATTACAAAGCTCGCAGGATAAGTCCGGTTATTGATGGTGACTCTCGCCGTGCAGACACCAATCGGCGTTATCAGGTGGCCTCCAGCTGTCCGGATTTCGGGTCCACTCCAAGCGGTCTTTACTTTCTTCAGCTTGGTGGCGAACGGTCCACTGAAGACAGAATAGTCGGCTCCGGTGTCGACGAGAGCTGTGACGCTGTGGCCGTCGATAAGAACGTCGAGGTCGCTAGTTCGTCGTCTCGCGTTGCAGTTAGGTCGTGGCGTGGGGTCACGGCTACGTCGGTTTGTTCCGCTGCTTCCCCGTTGCGTCGTCAGGTCTACTTCGGTCCGCGAGGTTTCATCGGCAGGACTTCGTCTGCTTCGCGTCGTGTTCTGCAGGTCTCCTCGCGTTGTCGTCGTCGGCGGCCGCGGAGGATCTTCGGCATTTCGTCGTGCAGCAACCGCACCTCCATCGGTTGCTGCCCTTAGTTTTCCGGATACGGGCTAGGCGACCGGCCCCGGTTTGGGCCAGTGTACTGCCGGCGGTGCGGTGACATGTAGCGGCCGGGCGACGGCGAGCGGGAAGGTCGTCGTTCTTGCCACTGTGTTCCGGTGAGGAAGTCGTCGATGTCGCGAGGCCGTTCGCCTGGCTGGGGGCGCGGCGCGTTGACGGCGAATCCGCGTAGCCCCATCTGACGGTACTGGCAGCGGCGGTAGGTATGGCCGGCCTCCCCGCAGTGGTAGCAGAGCGGGCGGTTGTCAGGGGCGCGCCAAACGTCGGTCTTCCTTGGGGCATAGCGCGGGGCATAGCGCCGGGCGACAGGAGGACGGTAGGGCGTTGGTGGTGGTGGCGGCGGCGGCGTCTGGCGGCCGAACTGCTGCGGCGGCGCGGCGTCATGACGTGGACGAGGAGCGGGGGCGTTGCGTCGGGCTGCTGCAGCATAGTTCATTGCTTGCAGCTGCGGCTGCGCTGCATCGGGGGTGCCCAGCGACTGCTGGATTTCCTCGCGGACCATGTCGGCGATCGAATCCACTTGAGGCTGCGCTGAAGGCAACAGCTTGCGCAGCTCCTCCCGCACTATCGCTCTGATGGTTTCCCGTAGGTCGTCGGTGCCTAGCGAGTGCGCTTCTGTGTAGCCTGTCGACAGGGTTGAGCGGTTGTATTGCTTCGTCCTAATCTCGAGGGATTTTTCAATTGTTGTAGCCTCCTTTAGGAATTCGATGACAGTTTTCGGTGGGTTCCGCACCAATCCTGCAAAGAGGTCTTGTTTCACTCCCCGCATAAGGAAGCGGACCTTTTTTTCCTCAGGCATCGCAGCATCAGCCAGGCGGAAAAGTCGCGTCATCTCTTCCGTGTAGATGGTGACCGTCTCATTCGGTAGCTGTGCTCTTGTCTCCAGCAAAGCAGCGGCCTTTTCCTTGCGGACGATGCTCGCGAAGGTATTAAGGAACGTCGTCCGAAAGAGGTCCCAGGATTGAAGGCTCGATTCATCGTTTTCGAACCACGTCTTCGCGGCGTCTTCTAAGTAGAAGTAGACGTGGCGCAGCTTCTCTTCAGTGTCCCAGTGGTTGAAGGCGGCGACTCGCTCGTACGTCTCCAGCCAGCTCTCCGGGTCTTCAAACGACGATCCACGGAATGTCGGTGGCTCCCTTGGCTGTTGCATCACTACCGTTGTAGGTGGCAGGGGGTCTGTCATCGTCTCGGCGGTCGATGTGACGGTCTTCGGCTGCCTGGTGTTTTCGGGAAGGAGCCCGTACTCTGGTTGTAGTCCCTTCTGCCGGCGGCTGGTTCGAGGATCCGGGTTGTCCTTAGCGTCGTCTTCTTCTCGGCTTGGGCTTGGGTCAGCGCCCCGCGGTGGCGTCCGGATCATGAAGCAGCACCTCCACCAGATGTCACGTGGTCGTGACGACGAAGACAGCAGTCAGCACGTTCGAGATGAAACTGTTTATTTTGGCCGAACTTGTGGCCGGGAAACTGTAAGTCAATCTACAGCAACACACTGATAGCGGCGGACAGAGCGTCGACCGTCGATCAACTGACAAGCGGTCAAGCGCGTCGGCTTTTATACAGGCGCTATGGAACTTTCCAGCAATATCGCTGGTGGCGGCGTTATCTCTCGACAAAGCTGGAACATTCGCGTGCGGCACGCAATCTTAACAAAACGATCTACTAAAATCGTGAAGCTTCTCGAACACTGCTTCACGGCCAGCGTCGAGCGTTGATAACCGTCCTTGCTGGTCAAACTCGAACACATCAAAATAAAAGAAGAAGCGGGCGTGGCAATATCCATGGTAAGCAAGAGCCGACTACTCCAACTTTCGAAATAACCACACACCCTGTGGTGGCAAACGAAAATTAATATGCCCGATTGAACCCGGTTCTAATCGTCTGGCAAACAGTGGTCGCTCAAGCACTCACTGATACCACGAGCGTGCGATGGCCGGTCTCCCGGAGACGTTGCCTCATCTGCCGATCCCAGATCGACGACTTGCTCGTTGTGGAGCCTTCGCCGCTTGCCTCGTCTGCGTAGTGGAACCCGATGATCCCGGATCGTCGAAGTTCCTTCCCTTCAGCAGGTGTCCGCCAGCCTTCTTCTCATCCCGCCGCTGCCAACCAGTTTCTTGGGGATGTAGGAGACTGCGGACTCGGAGATGGTTATTGAAGGGTCTTTATTAAACTACGCGACCCGAAAACAAAGGGCTCCAGGCCGCGCATTTGTAATATGCAGAGCGCTCAACGCATGGCAACGGCCGCGGCGCGCTATTGGCTGCGCGCACACAGGGACGCCGTCGCGGACTTCCGCCTAGCAACGGCCGCCTCGCCCTCGCCGACGCGACGATGCACTCTCGTTCTCGGGGTGCTTTTCGCGGGAATTTTAAACGGTGAACGTGCGCCTCCGGGGCCCGTGGAATTTTCGTCCCGCCTGTGCTTTCACCTTGTTGTATTTTCGCAATGTTGGGAAGCAGCCCCCACTTCTGGGCAGCTTTAATTGGGAGACCCCGCGGCCAAAAGAAGGAAGAAGGGCAACTCGGGGGGGGGGGGGGTCGTTTTCGGGGTTGCAACCGCAGCGGCCCGCAGTTTGGAGGCGACGACGCGTACGGCAAGAGCGGAGAACGTTCTTGACATCGTCGTTTTACGACCTACACCCCCACCCCGTGAAAGAACAGTGAAAGCCACAGGGACCGTAACCCAAAACACAGGGAAGGCCTTTTCTCCCTCTGTTCTTCAAGTCTGTTGCACGTGCGGGGTGCAGAGAAAACTCTTTTGGACTGTGCTTGTTGTTTCTGTATTTCTATTCTCCTTTTCATTTCCCTCTCTACGAGAGCACTGTAAATAGTGAACAAATAAAGCAGTCTTCGTGAAGCGTTCAAACAGAGCGGACGTCTTGATTTTGTGTCGTCCAACCTAAAGAAAGTTTTTGCCTGCTTTCGCACTGACCGAAGACGCCGCCGTCGCCGTAGGATTCGACTGTGCTTTGTGCATTTTGCTTTGTTAGAGTGTGCGTTTGTTGTCTTTTATAATTTTTTTTTCGCGGCTGTTCTTTCCAACGCATATCACAGCCCTGCAACGCCGGTGTTGGACGGCTATGAGTACTGAAAACAGCGCATGTGAGACGTCGGCGCGCCGCGCGATCGAATGCGTTAAAGACAGTGAGAGTTCGTCGCCGGACGTTGACATGCTTCGGGCGAACATCAGTGATGCACAAGACGCCTGCAGCTGGGTACAAGATTACGGCTTGAAAACGAGCACATCGTGGGTTGTGGACTTCGTCAAGTCAACAGCAAGGTGTGAAAGGTAATACAAAAATTATGTTTCATAACTTCAAAAATAACTTGTAGCATCTTCTGTGATGATTTAACTTCTTGTTTTGGGGATAATGTCCAATGATGAGCCGTCTCAATTAAGTTGTATTATGTGTGCACTTGGCCCTCTTTATACGTGGCGTAAGCGGTTGGCGAAACAAAATCTGAAATTGCCGCAGCCACATAAGTAATTGTGTTCTAGTTATTTTCCTATCTTATGGCGTAGGTACCATAGGATGGGGAAATAATCAGAGCAATCAGAACGCAATGTGAACCAGAGCTACATTATGGTTGGATCTCACGAAAGTATTCCACAAGCCTGCACATTTGGCCCCGCTCACTTAGGTCACCAACTTAAACCTGGGAGAAAGATCATACAATTACAACCGATACTTCCTAACGAATAGGAAGGTTACCTTCAACATGGGGGAACTCGAGTCTGAGGTGAGGAGCATGGACAGTTTAGTTACACCTCAGGGCTCCATGATATCACTCATGCTCTTAATCTCATTATGACAGGATTGTCAGAAAAACATGAAGACATCGAAGGAATCAATTGCTCCGTATACACGGATGATGTTGCCATATGGATCTCGCAAGGCAGTGATGGGTAAATAGAACAGAAGTTACAGGAAGTGGTAGATAAAGTGGAAGTCTACCTCACAGGCACTAGGCTTGAATTTTCACCAGAGAAATCAGAACTCCTTTACAGACCCATACTTAACCAGCAGGTGGCCCGGAGATACAGACTTGCACGAAAAACGTGGGGGGCATCCCCATCATTGAACAAGTTATAGGGGTCCTTGTACTCAAAATTGAGTCGAAGGGAAATAACAGCAATACTCTTATAAAAATAGTGACTAAGGTCACTAAGGCAACTGTCTGATCAGGAGAATCACAAACAAGTATCACGGAATGAAAGGAGGCTAGCATTCTTAGGCTTAAATGGAACAAGACAGAAAAGGAAAAAATCAATATGTTCGTAAGGAAAGCTTTTAAGCAGACCCTAGGCTTGCTCGAAAGCACCAGCATAGAGAGATTAACGCATCTGGGCATACATAACACCTTAGAAGGATTGACTGAAGCTCAGTTGGAAAGAATTGCCAGCACCTGGACTGACAGAATATAGATAAATTACAAACAACAACCAGCAAGGACCCAAGGTTGCATCGGCCAGAGATTGGGAGCCAGATTGACATTGCCAATATACTAAAAAAGAAATACACACAAAATTCAATTAAGGCAGTACAACGAGCACAGCTAATACGACCTGAGACGGCTCAAGTGCACATACTACGACCTAATTGAGACAGCTCATCATTGGACATTATCGCCAATTAAATCACCACAGAAGATGCTGCAAGTTATTTTTGTAGTTATGAAACACCATTTTTGTATTACCTTTCACACCTTGATGTTGACTTCACGAAATCTACAACCCACGATCTGTTTGTCTTCAAGCCGTAACCTTCTACACAGCTGCAGGCGTCTTGTTCATCAGTGATGTTCGCCCGAACCACGTCAACGTCAGGCGATGAACTGTCATTGTCTTCAACGCATTCGATCGCGCGGCGCGCCGACGTCTCACATGCGCTGATTTCCGTGGTCATAGCCGTACAACACCGGCGTTGCAGGGCTCTGCGAAATGCGTTGGCAAGAACAGCCGCGAAAAAAAAAATAAAAAACACAAGGCACACTTGAACCCACGGGCGATCACGTCTTGCGACAACGCGAGATCACAAAAAAACACTGGCGACAACACATATATTCACGTGAAAGCGTGTTCAGTGTTAAAAAAATAAACAAACGCAATCAGTCCAACACAACAACGATTATGTCTTGCGACAACGCGAGGGCTCAAGAGACACAGCAGACAGCACAGATATTCAAGGGCGAGCGTGTTCACTGTTAAAAAAAGAAAAAAAGAAACGCACAGTAGAACACAACGGCCGATCGCGTCTTGCTGCAGCGCCAAGACAGTGGCGACAACACAAATGTTCATGGGCGAACGTGTTGACCGTTATAACAAAACAAAATGCACAAAGCACAGTCGAACCCTACGGCGACGACGGCGTCTTCGGTCAACGCGAGAGCAGTAGTAGCAGTTCACAAGCGGCGACGAAAATTCCACGGGGCCCGGCGGCCGCGTTCACCGTTTAAAATTCCCGCGAAAGGCACCCCGAGAAGGAGAGCGGCGTCGTCTCGTCGTGGCAGCCGTTGCTAGGCGGAAGTCCGGAGCGGCGTCCCTGTGTGCACGCAGCCAATAGCGCGCCGCTGCCGTTGCCGTGCGTTGAGCGCTCTGCATATTACAAACTCGCCTCCAGGCCCGATTGAGTATACAAGCGGTTTTCCGAGCAGCTTGTCTCCTTGGCTGCCGGAGGTGGACTCCCCGTCGCCTCGTCGACGCTCTCTCCCTTCCACGACGATCACGTGACCCGGCCGCGGCTTCCAGGCGCCAGCTCCTGGGGTCGAAGGTCGAACACATCGACGCTTGGTTCCAAAGCAAGGGGCGCGATGACAGGCAAACACCTCTCGTCCCCCCGTAACCGTTCCAGGGAAGAGCCGTGGTCTGTTCACTATCAGTTTTACGACCGACGCGGCAATCTCAGGCTCGAGGGGTGCGCGGAAACGGCGTGAAGGCATCTCGGGCTTCAACACCGATATATCTTGAACGGAGAGTCCGCGAAGCTGCTGTCACGCAACAACAGTAAAAAAGACAGCAGATGAAAAATTCTCTCGGTGTCATCTTAGAACTCGTTAGTTTGAAAGATTGCTCGGTACGGAGTGTTTGAATAATGAGGAATGCATCTCTGTAGACGTTGCAGGCAAGTATGTGTACGAGCATGTGCAGTAGATACGGGTTATACCTTTGCAGAAATATAAATAGCATACTGCAATGTTTATACTAGAAGGTCTATGGAAATAAGTGGGACAAGGGCACATATGTAGTGCGACAGTGCCTTGTTTGTGTGCTCTGGCGAGAGCAATGTCGTGACAGGCATACGCCTTCTACGTCCTTCCTTCAACAACTAACATGACCTACTTATTGCTTTGTGGCATCGGCGATGACATTGTCGCCCTATACGCTGCTCCAGTCAAAGACACATTAACAACATCGCGACTGCATAGCCTTGTTTACGAATTTACGAGTCACTCTCCTGTTGTCGTTATCTCGTTTAAATATCTTTGATTATCACCGCTTATCACTCGTCAGGCTTCAGCGAAAATCAATATCGAGTTATTCGGCGTTCAAGTAGAATAGCACCACATTGACCACACCGCAGCATATCACGTTGTAGAACGTATCCTTCGGCAAGTTGTTCAATATTTTAATAAATGTAAGGTTATTCAATGGAGAAAACTGCGCTCCCAAGGTAGCTTTCATTTACGCTGCCCACATCAGCGCTCTGTCAGATGCATGCGTCGCTCAGTCCTCGATTGCCTTACTTAACAAAGAGCTGGATTATCTGAACGTACGAAGATAGTTATCGTTTTGCTATTTTTTGTAAATGGTTTTTTGTTTCTTGTTTTTCTAACCGGACCCTCTGGTGCACGTAATTTGCAGCTCTGTTACTTAAGCACGGTTATGCGTAATAAATGTTTCAGCTGTCAGTCAGCGCTCGTCCCGTGTTGTTCTTCCCTTTTGTCTCTTGTTTTTTTCGCGCTGTTTATTACTATGAATACATACCAACTAGCCCAGCTTACCACTCTCTCAAAACAAGGACGAAGAAGAAGGCACACTCACACACATATCGTCGCCGCACGGTGTATAACGTGCCGGGATGTGCCCCTTTGACGTGCCCCCAAATCTAAGCACACGGGCGTTGTTTACTTTCCATCCCCGTCGAAATGAGCCCACCGGGGCCGGGAATCGAACTCGTGGTCACAGCTGGGCGACACCTAACTTGCAAAGCTACCACGCCGAACTTTTTGTACCCTCAGTCCGGTGAGTTGTTACTGCATATCACAGTTGTGCGCAACGCGTTACGAGTAATCGATTCCTTGTAATGAATTACATTTTCTTGTAATTTTGTAATATAATCAATTACTTATTCTAAACTAACGTTCTGGGCGATTTAATGAAATTTTCTTACAATTGATTACCGGTAATCAATTACACTTCTTTTTCCGATATCAAGTTGCAACCAGTCTTCTACGGCAGTTCTTGTCCCGAAATACATGCGACCGCCCTGTAGGGACCGCCCGTCCTGTCAGACGAGGGGTCCCTACAGAGTCTTGCCTGTAACGCCTTACCCGAGCGCCAGGAACAGCGAAGCGCGACGCTTCATAGAGGACATGGACAATACCATCGAAGCACTGCGCCACTACGAACTGGTGCGCAGGGTGTTCTTACGTTATAATACCGCCCTTCCTTCCAGCGCATGCATTGAGAGAGTGTTCAGTGTAGCAGCTGACCTCACGGAAAAATCAGTGAAGACAACTTTGAAAGACAACTCCTGTTGAAAGTTAACGATGTACAAACCACGCCAGTTAGTTGTAGTTTGAGTAAACCTGTGTTATTGTGTTACGGAAATAAAATTTTAAGGGAAAGTGACGCGAAAGTAATCGATTACATTTGAGTAATAGCTCAGTTACTTTCCTGGGGCTGTAATTGAGAACTATAATCAATTATACGTTAAAGTATGTAATTTAATTGTAATCGATTACTTATTTTCTAGAACGTGTACAAGTCGGCTTCATATCCTCATCGTGTACTAATCGGTTCAAAGCGTGCCTCTTTTGCTGCACAGTATTGTTACAATTTGTTTGTCTTACCCATACCAATGTAAACGCAAGCCTGTGATTTTTTACAGCGAAAGCTGTTATGATATCACTTCAACGGCCGTTTTTGGCGCCGTAGTTGTCCGCCGCCGCCGCCGGTGCCCGTAACCGCTATCGCACGAATTAAAAAAAAGGAAATAAGAAAAATTTCCAGGATGGAACGAGATTCGAACCTGGGCCCTCTGCGTGGGAGCCCAGTGTTCAACCTCTGAGCCATGGTGGTTTTTTTTTTGCTTTATTGCCTGTTATTAGATACGTACATCAAACAATAAGGACATGAAAGAAAAGACAAAAGTTGTGTCAGTCCCACTGGACAGACACAAATTTAAAATTCCTTGAGCGCTGTCAAGGGTTCTACCCTCGACAACCACTCAGGTACAAACTCCTGAGCTTTCTGGAGTTCCACAAACTTGGTCATACACTCACGAAAATACATCCGTGCGGGCCGTGCGTCAGAATCGCAATAAAACCCCGCCATGCGAGCCCGCCATAAACAGTGAAGGCCACTTAGCATAATCAAGTCAAAAGGGAGTCCCTCTTCATCATTTACTGGCAGAAATCTTATACCATGTGGATCTAACGGCAAATCCTTCTTTATCGTCCTTTGAAGCACATCCCAAAAATAAACTCCTTCCCAGCAATGTAAGAAACGTGGTCTATAGTTTCCGGTTTTTTACAGATGAGGCAATCTGGCCCCCAAGGTAAGAAAAGACCACGGTCTTCTTGAAATGCCTTGAGAGATAATGTACCTGTATGAAGCTTAAAAAAGAAAGACTTCGCGGCAGGAGCCACTTGCATTCTCTTCACCCTCTTAAGCACATCTTGCCCTTGACTTCCAATGTATATGGCTCAGTATAGAGGTACAGGTAGAACAGCATCACATACATCTTTGTAGAGCTTTTTACGTGTCACTGAAAACAGATACTCATTAGAAAATCTAACAGATAAAATGCATACACTTAGAATAACCTCCTTAAGATACCCGCAGACAGCGCCTGTCATGTGATTCGTACCAACCACATATCCAGGTAAAGCCCGCATCAGTCTCAGTTGGCACACCGTACGCAGGAAAGGATCATTTGTGTTGCGGAAGAAAAGGAACCTGTTTACTACTTGGCGTATGAAAAGATGTGGTAATCCCAACCCTCCCTGTTTCACTCGTCTAAACAGATTAGTTCGACTGCATCTCTCCCAATTCGACGCCCAAACGAAAACTGCGAATATGCGATGGAGCTTCTGTATGTTTGCCCTTGAACAATGCAATACTTGCATAACATACCAAAGTTTTGCGGCAAAGGACAGATTGCAAACAGTCGCTCTCGAAAACATTGACAGGTGATTACCGTTCCATCTGTTGGCATTCAGCTGAATTTCTCTCGCTTGTTCTTGCCAGTAGTTCTCATTATCTTTATAATATTCCAGTGGGATACCGAGGTACTTAACGGGTGTGGTCACCCACTTAACATTGGCAAAATAGTCTGGTCTTGACGGCCACTTTCCATGCCAGAAGCCCAGGCACTTTCCCCAGTTCACAAAACTGCCAGTTGCATTGCCGAAGCTTTTAACTACTTTGATGGCAGCGCTAACACTTTCTTGATCAGTACAACAAATTGCCACATCGTCTGCATACGCGAGAATTTTAACTTCCGATGCTTGTAATCTAAAGCCGTGAATGCTGCTGTTTTCACTTATTGCTAAGCACAAAGATTCTATATATAGACTGAACAATAGAGGACTGAGCGGGAAGCCTTGACGAACAGAACGCCTTATGTCAATGGGAGCGCTCAGTGACTTGTTGACTACTAGACGTGTCGTGCAATTCCGGTATGCCATAGCTACTCCATCTCTGATTATTGATCCAACATTGACATGGTCGAGGATGGCAAGCAGAAGAACATGTGAAACACAATCAAAAGCTTTCTGGAGATCAATCTGTAGAATCGCTACACCACCCTGATCGGCGTCGCAGCACTCGAGCACGCATCGCATCTTGTGTATATTAGTGCTTGGAACTGCGTTGCAAAAGGGCCCTATACAGGCTTCATGTCGCGAAGGAACCACATTAACATATGTAATGTAGTGTGGTAGAAGAGTAAAATAACAGCCAGGCGTCACACAAACGCGAATTCTGTAACTGCGCGTCACACAATGAGAATTGCGCGACGAGTAGGTTGTTGAATGCTTCCAACCCATTACAAAGGTCTTGCGATAATTCTTCATCGTCATCAGCCACAGCCTCAACAAAGAGCACATAATGTCTTACAGGTGTTTAGCGAGTACCACGGTTCTCCGCAGAATGACGAAAAATTGCATAGTGGCTGCTTCCCTACTTCACAAAAATTATGATGATTTATAGCGTAGTGGGTTCCTCGCAAGTGCGCTTCTATTGGTTGCCAAGGAAGCCCGTAAGGCTCCCATGATCCATTTCTTCAGGGTCTCAATAAAGTAAATTCTCTCCCTCTCTCTCTTTTTCTCACGGTTACATATGTTATAAAGCGTGGTGGGACAGTTAAATAACGACCGGGCGTCATACAATATGAATTACGTAACTAGTGGGTCGTTTAAAGCTTCTAACCCATTACAAAAGGCTCAGCCATAATTTTTCATCGTCATCAACCATCGCATCAACAAAATGCACATAATGCCTTACACATGGTACGTCGCTTCTCCGCAGAATAACGAATAATATCGTGGTGGGTGCTTCCCAACTTCATAAAAATTATGATTTGTCGCGTAGTGGGTACGTTGCTAATGTACTTGTATTAGTAGCCACAAGAGAGTTTATAACGGGCTCTAGAAAATAACGGGCTCGTCGCTTGTTCTGGTACACAGTCGAAACTCGTAATAACGAAGTGGCATGCAGTCCATAAATTAGTTCGCCATACCCGATATTCGTTGTAACAGTATAGATATAAATCGTCACTAACAAATCGGCAATGAGGCTCTCACGAATAGCCAGCGTGCAAAAACGAATATTACTAGGTTGTGTGCACATCGTGGCAAGCCCACGATGTGCACACAACTACTACACTTATAAAAACACGTCGATCCACCTCGCAACGCTTGGCTGAAAATGAAAAAAAAAAAATGCAGCATAGAACTACTCGCTGACTGCTTCGCATGAAACCGATTCCCACAGGGCGTGGAATCTGCCGGATTGTTTTGCATTTGTATGCTACCGTAGGAGATTTTAGCCTCTTCGTTGTAGCTGATATCACGGCGGCGCTCGCGTTTTCGGTTTCGTTATAAAAGTAATGAATGCCATTGAAATGAAGCGTGGCCAAACACAGTTCGTAGTTAGTTCGCTATAACCGATGTTTCGCTATAGTAGTGTTTGTTATAACGAGTTTATACTATATACCTGTCGTAGTCGAGCACTGTGTGTATCCTATGTGCTATGGCGATGAGTGTGCTGTTGGCGAAGGCCTCCCTGAGCGTGGCCTGGATCAGACGGTCCGTGTCACCGTCCATCTGCGAGGTGGCTTCGTCCAGTAGCAGTACCTTGGAGCCACGGAGCAGGGCGCGGGCGAGGCAGACTAGCTGGCGCTGACCGACGCTGCACGATATTTGTTAACAAATCGTCTTTCTTACAGACAGTTTATGTAACCGTGCATAATGCTGTCCACAGTATTGGTTGACCGAACAGAACTTGCCTCCATAGAAGCGTCCGACTAGGTATGCATTACTGTACAGCCCAAATGCCTACCAAATTTACTCGTGTACTACCTAGGGTTACCAGCCGCGCTGGATTTTGCGGGACTGTCCCGTCTTTCCATGCAGTGCCTTGTGTTCAGCGCCGTCTCTGTCGGGACAGCCACCAAATAGGTTTACGTTTCATAAGAGGCTCACAAAGTTGCACCATCTTGAAGGTTAGCTGAAAGACGTGATGATGTTTATTACTCTATTGCCTCACTGATTAAGCACGTAAAACTAGTGCACGGTGTGTGAAGATTTCTGGCAGATGGAAAGTCACTCTCCTAAAGAGCAAGGGAAATCCACTATAAATCAGCACGTTTAACTTGAAAGTCAATGCTGATACACTAAACAATAATCGACTGGTATAAGCTGATCTTGTACCACGTCTTTTTAACGTGAATCCAATCCTCGCGATCACATAGTTCTAGGGGCAACATTTACTTTAGCTATGAACTGTTGCACAATTTCAGGTGTTTTATGTGCCAAAAGCACAATATGATAATGAGGCATGCCGTAATGGATGCTTGTGAATTAATTTTGACCACCTGGGTTCTTTTTACGTGCACAGACATCGCATAGTATACGGGCCTGTAGCATTTCGCTTCCATCGAAATGCGCGTTTCGCACAGTAAAAATAAAGAAATAAAAAGAGTACGTTTACCTCACTTCGGCGAGTTCTTACTTTCCACGCATATGACTCTCTTAAAGGAGATACGCCAATTCTCTTTTGGGTCCCACGACTCTCAGAAGAGAGCACATTATCTCCACAGAGAGTTAATGTAACTCTTTAAGGACAGTCATATACGTGGCAGCTAAGGACTCGCAAAAAACAAAAGAACAAAAGGTCTCCCCCCTTTTTTTTAGAATGCGGGTCAGCATTCGAGCGCAGTAACCACAGCGCCAGCACGGCGGCTGTAGCTAACCGATTTCACACACGCCATCCCTCGCGCGATGCATTTTAGGCGCATGTATTTTCGCGAAAGAATGTCGGGGACGTCCGCGCATGCCCGGCACGCTGTCAAGAGCCATTACGAGTCGCGTATTTGTCGCTCTGAAAGTGGGCGGCCATGTGTCTGCGTGTCGTGTTCAATGCTGCAGTCTCTAAGTCATACTGTGCACTGACCATAAACAGTGACTTAGCGCAAAACAACGAAGAAAGGAGGGGAAAAGAGCAAGGTCCTTGTTCATTTCCCCACCTTTTTTCATTATTACACAGTACGCGGTACTCTGTAAATTTATTGTGTAAAGTACTTTGTGCACAGTACAGTGCAGTACAGTACTGTGCACAAAGTACAGTGCAGTACAGTGCAGTACCGCACAGACAGTGAAGTACAGTACACGGTAAGACTCGATCAGCCCAAGAGCACTCACTTCTGATTCTCTGTCGGCAGAGCAACAGAGAAAGAGCTACATTGTCTGCGGAATTCCGAATAGTTGCGCAGGCGACCCTCGCAGTGTCTCGTGTACTAGTTGGCATAGTTAGGACGACATCGCAACCAAATGCAGCGCAGCGATGAAGAGGGCAGAAATGATAATTCGCGCACTTTTGCCCCCGATCTTGTTCCTCTCCGAAAACTGGGCCAGCTTCCCTCTAGTGGTGCCAAGCCTGAAGGAAGAGCGCAGCTGGGTGGCTTTTCTTGTTTCTCTGTATCTTTCTGTTTGTTGTATCTCTTTTCTATATCTGTTTGTTTCTATTTATTTCTTTGTATTTCTTTCTTTCTCTCTCCATTTATTCCTCTCTCTCTCTTTCTCTACCTTTCTATATTTGTCTTCCTTTCCTTTCTTTCTCTCTCTCTCTGCTTCGTTCTCTCTCTTTCTTTGTTGCTCTTTATTTCTCTCTTTCTTTGTCTTTTTTGTGTCTGTTTCTTTCTATGTCTTTCTCTGTCTTTCTATCTTTTTATGTCTTTATTACCTTTGTTTCTATCTTTCTTTTTCTTTCTATCTCTTTCTTTCTCGCTCTATTGCACGCGTTTCACGCGCTCCAATTCGCCGAGCAGAGTTTTCGTTTAACATTCGCACCTGCTCTACTCCGTAGTGGGGCTTGTCCAATTCCTTTGGCGCGTACCCACCTGTGGCGCGTTTTTTGCAACACCGCCCAAACTACGGCGACCTAAAACGGCTTCACCGTAAAAATTTACGTGCATTCTTTGTGGCATAGAAACCTTGATGTCAACGACACTAACTAATAACAATCTCTGGTGTTTCACGTGCCAAAATTGCGATATGATTATGAGGCACAACGAAGTGGGGGAGTCCGGATCAACTTCGACCACCTGGGGTTTCTTAACGTCTATTTAAACCTAAGCCCGCGGGTGTTTCTCGGCCCCCATCATGATGCGGCCGCCGGGACGGGGAATCGAACCCATGTCCTCGAGCTTAGTGGTCCAACGCCATAGCTACCACAATGGCTGTTAGCCGCATTAGCCAACGACGAAAAGTGGCAAATGTATGCTTCTCCGGTGTTTAACCAGAGCTATACGTATTGGAATGTCTCAACGACTAAAAGATCAATCTTCACCGCACAATGAATAAATATTCCATTTCAGTTTCATTAGATATATTTATGCAGAAAAACGCACACGTTCCAATCTGCAGGAGCCCTTCCACTGAAGAACTATTTTTCTGTAAGGCAATTTTTTTTACTATTTAAACCTCTTTTGTGTGCAGAAGAGGCAGCAATCGGCTTAGCCAGGGGGAGGGCGGAGGGAGGTGGGGGGAGGGGTCAACTTATTCAGTCTTTGTGTTTTTTTGCACACAAGCACACGCATGAACGACAGAGGGCGGGTGATCGTCATGATGACGTCATGATGACGTCACATGATGTATTCACGTGAAATCCTCACCTGGTCAAAGCTGGGCCGATCACGGAGGCAGCGAAAAACCAGTTGAGGTGCAGAAAGTTTCCGTAGAGGGGGTGGGGGTGGGGCGAGGATCAATACATCTACTGACAAGAAAAAGAAGATGGCTGATGGCTTTCGCCTTCGAGTATTCTTAGACGAATGCATAATAAACCCTGTGAGTATTTTAACTCGAAATCTGGCATATCAAAGCGGTTATCCATAATATCTTGAACCCGAGGCTATACGAGCGGTACTGGATCATACCTGAAATTGGCGCCTCCGTCCGCAGTCTCCATGTCCAGACCCGCCGGGTGAACTTTTACCAGAGGTGCCAAGTGAGCTCGTCGCAGCGCCTGCCAGAGCTGCTCATCAGAGTGCGCCCCGGTCGGGTCGAGGTTCATGCGCAGAGTGCCTCGCACTAGGCTCGGGTCCTGCGCACCATTTGCATGGATGACACGACGTGAACCATCAGTGCAGTCAGAGTTCATTCATTCGCTGTTCTCTTCTCGAAAGACTCTGGTTCAATACCGCATACCGAATCCTGGACCAATGTGCACAATCTTTTGGCTAACATTTTCCAGTTTATCCAGCTACTGGAAATTACGTCTGGTAGTGAAGCTGCTGCACACAAGAGAATTAGTGCAGCCCAGCACGTGATGCGTACATCACGAGCTGGCCTGGTACGAAATAGATGATTCTGGTTCAAGTTAAGAGTTGTATTGGATACATATGATATGGCAGCTTAAGTTTACTTAAGATAAGGACCAACGAACTGTCAGAACAATTAACGACAAAATTGGACGGGTTCACTGAAAGGGCAGACAGTTTTTTTGGGAGCAGCTGCGATCGTCGGGGCACCTGGCGGAGCCGATCTCAACGACGCAATCTTTTCAACGTGGCCTCCGAGATGCACTTAGGCAGCGCGACGGAACACGTAAGTTTACCCAAGGAATGCACCGGGGCACACGAAGCCCTGCGTGCGAGTGTCATTACGTACTCCTAAGTCAAGCATTAGGACCGTCTCTACTTTGTTTTTTCTGTTTTTTTTTCTTTCTTTCTCTTCTTTTTTTTTTTTGCCTGGCTGCTGAGTTTCAGATCTGGATCGTCGAAGAATAAATAAGACAGCACCTGAGGAATAACGGTAACGGTTCGACGAAGTTTCTTCAGCGGCACATGGGTGATGTCGACACCGTCAATCAGGATGCGACCCTTCGAGCCTTTAAGGATGCGAAGAAGGCCAAGCACTAGAGATGATTTGCCTGCCCCTGTACGTCCAACGATGCCAACCTGTTTAAACGCGTTTAGCGAATCCAACGTCAGGGAAAATGTGATCGCAATGAGCAGGCTTTAACTACGTTGTTTAGTATAAGATAAACGTTCTTGCGGAGCTTCCGAAGAAAATATGCCCTATAGGGTAATCCTTGTTGTTATAAATTTGCTTAAAATTCGTGTATTTCGCTTACGACTTCTGGTGCATTGCTCGTGACACCATCCCAAGCCCATTTCTGAACAATATATATATATATATATATATATATAGATACTGAATCTCAGTTTGTCACAGCCTTGTTGTTCAGCCTTTCATGGTTACGCCTGCTTTTGCTGCATCGCCACTGCAAGGCAGTTAGATTTGTCACTGTAAGTAAACACACTGAAATTACACGAAATAGGATTACTTATTTATGCAAACTCTGGGTGGTCGGTTTCTTAAATTAGCGACTCACTGGTTTAATTTGATGGACAAACTGATTTAACAAGTGATTTATTTAACGGCTCTTAAACTGAATACATGAGTGATATTCAATGATATTTTCAATAACTCCTCTGCTGACCGACGACGTTTTCGGACTGACTGAGCTAGTGCGTGAATTACAACGACGACACTGCGTTCAAGCGGAGGCTGTTGATTTTCGTTCTTTTTTTACGTCGGTATGTTTGTTATACGATATTACTTCTTGTAAAAAAATGACATGATCGATGTCTCCGTCATAGGAAACAGTATAACACGAAAGTGAAACGCGTCTTCACAGACGTAGTCTATTGCCTATTTTACTTTGATATATGAGAGATTGGACAATGGCGATTACTGTTTGGCAGTACAGCACCGTTTACCGTGGATGCACCGACGTTGAGACCTGGTGGCGCATTTGCATCCCGACGACTAACGTCCATGATCATGATTAAGCCATTGTGGTAGTTCAAGTAGTTAACATATACCGGGACACACCATATGGTGAATCCCACACAAACATTTTATTTTTATTTATTTAGTACATACTGCAGTCCGTAGACCAAGCAGGAGGGGCGAAAAAAGGGAGCATAGCGAAAAAAATCGAAGAAATTATACAGCAAGTTAGAATACACAACACTACTGAAAAACAAGTCATACTAACTAGGATGCTTAGTTATACATCTCTAGAAGAAAAGTGAACAAACTTCTAGAAACAGTTTCAAGCACAAAAAAGTAAAGCTACACAGCTGAAATAATAAGATGAGATAATGTAGCATTGCAATATCAACAATGTTGATTACACAAAAAGATGCATGTATTTTTGAAAGTCGGGAATGCCACGTTCAGGAAAAATATTTGAAGGCACTGTATTCCATTCGCTAATGGTTCTCGGAAAGAAGGAGTGTTTGAAAAGGTTAGTACGTAAAAAGTATGGCGTCAGATCATGATTGTGGGCATGTCTGGTTTTCCTGGAAGAAGAGGGAGAGATGTATTTACTGGGATCGATATTAAACTGCCGATTACGAAGCAGGAAAAGAAACTTGAGTCTGGCGATAGCTCTACGCTGTTTCAGGAGTGGAATGCTGTTAGTAGCCATAAGTGATGAAGGTGAATCAAGATTCTGATAGGCATTATAGATGAATCTTACCGCTTTCCTCTGGACCGTTTCAAGTTTATGAACATCCTTTTTAAAATACGGGTCCCAGGCTACGCATGCGTACTCTAGACGGGGCTGAATAAATGTATTATATGCAAGAAGTTTGACCTGAGCCGACGACGTTTTCATCGACATCGACGTTTTCGATGACATCAACAAGCACGCAATAAACACTGGAACTCGATATGCCCTCCTTCAAAGCGTCGTCAATTGAGGTGAGAAACGGCAAGGTGTGCGCTTCCCACAAATAGGGTAATCTGCGCCTGTGCTTACGCATATACTGCCACACTACGTTTCATGAACGCGGGAAGTAGAGATTCGTAGCTTACATCAATATATTGACCGGAAAAAAAGAAATGGCTTTCGCCTTCGAGTCGTCATAGCTAAGTGCATAAGAGACCCTGTGACTCTCCACCTACGTCAGCTAGAAATCTCAACGGAAAGGCTTTCCGGACGCGTCGCCATCTATCATAATTAATAATAGCTGGTTACCCAAGCACCCACCTTCTCCATCGCCTGCACGGAGAAACAGACGCCGTCGAGGACGTTAGCTGCTATTCCTGGTCGGTACGAGGCCGAGTAATCTTGAAACTCGACGACGCCATCTGACGGCCACGTCTCCGGCAGTGTTGTCGTTATCGGTGCTTGCTTGTCTCCATCGAAAGGCGAATCAACCTCTGACTGAGCAATCAAACAGAATTACGAGATATCTGTCCAACTCAGAGCTTATATCTTCCACACGAACACGCAGAAGCAGTGGAATAAGTGATTACCTCAGGAGGTAGTTCCGTGTAATCGAGACACCGCTCGAACGAAACCATCATCTGTAGCGTGTTAAAGAGTTTCGTGCACAGGCTCATCAATGCCAACGGAACCTGAAAGTAGGCAAGTGGGGGAGAAGGGCGGTGGGAGGGGGTAACACTAAGGCCAAGTAGCTCGAAACACCGCATTTTTTACGATTAAAGTCTACAGATAAGTGGTTACCCAAACAAGACACTCTTCGTAAAATAATTGACAGCGCAACAGGTTAAAGACGCATTATACGCGTTTTACCATGGACATCCACCAACTAGCCCAACTCGCGATTCTTCTTCAGAAAGACACTCTTTCAGGCCGTAGGAGTCGAGAACGTACACGAAAGGCACTTCATCTAATGTCTGCATAAGCGAAGACAGTTGGAAAAACAGTGTAGGAAGGAAAATTGAATAGGGCATATAAATTTGTTTTATAAGAGCTGGCTATAAAAAGCTGCTTACCTTCTAAAATATGGAACCTTTGCCAAAAAAAAATGAAGAGGCGGAGGGGTACAACACAAGGCCTTATACGTAAGAAATTTTTTTCTTCTTTCAACGAAGTAAATTAACGGGTGAACAATATATAAAGCATGTACAGCGTTGTAGTGGTGGCCTTCAGGGATTCGCGTGGTGGGCGTTTCTTTCGATCACCGCAAAAGGAGTATTGCCGTAGGAATTGGATCGAATCCATTTGTTCCTAATACTTCCACGTTTTCGAGAGTCCACGATCTCATGTCATGCCACTTTATTATTGCGATAGCAATTATATGGACAGTCTCGACTGGAAAATGTCCGTCCCCGTCGCCGTCATTCACCGTATATGTATAAGTATGTATATATAGAGAAAAGCCATAAAGAAAAATAATTCAGAAATTCTTTCCGACGCGCGGAATCGAACGGGCGACCTCTCGCTTTGCAGCCCGCCGCGTTATACGTTAGGCCACGACAGCACCGTCTTTCAGCCTGCTAACGGCGAGCTATTTATATACACCATGTAATTCAGCATGCTTTCTTAGTGGCTACATAGATGGCGCGACGTGCGCGCGCCGCCCCTGCGAACGCCGTTGCTCTTCGCTCTACAGGGCGTGGTCGCTTTCGTGCGCTTATCTCGAGGAAAGAAGGGGCGGCCGGTGGGGTGCTTCGCTTCGCCCGCTGTAGCGGCCGCGTTTGCGAAAGGAGCGCGCTGTTCAAACAGAAATAAGTAACAACTGTGACAATTAGTTCGCGCTCGTTTTGTGTGTACCTATTCGTTCGTTCCGTGCGTCCTGCTTTATGTTTCAGCAGTGCGCTTCAAAGTGTCGAGCTGTGACGCATTAGTTCGCGCTCGTCCTGTGTGCGTTCTTTTCGTGCGTCCTTTGGGCTCGAGCGACGCGCTGGCAATTTCGAGCTGCTTTCCATTCTTCGCGTTACATTACAATTTATTGCTATCGCATTCGTTGCTTCGCCGTTGCGGCGAAACTGTGACTTTTTGACGTCATGATGACATCACAAATTTTGGCGATCTGTGACGTCATGATGACGTCATCACATGATGTTGATTTTTACATTCGTGTTGATGCCTTTGACGGTTAATTTTCGCGTTTGTTCAGGCATCTACGCATTTCGCCGTAAAAACAACAGCTTGATCAACTTACCCAGGACACCCCACACACACGACTTAATGTCCTGCTTACCGATGTGGCCGCACTGAGTGCGAGTCCCAGTCTACTGGGATCTGGTGCAGCCGAGCCCACAGTGCTCAGTAGGAAAGAAGAGAGGACGACCGCAAATCCTCCCAGCGCCGTCAGGGAACGCGTGAAGCGATAGCAGGCGCCGTAGGAGGCGTAGCCCCGCATGCTTACATCGCACAGCCGGGAGAAGTGCCGTCGGAATCGGTCGAGGACACCGTAAGCCCTCACACTGCTTAACGACTCCAGCGTCTCGGTCATGTGCTGCAAGAGCTTCGACGCGCCAACGCTGTCCAAGTAACGCGAACTGTGAGACACCCTCACTGCCATGACCTGCGAGAAGGCGGAGTTGAATGAAATGGAGCAGTGAGTCTTGTAATACGTGCAGCCCTAGCTTTGTGGTTAGGACGTGGTGCCTACTAGCTGCCTCGCGACCCTAGCGCAATATTCTAACAAGTGTGTCACCCACAAATCCAGAAGCGGCGATAATGGCGACGACTGCTGTGACCGCAACCACGAGTGGCACCTGCGTCGCGACTACGGCCACGCTGGCTACGGTGAGCAGCGAACCCTGGACGCACTGCAGTCCGCTCACGAACGACTCGGCGTCCACGAAGTCCAGGTCTCCGGCGAACCGGTTCAGCACCCTTCCTCGGGGAGACGCGTCGAAGAAGGACACCGGACTGCGAAGGACACCGTCTAGCATGGCGCGGTGCAGCGAGCCGGACATGAGGCGCGCTGTAGCCGCCAGCAGCACACCGCCCAGCAGTCGACAAAGCACTGCGAGAAAACAGCCGAAGCGGATTCATTTACTTGTCTACTCATTTATTCATCTGCTGCACAAAAAACCTCCACTCACAAAGCCGGAGCTGGAAATACAGTGTGTCCATAAAATCATGGCGCACCCTTTGACCGGTCACAGGAAATCAACGAAACAAGATAGTGCGAGGACTGGAAGTGTAGGCTGAGGCATTAGCGTGGCACTGCGAGTCGCAACGGGGCATTTAAAAAAGAATTGGTTTATTAGAACATCGTAAAAGGCAACCGCTCACGCCGGAGGATGGAGCGAAAGAGGGCGCCCCGGCCCTCACTTGGGCCTGGAGTCGTGTTGATGTAAGGACGCCGGAGGTGGCGCTAGCTGTACTTATACCGCTACGCTAGGGCACATGCGGGCGCTCACAATTAGAAATGTATCTTAAGCAAATAAAAGCAAATCTCTTCAAGTTTCATGTCACTTCATTGCAGTTCGATGTCGTCTCCATTTGTTGCTCTATACTTATCTAAACCATAATTTAGCAAGCTACAGAAGACACTGAGCTTTCCTCTGTATCATCCCCATCTCGTCTGGTGTGGGCGTGGGCTAATCCGCTGCTGCAAAGTTGGTGGTGTGGCGTCATAACCTGTATGTGCACACCTTTGCGCACCATATTACGGAAACTCGGAGAGCTTTTATTTTAGTTGATGAAGATTTCGCATTTCTATCTAGTTTTGTTGCATTCCTGTGACCGATGAAAAGTGCACAATGATTTTACGGACACACTGTAACATATATGGATCTACGCTAGATAGTAAGCTCGAGCATTACAGCGAGGCTGTATTGACTACCTTCCGTGCATTTTCCTTGTCCGTCAACACCTAGCTATATTCCACAGGCTTCTCAAGGTGGCGGTAGTCTTAGCGTTATTTTGTCTCTAGAACACGAAGCAAATATCTGCAATAATGGGTCTTTTGAAACTCGCGGAAGCATACGCACGGTAAGCGACAGCGATGTAGAAAACACATTCAGAGAAAACATCCTACATTCAGTAAACAATGTGGTAAATTTGGCATCGAATGAAGTATCAGATGAAGTACACATAAGTGAGTATGAAAACATATGTAGAGATACTCATCCGTACAGGGACAGCATAATATAATGACAGCAGAATGTACATACAGTGCTCACCGTTGGCGACGCAGATGCCGACTAGTACTCCAATCCAGTAGCGACGGGCGCCGGTCGCCCTGTCCGGGTCGGCAGTCGACGCATCCGTCCAAAACTTCATCCAGAGCTGCTGCATTGCCTGGGCCGCGGCTGAAGCGGCTAGAAGGGCGACTCCCAGCAGCGCTGGCCATTGAGAGAAGCGGGTGAGGCCCATGAAAAGCTGCCAGGACGTCTGCGAGATTTGGCGGCTGCGTTAAGGCTCGTTCACATCTGCGGCTAGCACCGGTCGCGCGGCCAAGTGAGTCGCAAACGGTCGCAAAAGGCCGCTTTGGTCCCAAAGCGAGTGCTTTGCCTCAGTCGTTCGCTGTTCGACTTTTCGGTCGCGCGTCTGCAGTCGCGAACCTCTGAACCAATCAGATGTGCAGGAATAGCACGACAGCTTATTTTACTAGGCAATGGCAATGCGATGTGACGTTAATTCTGCGTGGCGACGGGTATCGGTCGCACGCACGTGGGAACATAAATCGCCTTGAGTCACTTTTTGATCGCTAAAAGTCACTTTTCGAGTCAAATTTAGTCGCAAACGATCGCGCGACCGGTGCTAGTCGCAGGTCCGAATGCCTTTTGAGTTGACTGACCGACTCAGTGAACAGTACTCACTGACTCTACTAAACTGTGGAATGCAGTAGACTGACCTTTGGGTTTCCTTTGTAAATTCAGCTGCATACGGACGGCTGCTTTGAAAATCTTCCTATTGATAATTCTTACTCTGCCTTGAGAACTTCCGTAAAGCTGATTCGCATCGCTAACTGCTGACGGGTCTAGACAGGAATATGCACTTAATTCAGTGGACTAAGCTGACTTATTTAAACTGGCCTCTTTAATTATTTAGGGTTTAAGGAGACATCGCGATGACGTTCTCACCAATTTTGACCGTGCCATCTCTTCATCCGTAATTCTTCTGACAGCGTCGCATTCTTCGCCCTGTTCAAAGACCGCGCTTGCAGCACGATGGCACAGTAAAGTATATTAGGTTTCCGTAGGAATACTGCAATACTCGCCACTACAATTTTTGAAAACGCTCGAGATTGGCTCTAAAAAGTTTCAACTTACCTGTCTGCGGTACCAGAAGCATGCCGCCTCTGTCTCAGTGAGAGATGGAAATTCTGCGGTGACGCTGGGTCTCGTAGCAACTCTTCGAGAGTCGCGTACACCCTGGCGTTCTTGTCGTAAACCAACACAATCTTATCCATGTGACGCAAGTACGTACCTTGATTGCAAACCACAATGCGCGTCTGAAACGAAGGTGCACAAGGCGAAATTCATAAGGCGAACTTAACAGCACAAAATTTAACCGAGACAGATAAAACAAAAAGATTGGAGTAAACACTAATGACTGGAACAACTAGCAATTGTAAAAGTTGTATTGTTTAACTTCCGGCATTGCTTATCTTTTTTTACCTAATGTATTTTATCCACCCTGCACGGACTTCGTCTCTGCAGTATGTATAAAATAAACAAAATAATAAATAATTAATTAAACACAGTATGTAATTATACTTTCTTAGTATACTAGACTTCACTTCTCATGATTCCTATTTTGGCCCCGCCCGCCGCAGCTGCTTAGTCATTTGGCGTTGTGCATTCCCAGGATTTGCGGACATATGTACGTGGCGCCATCTCTCGGCGGCAGCAACGGCGTCCTGACATAACTGAATGGAAAATTGCGAAAAAAAAATATTCATATCGTTCGAAAAAAGCTAGTTACCATAAACGAACCTCGGTTATATGCAACAGGGACCCATTGGAACTTTCTGGTAAAACTGCAGTATTGCACTACAAAGCGCTTGGCTTCCCAGGACAATTGAACACCGCCCATTAGAAACAGATTGGGCCCCACTGTAAAATATTAAACACTCTGGGAAGCCAGAGCTGGCCTAATAAGAGTTTTATATGCATTAATTTTAACGCTGGGAGGTGTGTTTTTTAGTTTTCTTCTCAAAAAGTGCAGCTTGCTTAGAGCCTTTTGATATACGCTTTTTATATGACATTCCCAGTTTAATTTCGTCGTAAAAGTGATCCCGAAATATTTGACTTCATCGCACTTCTTCAGTGGGACGTTATTGATTGTGTACTGAAACTGAAGATGTTTTTTATGCGTGAAGGAAGTACTAGCTGTTTTAGTTGCATTTATTTCATCCCCCATTTGTTGCACCAGTTTTGTATCGAAGCTAAGGAATTGTTTAATTCTGTTTGATCGTCTCTGCTATTTATTGTTGTGTACACTACGCAATCACCAGCGAATAATCGCATCTGTACAGGTGGACAAACGCATGATTGAATATCGTTGATGTAGATCAGGAACAGTAGGTGCGCAAGTACTGAACCCTGCGGTACGCCAGAGTTAACTTCAAGGTAATCAGACACAATTATTCAGAGCTGTGCACTGCATTCTGTTTTCCAAATAGCTATTTATCCATGAAACTGCTTTTATGTGTATTCCAATGGAATTTAATTTAGTAACTAGGTCTAGATGGAGACGACATCAAATGCTTTTGAGAAATCTAAAAAAATAGCATCAATTTGGCTTCTATCATTTATTGCGTCAGCTATATCATGGCTTATCTGAGATAGCTGAGTAACGGTTGACAATCCTGAACGGAAACCATGCTGCCGGTTGTATAGTAGGTTATTATGCTCTAAATGTAATATTATCGCTTTATAAATAATATGTTCAAACAATTTACTGCACACACATGTTAATGAAACTGGTCTGTAATTTTTAACTTCGAGTTTAGAGCCAGATTTATGCACAGGTACTATGTTCGCCAGTCGCCGGTCGTCCGGTATTACCGAAGTTTCCAATCATCGCTTGTAAATTACGTATAAATATCTTGACATCGAAGCTGTGTTTTTCTGCAAAAATGCATTCGTTATAACGTCACGACCACAAGGTTTTTTTTTACATCCAGTTTTTGCAAGAGGCGATAAATTCCTTCTTGAGTGATGTCTATTTCGGGCATTGGATTGTCGTATTGATAATGGGACGAGGGGCCTTTAAAGGCAGTTCTGGTAAATACTAATTGAAAAAACGCATTAAACTTATTTGCTGTGACGTCAGGCTGTACAATAGTTCTGTTTGAAACAGTAATCTGCGATACAGTATATCGCTCCTTCGAGAGATGACGCCAAATTTTTTGTGGTTTATCCGTCATTTAAGAAGGCAGAGTGATCGTGAAAAAAATGTTCTTTGGCCGCTTTGATCTTATCTTTCAGTGTGCGTGCAAGTTCTTGTAGACCACATATGGTAATATTCTTTTTAATTTTCTGTTTTAGGTGAATGATTTCGCGCGATACCCAAGGGTTGTCTCTATTAACTCGCTTTTTCCGGAAGGGAATGTAGCTTTCTTCACAAAAATATACAATTTGCTTAAAACATAATCATAACGTATATACATTCTGGATCAACGAAAACTGTGGGAAGCAGGTGCCTAAATGCCTATTGTGAGATGGCACTTTCATGTGATAAATTCGATTAAAATAGTGTTACCTTGCTCCCGACATTGTTCCCGGTGCTTGACTTTTCCGAGAAGAGTCAGGGTACTCTCCCAAAACGCACCGACTCTCGGCCACCAAGAGAGTTGCAAGTATTTTTTTCAAAGAGAGTCGTATAAATACGTGGCATGTCAGGACGCACCGAAAAGAGTTTACACATGTTCTTTTCTTTTTCTTAGAGTGTAGATGCCGCACCAAGCGCAAAACTTGACCGTCAGCGTCGGCGGTGTCAACACGAGTGAGGCGAAAAATCATCATCATCATCTGATAACGCCTCCTATGACGTCTTCATGGCGCCACACGTCGCTAAAATCTGTCCCATCAGCATGAATTCACTATAACGCTGCAAAACCACGCTGCAAAGCCATGTGAGGTGCAGAGAGCTGCCTCCGATCCCCGAGGGAGTGCAAAACCACGTCTCGACTTAGATCGTCTGAGAATAAAAAGAAAGACGATGATGTCTTTTGACTTCGAGTCGTCTTATGTTAATGCATAACGGACCGTGTGACTTTTTAACCCCCTAGAGCGAGTACTAAAAAAGAGCCACAAACGAACCTTGTCTCTGAGAAGGCCGCACTCTCCAATCACATCGCGGAATACATTGTTGGCCACTAGAGGGTCCAGTGCACTGAGAGGGTCGTCTATGAGGTAGATGTCACTGTCACTGTAGGCCGCGCGAGCGAGTGAGATTCGCTGCTTCTGTCCTCCGCTCAGATTGATGCCCTGGAGAACAGCAAGGAAGTAAGGTCTATAAGTACAGATAGATTTACCTGCGCAAAAAGCAACGCACAACACACAGCGCTCAACCCACAACTGATTTATTACTTCGAAAGCAGGGCCTTTTTCTAGGCATGCGTCAAAGAAAAAGAAAGATAACATGAAGAAAAGAAGTGATAAAAACCATGTGACAACTGCTTGCTGAAAAAGACAATCAAATGAAGGTAACCGCGCAGGTTACCTTCGGCGGCGTACTTTGTGGTGCAAAAATTTTCAACTGCGCGGTTACCTTCGGTTGACTGTCTTTTTCGGGAAGCAGTTGTCACATGGTATTCATTGCTTCTGTTCTTCATGTTATCTTTCTGTTGCTTCGACACGTGAAAAAGGTCCAGCGTTCCAAGAAATAAATCAGTTGCGAGTTCAGCGCTGCGTGTGTGTGTTACTTAAGTCTTTCGTCTATTTGCGCTCGTAAATCTATTTTAATCAAGAACCAACTCGCCCGAGCAGCAGTTTTAACTATTAGTCGAAACATAATTTCTTACGTTGCGGGAACATGTGCGCGCACTACGAAAGTGCACGTGGAGCGCCGATGCACAAAAGCAAAACTGGCACAGTGTATTGTTATGGGGGGCGTGGCAAAAAGAAATAAAACCACAATTTCACCGCAAGGGCGAAGCAATCAATGCGATAGCAACAAATTGTAATTCTGTACGAAGTAAGACTAGCAGCTAAGTCTTTTAGATCGAATCTCACGTAAATCTATAAAACGCTTGTGTAAGTGAATACGGCCGCTCCAGGGAGAGAAGCGGTTTCCGTGCAGTCTCTTCGCGTTGAGAGCACAGCGCGTAGAAGGGTGTACGAGGCGTTTGCTAATGCCTGCCGAGATAGTGCGCGCCAGCGATCGCGACCGCGTCCTTAAACCGAAGTTCCCAGTTATTGCTCGAGTGTCACCCTCGCCCCCCCCCCCCCCCTCACTTCATCCTCAGGCGTTCATTCATGCTTCTTCAAGAGGGGACATTGCCCCCGATCGCGAGCTTTTAACCGCGGGTAGAACATACGATGTGCGAGAGGATGTTATCGGTTTGAACTTTATACGGAGCATGATGGCGACGCCGTTGGCAAAAACCCGTCGACAGCGTCCATATAATTGCTATCGCAATAAAAGAGAACACTGTGAGTGCAGACATGCGCTTATATGGATGGTGGAGTAAAATAGCGTTCAAAGCGAGGACCTTGTCCTGGCAGACTTAATGCCTTAGGGTAGCATGCGACGGTTTATTGGTCAGCTGCCGCCTCGTGCAAAAGATATAATGCCACGTGACACCCTCTGGCAAAAAGAGTGTTCCACCCTTGTTTCGTTGGCTGCGAGTGGCGCTGGCTAACACTCCCAGGGGTTACACATACATAAATATACCCAAAGAAGTGAACGTGGAGGCGCTTTCCGCCGTAGCTTGATTGATAGAGCATCGGACGCGTAAACCGAAGGTTGTGGGTGCAGATCTCATCGACAGAAAGGCTGGTTATTCGTCCACTTTAATTCATTTCAATCTCTCATAATTACCACACTGCAGTTAACAGACAATGTCCTCTATGCGTTCCTTGGCCTAATTGTCTGTCGGATGTATTTGGTTAAGGCATAGGTAAGCCATGAGGGCGCCCAGAGACACTGAATAGCAGAACAATTTGAGTCATACTGGTAAATATTTTTAAGAGCAAAAACTAAAAGTCACTCGTGACGCCTGAGAAACTACATTATAAATCTCAAACGCCTTCGTTTGAATCAAGACACGCATATGCACTTTAAATTCTTTGTTAAAGTTCCCCCGGAGGTCTTGCACCACGATACTAAAAATTTTGAGATCCCGTCAGCTCTGAGTCAAGAGCTCCATCTTTCCGCACCTTCTCCCCAATCTCAGCCGCATCTCCGGCAGGAATCTTGTTGAGGTCGTTCACGAGCTGACAGCAGCGAAGCACGCGCTCATAGTTGCCCGGATGCATGGGCCGGCCGTACAAGATGTTGTCCCGGATAGTCATGTTGTGCACGTTCGGCAACTGAGGCACGTACGCTATGCGGCCCTGCAAGGTAAAACGTGGGATACGATGCACGGCGTGCGCATGTTCACATTCGAATTAAAGAAAGGATGTGTATATAGTAAAGAATTCGAATTTAGCGAACACGCACGGATAGAAGAAAAACTCCGCAAGCATGAAGAAGATAGCCTCGCAGACTTTATCAAAGACATCACATTGCTAAAGAGCAGAGTCATATACCTGCCTCCTGGAGTAACTTCCTTTGAGAGAGTTGGCCATTCGCGCTGTGTTAGAGATGTTTTACATGAAATACCAGTTTCACCGCAAAGGCGAAACAATCAGTGTGATAGGGACAAATTGTAATGTTATACGAAGTAAAGCTAGCAGCTCCTTTGGATCCGGTCTCGCGTAGCTCTACAAAGCGTTGGTATGAGAAAATGTGGCCGCACCAGGAAGCGAGGCGATTTTGGTGTTGTCTGTAGTCCAAACGCGAAATAAGCAGTGGTGCCACAGTACGTACAAAGGTATACGAGCCGTTTGCTGATGACTGCCGAGATATCGCGCGCGTCAGCGCTCGCGACCACGCCCCTTCACGCTCCTTCGCCCGATGACAGACGGGCAGGGCGCTTCCTCTCTGCTTGAGCGATCGACGGCAGGCCTCGCACGCGGCGCGATCTTATTGCATGTGCCCTTCTTGTAACGCAGAAGGCCGGTTCTTTTCATCACTGCTACAGCGGCGCTCGCGCGCTTTAACTAGCGCGTAGAACATACGATGCGCAGTCGATTTGGGCTTCATACGGAACATGACGACGACGACGACAAAACTCCACCCAGACTGTGCATATAATTGCAATTGCAATAAGAGGTTTCCCCTTGTAAAAGCTTGAGGTGTTTGATTCTAAGGCACCGCCGATGCGATTCTTGTTATTACGCCAAAGATATATAGCAATTTAGTCGCGGACTGATTTCGGACGTTTCTTCGGCAACGGTCGCTGCAAAATGACGCAGCAGCTACATGCGTGTGCTTACCTTGGACATCATACTGCCTTCGAGGCACAGCATGTCTCCTAGAACGGCCGACAGCAGCGACGACTTGCCGCTGCCGACGAAGCCAACGATTCCCACGAGGGATCCAGGTTCAACATCAACCGTGACGTTCTTAAGTTTAGGCTCCTCGCCTTTCATGCTTGGATTGTTCCACGCTAGTGTGCAGTTTTGAAGGCGTACGGTCCCTGCACGTTCAAAGGCACTTCCTACAAGCATTTTGTGTAAGTAGCGGGCGCTAATAGTTAAAAACCATGCGATGAATCATACAGAGTGTCGTACTAGTTGGGCTAGTTGGTGTTAATCCATCTTTAAAGGTTCGGTAAGTGAACACAGACATAGCACAGAACGAAAAAACACATGACCTCGTCATTCATCCTGTATTTTTTTCCTTCTGTGTAGTGTCTGTGTTCATTTAGCGCACCTTTAAAGACGAGCGGATACTCGCCATTCTTTTTATTGGAGAGAAAAGCGGTGCCTTGTAAACAACTACCCACCAAATGTACGCTCGTCTGCTATTAAAGAAGAGCGGCGAATATGTTTTAAAGAAAGGATTTTCTCAGGCGTGTAGATTGAAACCAGGAAAGGTAATATTTACTAATCAACTTCTTTATAGCTCTTGATCTCGGAAATGCTGTTTGCCGTTGACGAAGACGATGCCTCGCAACAGCATCGAGAACGCAAATATCGATTGTCCATATTTTATTGGTCACACTTAGAAAGAGAAGTGGCTAGCTATGGACTGCACAATCGAAGAAATTTTAGCGATGGCTAAGCCACAACAACCTTAGTTTCAAGGGAACTAAGTTGAGCTATCTGATTACAGTAATGTCTAAACACATGTAGCGTGATCATCATTGCCCTTCATCATCATCATCATCATCATCATCATCATCATCATCATCATTCTCAAGTCACCGCGCCGCGCCTCTCGCGCAGCTCATGCCTAGAGCTCGAGGCGCAACCCAGAGTAGAACGCGCTCACGCTCCTCGCGGTCGGGACGCCTGCAGCCGCGGCCGCTCCGCTTAGAGAGGGAGAGAGGGAATACAGAAAAGGTAGGGAGGTTAACTAGACTATGTCCAGTTTGCTACCCAATACATGGGGAAGGGAATAAGGGAGCAAAAGAGAGAGAGAGAAGGAAAGTCACATTTCACAACACACACACAGTGCAGGGTTTCACAGGCGGTCGCTCAGTGCTGTTGCCTTCAAGTACTGAGCCTTGTAATAAAGTGGCGGACAACGGCACGGCCACGTCAGCCGCCTTCACGTCGTGTCACATCTCTCGCTACACGCACTTCTTGCGCCTTTCACTCGGACTGGCGAAAAGTGAGAGATATTCGGCATCTTGTGTGCTGAATCGAACTTCATCGATTCCTCAAAGAGCTCAAGCGAGCAGCCATTCTTCGAATGTACGCTAAATGGCATCATTGCCTGAAAAGAGCAGTAAATAACTTTGTTCGTGAATGCAATACTGCATAGTGAATTCATTGTCGAGGGGAACAAGGCACGCTGTAAAACAAAAATCACAGAAAAAAAAGCAACACGAGCACTAACGTACCGATTCTCGTAAAATAATCCTTCGCGTTTGACTTCTCTTCGTCGTCGTACTCTTCGGCCGCGCAAAATAAAGACATCCGTTTCAGTGATAGTGAACCCTGAAACGCAGGAGTGATCGATTTTCATATTTTAAGCAACTTCACAGCATCCAATGTTTTCCAATTTAAGTTGCGAGAAAGTAAGCAATCTACTCACAAGGAATATAGTTAATACATTTCGGCGATGTCAGTAAATATTAAAACGGAGAGGATATCTAAGGTTACGGGTCTCCAATGAGATGTATATATAAGTACACAGCGTATAGCAAGACGGAGCTTGAGCCAGGGAGAACTTATTTTGCGTATTGTTACCCGTACAGAGCATTAATTTAGCGCACACACTAAACCTTGTTTCGTAACAAACCTTAGTTTCTGGCAGCATCAGTCTGTACTCCAGAAATAGGTTTAGTAGAAAGGTTAGGAGAGTAAATATGCTAAAATATAGCGATATCAATCGGTATTGGCCGCGAGATCGAGCGGAGTCGCCACCTAGCGGCTTCTGGCTGGACCGCGCCTAGTGTGGATTGCTCCGTGCGTCGTCTGCTAGCCCCATTGTGTTTGCATGTGCGCGTACGTCATGCATATCGTCAAGGGCGGTTTGTTCCATTGCGTTAGTGCAACTTTAACCGCTCGTGCGTATGCCTAACTCGATGTAAAGAAGTATTTGGCCTTGATCGGCTGTATATGTACTGTAATAAGATCAGAGAGTGCACTTGTCGAGAGTGCTGTGTGTGGTCGTCGTACCCTCCGTTCACGAGAGTCATATCGGTGTAGGTGCCGCTCTGTGGTTCAAGCGCATTGCAAAGTGCACTTGGCGTTGCCCTAAAGATGAGAAGTATTAAATCTCATGTGAATATAGCCTTTTAGCGGCGCGGGGGTAAAAAAAGGCTCCTAAAAAAGGCAAGTTGAGCGTTGTGGTAAGGTGTTGTTTATACGTTACGCGAGGAGCTTTAGTTGTGTGCGGTCCTGGTCTCACTAGAGAGAAATATTTTTGTTAAGTCACGTCTCACACTTCGGTACTTAAATTGTCCCCTAAAAAGAACAGAAATGAAATTACACGGAAATCGCAAAACAGAGTTGCCTCGCGCATTTTTAACTTGTGGCGAAATTTATACAAAAACACCCTTGCACTTAGATTAAGGTGCGCTTTAAAGAACGCTGATGGTCAAAATTAATCCAAACGGCGTAGTTTACATTTATGTCGTAGTAATTTCACGCGAAGCCACATCTTTTTTCTTTACATTATCTTGAGCGTTTGTGTTGCGTTGTTTAGATTGACAGAAGGCAGCGGACATTATTCGTATAAAAAAACGTACTTTGGTCCCGTGAAATAACCGGACCTTTGTTCCATTGCTGTCGTGCAAGTAATTAATCGAAGAAGTTTCCGTGCTGTACAGTTACCTTTGTGCACTGTTACTGGAATAAAAACAAGCGTGTGCGTGTTAAACGTCTCCGTAGCGCTAAAGCGCTGTCAGCCAAGTAGCTTTCCTCAGTAAACCTATAAACTGTCCTACATTTCATGGAGAACTGAATAAGAAATGCGAATGAATATTTGAGCACGCAGTGCACAAAGTGCTATTTCAACTCATCGCGCAGGAATACGGGCTTTCTTTTTGTTAAGGGACATCCAACAAGAAGTAAATAGTTAATTCAGTCGCGCGATACAGCAGTGCGTAGTAGGTGGAACACAAGCTCATGTACAAATAAAACAACAAGAAAACGTCACCCATTGCGAAAACGCCGACTGTCGCTGAAGACGAGCAACCCGTTCGTTGGCAGAATGCGCTTCTCTCACAAGTAATTGTAACGTTCGGCACGCTTCGTGCATTAATTCGGGAATGAAGAGCGCACATATTACCACAAAGCTGCAATCAACGCATTTTGTTTGCCGGAAATCGGGTCACATCGCTCACAACGAAGCGCTGTTGTGCACTTTTGTATACGCGCCGACAACCGCCTACCCACACTAGCGCGGCGACGGTGCTGCCACCTGTAGCACGATCTCGCGCCGAATACCATTCAACGAGCGCAAGCTAATGTTAGAGCCCCGCGTAACATAAATCGATCAGGAGCTTCTTTCTTGGAACCATACCGCCGTCAGCAAGTTTGTGAAATGAAATCCCAAGGTCTGATGTGCGTGTGCGTGTGTGTGTGTGAAATGACGAAAACCATGTTTACTGCAAAATCAGGCTAAAGATAAACGTACCTTAGTTATATTCCTGAAGGCGAGAGCAAGACCAGTGGTCGTCAGGTCGGTGATGTACAACAAGGACATGCACGAGAAAGAAAGCTCCGGGCTCAGAACACGGTCGGGTTCGAACACCGACATACTCGCAAAGAGGATGATCGTCATCTGAAAAGAACGAATGGTCGTCTATACAGAGCACTCTGACGAAAGAACGACTCCTTTGACTTTTTCTTGCTTCATATGTCTGAACTTCAATTGATGGCACAAATGTTAAGACAGGAGCGAAGAAGACACGTAAGACACGGAGTGCGCTTGTCAGTGTTTTACGTGTCTTCTTCGCTCCTGTCTTAACATTTGCGCCATCAATTGAAATTCAGCTATGCACCAACTAGCCCGAAAGCAAACGTTATTGAGCTACATATGTCACTATAACATGTATAACTCTCCTTAAAGCGGCACGTTGGCTCTCTTTTGGAGAGGCGTGGGAGGTATGACTCCCCAAAGAGAGTCAGCGTGTCTCTTTAAAGGGAGTTGTACATGTTATAATCACATAGGTAGCATAAAAGAGCCAAAGGACTCCTTTGTTTCTTAGAGTGAAGGACCGGTTGACCAAAGCAGTCGTCGGCTAATACATACTATTGTGTACTGTATAGTTACATAAAGATACGTAGTACGACTGAACACATCCCGTACGAAAGCACACGTTAGCAAATGTAATTGCTTTATCGAATGACAGCTAGAAATTGTATGCAATATTCCCGAAGACTGGCTTCCAGAGGTAGTATTCACGATCGATCAATTGAATGTGAATTTGAGATACTTGAATTTGAACTAAAACCCAGATGGACACGTCATTGAAGTAATGAAAGGAGTGTAAAACCTTAGAGGAAATTAATGTCCCACAGTAAGTATTGAAGTAAACGACAGTCGGCTCAACACGACATACTTTACCTCCAGTATACATACGTACCGCCAGCACACCGCTACCTCAACATCCCCACAGTGAGGGATGTTCAGGTATAGCGCCAGGATCTGCTGCCTGCCACCGCTTTCTAATAAGCTTATGTTCTGATAAGAATCGACAAGCGTAACAGTAATATGTTGTTCTTACTAAGGTAGCAAGGCGATAAACACACACTCTGGTGCAATAAACGAAGTTAAAAAACATAGTAATGGGAGCAAACATGCAAACAACGGTTCGCAGAGCCTACGAAGAAGCGATCGCCGATTAAAACCTGCCATTAACCAAGCGTACTGGCTTGCCAAGTACATGATTATAGATCGGCCCAACTATCAGACAATGAAATGACAAAGTGGTGGACTACTGAGAGTTTGCTTACGAAATTGGTCACGTGATGCAGTGATTCTTTCTTGCTTAGTTCCTTCCTCAGTGGTTAAGCCAAGTTCTCTAGTTGGTGAGTCCGCATTGTAATCGAAAGCTGCGAAATTGATCGATCGATAACACGGCCTCTGACAATCCTTTCACTAACCGTTCTGTTTTTGTGTGACGTACCACGGTGCTGCATGAGCTGCAAATAGAGTCCAGGACTGCGGCGAGCAAATTCAATTTCAGAAGACACTTGAGCTCCCCCTTCCGCGACCTGAGCACGTTCTCCTGGAGGGCGTCTTCCCAGGCGTACATCTTGACGACGCGGATGTTGCACAGCAGATCAGTCATGAATTTCAGCCTCTCGTCACGGGCTTTAATCTCTACATCCTGTAGAGAAAGAAAACGAGAATATCGAAAAATCGTTTGGACCGTGGCTTGAAAAGTATCTTCAGCAAAAGGCGAACATCTTCCTAAAATACTTTTTAGTGGACACTGCGCTAGATAAGCGCTTGTGATGAACAGATGTGTGAGCTATGTAGGAAGGGGTGTGTTAGTCCGTGAACTTTGGGTAGAACTTGGGCAGAAATATGTGCGTGTGAACATTCTGTGGCAAAGTGAACTCCTGCAAGCAAACTGTAGATCTAAATTACCAGGTTATTTCCTGTATTTGAGTCAGTTTGCTTTATGTTTTTTTCTGCACTTGTTCATTTTTGTTTTTGGGTAAAACTCCTTTCTTTCTTTTAGCGTCGCGGGACTTGTATGAATGAAGTAGTTGAGGTGATATAAACCTCAACTTCTCCACAGCAAGCCAGTTAGGACGAAACAGTAAATATCTAGCCACTTTCCTGAGCCGCGTTCCTGTAAGCAAACCAAGGAAGATGACATGGAGACACAGAAACGAAATAAAGGCATGATAAGGAGGTTAACCTCAACAGATATCCGGTTAGCTATACCCTACACTGAGGGGAGAGAGAAGGCGTCAAGGCAGAGGTCTAAGACTGCGCTGCAGGAGTTCTTACAAACGAAAAACCTGCATGACAGGCCATAGCCCTGACAACCATCGTCCTGTGCTGTGAACAGCAATGACGGCAACCACAGTAAGGACCAAGTCTTCTAGTACACATGACGTCAAACGAAACAAGGAAAAGATTAAGAAATGTGAAGTCACTGGGCGGAGCCTGCCTCTGCGAAACAGAACTACCTGGAAGTCTCTCGGAGAAGCCTTCACGTGTTGCTGAAGTTATTTCGGCAAAATCAAAATCAAACCAGCAATAGCAAAAGTACTGACTACTCGGCTAGTTGGTTCGCTACATTCAATGAGGCCATAGCGTTAAAAAGACGGGGAGAAAGGAAGACGCACGTCCTATAGTCTTCCTTTCTATATGTCTCTTCAGCGCTGAGACAAGCAATATTTGACAGAAATAAATGGATAAGAACTTCAACGTAATGGCAAGACGGCAGCCGACATAGCAGCTCACCCAGAAGCGCCTTTGTGCGTACAGGGAGACCAAAGAGACGAGAAGCGTGATGACCGCCCAGGCGGCGCAGCAGACGGTAGGCACTACTCCCACCCTCTTCGACAACATCCAAAAGAGAAGCGGCAGCGTCAGGATACCACATGTGGGCAGCGGCAGAGTGTGGACGCAGTTGCAAAGCTGCAGGCAGTCCACGCCTAGAAGGGATGCCACGTAGCCCACGGGCTTGGCAGCCGCGGTAGACAGCAGCGTCGCCTGCAATTCACGGATGCGACAAATTTAGGTGAATGTAAGGTAAAACCTTCCTGAGCGCTAGCAACAGCACGCTACAGTTAGTCTGTTAATTGCGAAGGCTAACAGGAATTTGCCAAAGGTGCGTTGCGTTTCATACTAATTCCGGAATTCTGCGGGAGACAATGACCCCTCTGCTAACGTCCACTGATTGGTGTTTTAATAAAGTTCTCTCTCTTCCCGTTCACCGACCGACCAAACCACCGAACGACCGATTTCTTACTCATTAACTGATGGACTGACCAACAGAACCATCAGCATAATATTCATAGGCGTGCGCACATGGGGCGCGCGGGGGGGGGGGGCGCTGCGGGGGAGACTTGGCTCTGCGTGATAGAGAATCCAATGATAGCGTCATACCTCGTAAGGTGCGGCCTGACTTTATTAGAATGACTCACTTAGGACAACGGTTAGCAACTCCCTGTAAATATTTGCCAAACTGTGGTAAGTATAGAAGGCTGTACAAATTATCCTATACATCTGTATAACAGATCGAATGATTGACGAAAGAAAAAAAGTGGTTGATCTCTCCGTCATAGGAATCGGTATAACACGAAAGTAGAACGTGTCATTACAGAAGTATGGGCACACTGCGCTTCTAACTCTCCGCTAACGGGAACGCCTCTAGCGGCGGCGCGCGCGTCCCTGGGGTGATGGAAGCTTTCGCACGCCGCGGCCGGCGACAGCGTTCGTACCAGCTCGTTCGTGTTTTTCCGCCGTTTTGCGAAGCGTTTCTTCTTTGTTGGTCGTTCCATGGGTCAGCATCGCAGCAACAAGGTTTGTTCTGTTGTGGGCTGTCAGAATACCCGCAGCAATTCACTTGGAGCAAAGTTTTACCGCTTCCCGAAGGCTCACTGGGAGAAAGAGAGACTCCAACATTTGATACAACTTGTTCGCCGTGACAATACTTTTTTGTAATTTTATTCGGTGCACTGTGTTACGTTTATTTTATGGGAGAGATGCCCACGGAATGAAACATTGTTTCAGACCTGCCTTAATTTTGATACACCCATAAATCATGGTCTCCAAATGGCGATATGTCTTTTTTCACGCTGAATCAATATCGCGAAGAAAGTTCTTAAAATTCTAGTTCTCATTTTATGCGCAGCGTTGATGTAACAGATTGGGAGCTCACAGAAAATAGCAGAATTTGGAGTGGGCATTTCGTGGCCAATGCTAAGGCCAGTGAACAGAAGCATCCAGCCTCTCTCCTGACGATTTTTTCCATCCCCTTACAAGGCTGTAACAGCTCACTCATGCGAATGTCACGAAATCTACGGTAACATCTATGCGTGTTTCGCATGTTTAGGCTCGACTGCGATGAATATTCCTTTCGTTCTAGACGTATTCGATTCACAGTTTAAATCTGTAGGGCTGGTGTACCTGTTTAGCGCTTGTCATGCTCGTATATTATTTTTGTTAGCTTTACATAACAAAATCTTCGTGCTAAAATCAGTTTTATATATCTCTGCACGTACACGGCCACTGCCGCAGCGTGCTTGCACTATCCTGCTAAGCCTGCTCTGCAGTCGCAGGTCGCATCAATGACGCTTCTGTTTCGAGAGAGCTTCAAAACAACAACACAGAATGAAATAAAACGCGACCATTGAATAAAAATGCTTGCTTACGCTCAATTTTATAGTCTTTGACGGTGCATTGATGCGCATTTGGGACACACGCCGACTTACCACGCTTTTGTCCTAGAGACAAGTTCTTTACCACTATGTACAGTCGCGCTCAATATGACTTGCAAGACGGGAGCGTGTGGACTCACGAGTTAAAAAAAGATTTCGCATTCCTTCCACTAGCCCTTATTTCTACAACAAAACACTGTTATCTCACTGGGGGATGTTCCCAAACAAGAAAATAATATTAAGTTACAGAAATGAAGCAGCTTGAAGCCGCGCGCAATCATTGAACTCTTGAGGCCACTCACTCACGTGTTGCAAGTCATATTGAGCGCGATTGTACAAGACCTGCCTCGCACAGGAGTTTGCATTTATCAATGATAACTCCCCTGAAAAATTTATCCAAACCTTCGACGGTCTGAAAACCAGCCAGCAGTTGCAGAGGAACGCATGTAGACGACACCATGCTTGCACAAGCAGCCGTGCGTGTGGTCTGGGAGGGAACGCTATCACCCCAGGGACGCGAAAACGGCCGCGTTGGCGCTGAACGCCGTCGCACTGGTGGAGCCGCCTATGCAAGCGCAGTGTGCCCATAGCTGAATGCTTACTGTACACTGATATAAGAGAGCTTGAGCGCCTATAGCACGGATTAACGTGGATGCACCCACTTTGACTCTTGGTGGCACATCGTCATCTCAACGACTAACGTCCATGATAAATGATTAAACCTTGTGGTAGCTGTAGTAGTTAACGGCGAGAGCGTAATCAGAGAAAGCGGCGTGAGCGCCAGAAGAGCGTCGCTGAATGGACGCAGAACTTGGGTTAAGATTACCATCCCACGGCGTGTTAAAGAGTTGACAGACCGCTACGGCCGGACTAGAGGGAAACGCAACGCGCTCCATGTCTCCCCTCTAGCCCGGCCGCGATTTCTCTCGGTGCAAGAGTAGCGGGGAACGCAGTGTTACCCTCAGGCTAGCCAGGCGAGGCAGGCGAGTGTCGCAGAGCTATATTTAATATGGATGGATACTGTGAGTGAGGCTTGGGTTAAGGTCGCCACCTCGCGGTTTGTTGAGGCGTTGACTAAATTGCACTTTTATTGGAAACGCGTCGAATGGGACGGACGCGTAGCAGGAGCTAATCGCGGAGGCAACGGTCATGGTGCATTACTTAGCTTTACCGCTCAAAGAAGGCGACACTACCATGCCGACCAATAGCTCTGCGAGAGGAAAATGTGAGATATAAAAGGCGCGTTTGTGAAGCCTCCAGAGTGTGTGATAGTGGCGCAGTTGCTAGCGGGCCCGGCTTGTGTTGTCGTTGACCTAGAGGTCGTGGGTTTGACGAAAGCTTTTTCTTTCAGTTTTTTTTTTTTTGCCATCTGATAGTGTGAATTTTTTCGACGTCATTTCCATGGCGGAAATGCGTCGCTAAAGCCTTGGTGGACTTGGCACAAAACACTTTCGTGTTAAAAAAGACGGTAATTCAGCTATGCAATCGACTAACTACCGAATATCCGCCCATCACACATTCAGTCAATCGGTTATGTGAGTGAGTCAGTAAGTCAGTGAGGGTGGGAGCGAGCGAATCCGTTATGTCGCTTAATCACTCAGACTGCGCAGTACATCAGCGCCCCAGACGAATACCTTTCTGAAGATAATTCCCTGCAAAAGAGACCGGACGCGGCAGCCGATGAGAGAGAGTAACTCCATGTGGTAGCAAGAAATGAGCCACTCTCCCACGCAGGTCACCATGAACAGCAACGACGCTATCGTCATGTCATTCTCACCGCTGTTCTTGATCAGAAGCCTAGAAAAATAAACGTTCCAACTCGTCAATCAAACAATCGATAAAACCTAAGCATCGCACTAAAAGGACACTAGTTAAATAAAAAGAGAAACTAACTCGAGCGCAGGAACCCTTGCGAAGATGCAAAAGAAGTAAGCCACAGTACACAGGGTCAGCCGCAGTGCGTCGATCCACAGCACCTTGAACACATTGGTCAGGAAAGCCGAATTCGTCGAACGATGCGTGCGGTGTCTTTCAGAAAGCGGAAGAAAGCGGGATTCCACCATTACCAGTAAAAAAACGAATTGCTCATCTTCAGTTCGAAGTGCCTCGTAAAACCGTGACACGGTGGATGTTGGGACACGTCATTGATTGAAAGTGCTACATGTTCCTGGAAACCGCACACAGCTTAAGGACACAAATAATGTCACGTTGTAGTTAAGAACAAGTCGATGTCAAAACTCCTCATGTTTCTTATGCTGCAGCTACCTTTCTAAGCAAAGAATTAACGATTCAGACTTGTGGTGTGCTAGGTCGCCCGTCAACACGTCGATCGTGAATTGTAATGCCATCTCATGGCATAAACTTTCTTTGCGAATAAAATTCGTCGCGCATGACGGCACAAGTGCCTAAAAAAATGTGTGAATTTTCTTGAACGCTTGGTTGCAAGAACGTGCTTATAAAGCGTATTCAGTAGTTTCTACTCCTCACTTCGTATTTGCGGTCCATACTTTACGTAATTGCTCTCGAGTTTCGTTAATGATTTAATGAAGTGAGAATATAATGTACACCCTATTGAAACTTACCGTATTACACTCCAATTAGTCCATATAGTTGCCGTATAATTCAGCCAAGTACATGCGGATTCCGTATAAATTCCTTAAAAATTCTACATTTTGATTTATTGGAATGCATACGAACCGTTTCAGTGGGGCCGGGTAAAGAAAATCGACCGTACTGTTCCACATAAGCAGGATAGCTATAATCAAGACGGCCGCATATCCATCGCCATTATTTAGGCGATTGAGCAAACCGCAGCAACGGTTTATTCGTAATTGACCCAGCGGCGTACGTTTCGGTCGTTACCCGTTTGCCAGCCTTGACGTAAGCTCCTTGACCAAGTACTTGCAGCGCATGCCCCTTCGCAAATGCGGGATTTCCAGCGTCGAAGATACCCTTTTCATCTTGTCATAGAAGGTTCTGCGCAACATAGGAAGTGCGATTCGAGTACATCAAAAAATACGTCACCACAGCGCTGAGAATGTTCCTGGAACAGCTTACGGGATGAGACACAAACACGCTATCTTGGAAAAGACTGAAACGAGATCCTCGTCCACGAAGCCTTGATACCCCTGTGCAGAGAAATGTCGAAAAAAGGAATGAAGCTTCCTTTTGCCCTATTTCTGTATGACAAATAAACGTTATAGTTAAGTACTACTAAGTGTTCTAAGTGTTTATGTATTCATTGCCATATCGTGCTTAGGACTGCGATTAACAAACATCAAACCCCATAGTTCCAATTATTCTACCTTGATTTCATGGGGCACCAAATTAGATTCACGAGAGTGGCTTGGTGGGCAAGTTGGTGTCGCATCTTAGAAAGGTTACAGCGCGCACACACGGGGAGGAAGTAAAGAAAAAAGACACAACGGTGTGTCTTGTTTCATCTTCACTCTGTCCCCGTCTTTGTGCGCTGTAACATTTGTAACCTTTCTGACATGTAAGCTTTCTAGCAGGTAACTGTGAGTGAACCTGCTAGAAAGGTTACGGGTAACTGCTAGAAATGCGGCAGTTAGCTAGAAAGGTGGCAGCTACCAGCTAAGCACATGACAGCTGTAGGTAAAATCATGTTCACGCATCTTCCTGCTGCACTTCATCTATTGTTTCTCCTCCAAACTGCGACGGAGTGATTAGCACCTCCTTGTTACATTTAAACGGAATTCCTTGGCCGCTGAACCACGCCTAGCACAGAGGGCAACTAAGGTCTGAGCCTGGAGTCGTGCGCGCATTTGAAACTTACGTGAACAGAGCTCGGCCTGGAGATAACGTGGTCGTGTATTCCAGCACCTACGAAATTTCCAGCTGCACAGACCGTCAGCAGTACCGTAACGATGAGGACGTTTTGAGTGATGTAGTCGTCAGCGAGTTCGATATCCTGGAGAGAATAGCCATGACTGGTAGACAAATTCAACGTTTTACGCGCTATAAATATAAATACAACGTGAATTTGTAAATAAATCTAAATATACATTTTGTGAATAATTATAAATTCAACGACTTTTTCTTTGAAAATCAGGCTTTCAATACATTGCCGTTATCGTTTGTTAGGACCTCACAGCGCCAGTCGAAGCAAAAATTGTGGTTCCGCCTCATCAAAAGAACTATTTTAATCTAAGAATCTCTCAGATTCGAGTTCTCCGCCATCCGGCCCCGGCTTCATAAATCTCGTCTTGTGGGTAAGTAAATTTATACGTCACAACGGCAAGAAATGGCGTCGAGCCAAAAATGTGTTTTTAATAAATAACGTGGTAAACTTAACACTTATCACGACACATTTCTTTGTCGGCGTTATTTCCCGATATCTTATAAGAGTCAATCTGTTAGGCGGTGTTTCACAATGACGGTGGCGTGGGTGGTACTACATATCAGCTTAACACGAGAACGCAGCATACAACACAGCCCTAAAGAGGCCATAATGACAAAATGAACCCCTAGCCTGTTAAACAGGAGGCTACAGACGTACTAAGCTCATACGTTCCAGCCTGTCGAACAGTCGTGTGGTGGCGAAGTATACTGCAACAACTACCGAAGGTTATGAGGACGGAACTCTGCTGCGATATGGATCACAGCACACAGTCTGTGCAGAACGTTTCATGCACATAGTCAGTAGGCAGATAAAAAGGCCGCGATGTGCTGCAGCTGCAATAACTATGACCGAAATTTTGACCTTTTTTTTGGCACGTGCAAGCTGTTAGTTGTGAAACGCACCTAAACAAGGCACAATCCATATAAGGTAATAGAGAAGTCATACTTCTTTTGCGTCCCCGCATTTGCCCTCTTTTCTTGCTTTATAATAAAGAAAACAAGAACTGATTCAGCTCTTACTCAGCATTTCTGTCTGCCCGTATCTGCGCATTGCTGTTTCCGTACCTGATTCTGTTGCTGATACGCGCATTTTGACACTACGTCCAGAACGGTAGCAGTGGTCAGGAATCCCAGCAGGGAGCACACGAACCCCGACGGTGGAAGGCAGCGCCTCCATCGTTTCCACGCAATCCCCAAAAGGACAATCTGTTGAAAGTAATGCAAAATTGCCAGACTTACCTCAATCATTACACAGCAGTTCTCCGCATCACGCCCGGATTTGAATAAAGTGGAGCGCAATATATTGGTCACACACGGATGTCGCCGGGGGGGGGGGGGGGGGGGTTCCCGCTTGGAATATTTCAATTTGGCATGTGCAGGTATACGCGCACACATAAAAACCGCACGACAATACATAAACTATGGTTAAACCCTACTCTCCAGCACCGACAAAAATTTCTGGCAATAGTACTGTTCACACACAATAAGTAGTGTTCTGTCCTAGAAAATGCAAAGCGCCAATAACAAGGAATCGATAAATTAGACTTAGAAGGGCAGGAATAGGTGGGGTCGAGTCAGCTTGTCGGGCCGAATGGCACTCAAACAAGATCGTGCAAATGTTAGCACGAACACAAGGAGCGAATCTTCATACAGTGCCAGCCCGAGCAAACATTACGGCAAGCTAGGCCTAACTAACTACCAACTGCGTATGGGTTGAATAACCAGACCGACTAAGCAAGCTGTGTAGAACGTCCACGTAGTGCAGCTCGAGCAAGCCAGTTAGGCAAGGAAAGAGAGCTCGCCTCTAATCCTTCGCCGACGCAAACTCAGCGGTGATTCTCGACTTCGGTGTCAACGCTACACAAGCGGCCACGCGACGCGAATAGGCAGCAGCTCTACGCACTCACGGATGACAAGGCCAGAGCAAAGTCGCACGTGGCGTCCAGCAGGGATGTGAGGAGCACGGTGTTCTCCCGAACACCAGACTCCACAGTGAGGCATCCCTTCGCGAGTCCGAGGGAAGCAGTCAGCAGGAACAGCGCCTGTGTGTGGAAGGAGCGGAATGATTTCAAAACGACACGAAGGTCGCGCTAGCAGGGTGAGGCACTGGCATAGCAGGGGGGTAGGGGGGGAGGTTGGGGGGATCGACAACCCCCCCTCCCCATAAGAAAAGCTTTAATGCGAAGCATTTCATAGCGAAGCAAAAGCACTTTGACCGTATCTATCTATCTATCTATCTATCTATCTATCTATCTATCTATCTATCTATCTATCTATCTATCTATCTATCTATCTATCTATCTATCTATCTATCTATCTATCTATCTATCTATCTATCTATCTATCTATCTATCTATCTATCTATCTATCTATCTATCTATCTATCTATCTATCTATCTATCTATCTATCTATCTATCTATCTATCTATCTATCTATCTATCTATCTATCTATCTATCTATCTATCTATCTATCTATCTATCTATCTATCTATCTATCTATCTATGTCGCCGTCTACATCTGGGCGCTCTTGTGGGATCGTTTCTTCAGCTTGATATATTCCAAACCTGGCATAGGAGGGCATGAACGTATGACGAAGACGATGCACAGGTCACGACATGAAAAATTCGGCAGATCCCACGTACCGTGGGAGTCGATGTTATGCGAAGCATGCGGCGGGTAGGTGACTGTGGCGTAACTTTTTTTACTCAGCGACAGGTTACAAAATGACGCTAAAGATTTGTATATATTTTATACGCACACATATATATGTTGAAGAGCTGCATATGTGTTATATAAGCAGTTGTTTACGGTTGGGTAACGCTGCCAATGACAACGTCGGTATTACCAACACCAGAAGCGGTAAGCTGCTATGTAGTGCTTATACGTGTCCCGAGAACGCACGCGCGTTTCACGAACCCGTGTGCGTGTGTGCAAGAAGTTCTTGACAGTTCTTGAACAAGGGCATCAACACCGTGATCAGTGAGCACCAGCAGCTGGTCATGACTTGTTATAGGATCCGGTCGTGACCGTGGTGAAGAGGGGTCCATGTGTATTGAAGTATGTGGTATAGTAGAGCTGTTGGAATTCGTGGATGCCTCGGTCATTTCGTCGACAAACTGTCTGTCGACAGACCCGGCGACATGTCGGAACCTGAAGCCACCTTTCGCGTTGGTAAATCATAGGCCGTCGAGGCTGGTAGGCCTGGATAGTGCTACGTAGACCAACATCAGTGGATGGTGTTTGTCCTATTCGTAGACTACCTGGGCGTATGTGGCCTACGTGGCCTAGTCTACAAATGGCTGTCGATCAATCTGACATCATCCTCGGTCAGCATGAGGCTATCGCCCAGCCTCTTAAGAAATGAAGAGGACACTTCGTCGTTCTGGTGGACGAAGTGCACTTTAGGATGCGGTGATGTGGATATCATATGTAACTCTCGTTAATGTATTCCTCCGGGCTCGAGCAATGCTTAAACATAGCTTGCTGAATCATAGGAATACAAACGTAATGTTTATTAGACTGCTATAAAAGCGGAGCCAACACTGGAACTACAGACGTCAATCTGATATGACGCCCGTATCGTAGGAGTACACATCGTAGGAGTATCATGTAGTGTTTATTGGTTTCTTGTAAAATTAAATAGCCACTACCACAATCACAATTGACGTTGCACCGGCATTACGCCTGCATAGGCTGTTTTTCGAAACCAGTTTATAGACCTGGCGTGGATCTGTGGTAGAATACCTGATTGCCACGCAGAATGCTTGGGTTCGATTCCTGCGGGGATCCGAATTTTCATTCTTTCCATTCATAGGGTCAACGCTGCCGATGTCCGTTTTTCTTAACGCTCTCGCATTTAAATTACCAATGTCTGTTCTCGCCATTCCTGGGTAGATATAAACTGTCAATCCCCTGTGGCGCATAACCGTACATCGCGGCCCGTGGTAAACGGGTATGTGCCACACGTGTCTAGAGGAAAGGGTTTGACGACGTACGCGACAGGATTTTAACGTTATTTAAGGCATAACCCGGCAGTCATATTCGTCAAATCCTCTTATCCTCCCATGCACATTTTAGTGTACACCAAGTTAAGGAGGCGATAATGAGAGCACCCAGATGTAGGCGGATAGATAGATAGATAGATAGATAGATAGATAGATAGATAGATAGATAGATAGATAGAAACGCTCAAAGTGCCAGAGGTTCGCTAAGAAATGCTTCGCATTTAATAACATGACTTGTCTGTCGCGTACGACATGAAACTCTTTCCACCAGTCACTTGTGGCACATACCTGCATAACACGGCCCGTGCTTTACGGGTATGCGCCACAGGTGATTCACAGTCTTTATAGACGCAGGGACAGTGAGAATAGAGTTCGGAAACCTTAGTGCGATTGCATTAAGGAGCCCGTGTTGCATAAAATACAGTGCCGGGGGCAACGGTGTTGTCGATGAGCGAAAAATTCCGATCGAAGCAAATAAGAAAGACCATGGCTCGCAGGCAAACATTCGAACCGAGACATTCTGCATGGCAGTCAAGCACGACCACTACTTATGATATGCACATCATCGAACCGTAGATAGCACTATTTTTATTTTTATTTATTAATACCCCAAATACCTCAGCGTGAGGTTTTACATGAGGGAAGGGCTGTTATTTAGTGACAGCGACTCAATGGAAAACCTGGAGGCTTGCGGGTCGGAGTGGAGCACAGCGTCTTTGGGTAGTGCGTTCCAGTCCCTTGCAGTCTTCACGAAGAAGGAGCGTAGGTGTGCAGCGGTCTGTGCCGGTGGTGGGTACACTGTTTTGGCGTGATTCGTGCGGCAGGGCGGATGATGAGCAGGCAAGTATAATGAATGCTAAGAGAGGGATGGTAAAACTTGTGAAAAAGGCCCAACCTAGATATAAGGCGTCTTGGTTCCAGGTTATGAAGATGTGCTTCGGATTTTAGTTTTTTAACGGTTGTGTGAAATGAGTTAACTGCATAGATGTAGCGAGCTGCGCGGTTTTGTACTGCTTCAAGCGCTTTAGAAAGCCAAGACAGGCAAACAATATGCGCACAATTACTAAATTTACCCAAACACGTCTATCCACCTCGTATAGGCTTCCCAAGCAACGCTTAGCGGCGCTGCTGCTCCTGACAGGCAGCGCCATCTCTGGCAGAAAAAGAGAAACTGGGGCGCGATCAGCGAGCGTTTTCCCTGCTCTCCACCGCGTTGCCGCTCGCTTCCGTGCACGTGCAGAGCTCTCGCGGTGCACTTGCGGAGTCTCACAATGTACCGCGTGCAGTGCGGCTTCAAAAGGATCTTCAAGCTTGACTGGCACTTCCGCAAAGCGAACTTGATAAAATGAGGAAGGCTCGTCAATCACGTTAACGGTGAAGAGCAGACGATCGACGACAACCACGCCCGACTCAAAGCGAAATGCATTTCCCAAGTCGCGATTACACCGTGTAGGACGTATACCTCGAGGTAAGTCTCATTCTGTCACGTTAAAGATGAATAATGGTCCACATGCACTCCGAAATATAGCCGTACACGCTATCGATGTTCTGCGGCGTGGACTACGAATCATGATTGTTGTTTTGATATGGCATGCTTACAGTAGCAGCCGTGTACTTTCGTGAACAAACGTTTGCGGCGTGCGCAAAAAAGATTATACGGCCATGGCACTGCTTCCTGAGAAGGTTAGAGTCAAGTCTTCCGTGCCGCTGGAGAATCACCCGCCGATTAAGACACGAGGCAGCCAGCTGGGCTTCAACCAATGTGAAGCAAGATGAACTGCTCGCCTCGTTTTTTCGGCTGTCGCGTCATGCTTGCAGTCTCTTTTTATGATACCGACTTGACAGGCGTATAAAACCTGTTGCGTGAACGCGGCTAGAAAATCGCACAAAGTCAGAAGGTGGTTTTTTCAAGGTTGCAATTGCAAAGCATGTATGAAGTGCCAGTTATATTTAGCGGCTTAAATATATATCACCCCAATAAAGTGACAAAAACAAAGCAAACCTGCAGAACGATGTCAAAGCTTGCTGAAAATGCACAGACGTCCGTTCCGGCGTGATAAAGCAGCCTTCCCGACGCGTGAAATGCAGGCGCCGAACTTCTGACAATGTGCGGAGTTCAGTTGAATTCAGCCAACCGCGCAACGCTAACGGTATAACGCGAATGTGAACGTTCAACAACGACGGGTAGGTCTCACGAGCACGGGGAATCAAAACACAAAGTTGCTTCACCTACAACCGTAACTGGACATTAACAATGCGAGAAGACAGCGAGTAATCATTACTGTAGTCGCTGCGTGCATGCGCCCCGTTACTTACCGATTCATGTAGTCGGAACGAACGAAAGCGATGAACTCAGACAGCCAAAATAGAAGGCGTGACAGCGCTGTCAGCTATCCACGCTTGCCGTCTTTATTTCTCGTGCGACACGCCCGGGAACCGATACATTTTAACACGTGAATCGTGTGCCTTGTCTGCACTGTTGTGGCTGGCCACTAAACCGCAATACTTCGGACCACGCTTGCGCTTCCGCGGGGTCGCTTCTGCCATCGTGGAAATGCGCAGCTTCGCACAGCAAGCCTCTTGGTTCAACGTACCCAGCTGACGGCCTCCCAGTTACCCGCACCGAGAGAAGAACGCGTGCGCACGTGCGCTACCGCTACCGTGAAAGGGGCTGAGTCGGCCGCGCGAAGGTTCAGAGCTTTCCGACAGAGCCGCAGCGCGGCTGGCGCGGCACTGTTGTCGCGCCGCAAGCTTGAGCTTGGGTTCCCTATGACCCTTTCCTCAGGCAAAAAACACCGGCACGGGCTGCCACTCGCCGACTGCGTCGCATGAAATCGATTCCCACAATGCGTGAGATCTGCCGGCTTTTTTTTTCAATTTTGCGTGTGTATATATACACGCATACATACAAACGCACGCACGATCACATTTAAAGTATGGCGCGGGGGAGGGGGATTTCTGGCAACGCTCCTGGGGTGGGGTATAGGGCTAGTCGGTTTGCGTATTCGCCAAACTGCCCTACACTAACAAGGTACACTTGGTTCGGGGAGACGCACGGAAAGACACCACAAGCGCTTCGTGCACCATAACACACCCATTGCGGTTGTGGTGTCGTCCTCGTTCCGTGCGTCTTTCCGGAACTAGTGCACCTTGTAAAGCGCAGTTTACCGAACATGCAAGTCGAGTTAGTTGGTAGGTTTGAAATAAACAGCGCAAAAAAAGCCGGCAGATCCCACGCATTGTGGGAATCGATGTAATGCGAAGCAGCCAGCAAAGAGCTGCATACATCGTCTTGTATGTCATTGAAGAAAATGCGTGTCATGGTTTTCATGTTAACTCCTATTATTTATGTTCGTCACGCAGTAACGTCGCGCAATACCAACTTCGGGGTCGATCATCTAGAGAAACGGCCGCCAGCGTACCATGAGCGTGGCACGTAAGTCATGCTGTACATGACATGTGTGTCATGACTTTCATGTTAACTCGTGTTATTTATGTTCGTCACACAGTCACGTCGCAAGATACCAATTTCGGTGTATATCAAGCTAGCGAAATGGCCGCCAGCGCACCATGAGCGTGGCACGTAAGTCATGCTGTACATGGCATGCGTGTCATGATTTTCATGTTAACTCGTGTTTTTATGTTTGTCACACAGTCACGTCACGCAATAACAATTTCGGGGTAGATCAAGCTAACGAAACGGCTGCCAGCCAGCGCTCCATGAGCGTGCCAGGTAAGTCATGCTCTACATGACATGCGTGTCATGATTTTCATGTTAACTCGTGTTATCATGTTCGTCACACAGTCACGTCGCGCAATACCAATTTTGGTGTATATAAAGCTAGCGAAACGGCCGCCAGCGCCCCATGAGCGTGGCACGTAAGTCATGCTGTACATGACATGCGTGTCATGATTTTCATGTTAACTCGTGTTATCATGTTCGTCACACAGTCACGTCACGCAATACCAATTTCGGGGTAGATCAAGCTAGCGTAACGGCCGCCAGCGCCCCATGAGCGTGCCACGTAAGTCATGCTGCACATGGCATGCGTGTCATGATTTTCATGTTAACTCGTGTTATCATGTTCGTCACACAGTCACGTCGCGCAATACCAATTTCGGGGTAGATCAAGCTAGCGAAACGGCCGCCAGCGCCCCATGAGCGTGCCACGTACACTCTTAAAAAAAAGAGAGTCAAAAGGGAGTCACGTCTGCTTGACTCTCTTTGTGGCAGCCGATGACCACCTTTTTTTCTAAGGGGAGTCACAATGCTCTGGTCGATGCTCCTGAATGAAATAGATGACTCCCTTGCTCCAAGGGAGTCAGTGATGGTTCTGCATATACAGGGTGGGTTTTTTTTTAAAAAGAAAGCTTCACTGGCTGCGACCAAGATACAGTTCGCTTCTTTGGCTTGTGGTATACCGAAAAATTTTGGTTGAGAATATATAACATGGATTCGTAAAATGTGGAATTACGCACGTATTGTGTTATGGCTTCAGTTACGATACTGCTGAAACGGCGCTTCGAAAACGTCTACAAGTAAACAGGGTTCTTAAAAAATCTTGCCCCCAAGCGAAACATTCAGAGTTATGACAACGTTTAACAATGGCAGCGCTGACAAATTTGCGAATCTTCGCACGTTTGCAAGCGAGGTTTGTAGATTCCTACGACAGCATGTATGGCAGAAAACATACATTTATTAGTGAAATGGACGTGCATGGTGTTGAACGCACTGGCGATCGGGAACACATCTAACTCGACGGCCGTAAAAACATGTGCCGCAAAGCTGGCATGATAACCGCGCAGACCGGTTATCAAGGCGACGCTTTACCGCGTCTCCTGAAGAGCGACAATACTACCAGAATTATAGCTCGCGTGGTCATCATTTTTGCCCGCCACAGCTAAACTATATCTTCACGATAATCCGCGCGGGCCACCAAATCGCTCAGCAAACGTTGAGCACAGCTAGGCACGCACACACGGCCTCACCGCACTCTCCCTAGCCCCTAGAGCAGGGGATGCACGTTCACCTGCGCCCCCTCCCACCGTACAGCCCTTACAGACACACACAGGGCACGCTTCGCCTCCTCCACCCTGATATTATTCAATAGAGCTTTAACTATGCATGGATGTGTGTTCTATAGCACCAAAACAAAACCGAAACCATTTAGGCGTTCGTGGAGGCTACTTTAATCCAAAGCCGAAGCCATCAATACGAGACAGCCATTTTGGCCTGGCTAGCCTGGCGTCGTTAGACCGCATTGTTCGTGATCCGTCTCGTTGTGGTCGTTCTTTAGTCCGCCAGAATAATCTGTGTCGTCAGGCGTGATTGCAAGTGATTGTTTTGCGTGACTTTCTTCGTGCTATGCATTCGTGGCGTAGTATCGTATCGTCGGCTCGCTCTTGCCGTGTCTGGCTGATCGTTTTGCGTGACTTTCCTTCCGTGCTATGCATTCGTGGCGTAGTATCGTGTCGTCGGCTCACGCTTGCCGTGACTGGCTGAAGCAGTGTCACTCAGTGTTTGGGAAAAGCAGCCTCCGGACGGAGAAGTCCCTGCAGTAAGCTTCGTTTCGTCGTGAACTTGCCTGAGCAAGATGGCAGCGCATGACGGATCCCAGTGGCACCGACAGACGAAGCCTGTGGACGACGCTCCTACGGTCGTTATAGATTTCAGGTGAGTTCTGCCGGCTTCTGCCTACAACTCTTTTATTCGCTTCACACGTAGCTTTGCCACTTGTCTTTCTGATGTTCCAGTTGCACGGATTTTGCTATCGTGTTTCAATGGATTGGCAACGACGAAAACCGCACTGGACTATCCAGTAGCGGGTAAAACGGAGTGGTGCGCGCCAATATCGTGTTTCCTTATTCCATACATGCCAGAAAAACATGAAATTGCGAGTTGAAATCTCGGTTGCAAGTCGAGTGTGGTGACACGTAGAGCAACGTTGCACCGATATATATTTGAAGGGTAAGTAAGATCAGCTGATCAAAATCAATCTAATGCACCCGGCCCGAACATGCCTGATATCCAGATCATGATTTTGGCTCGTGAAACTCTAGAATTTAGTGTTTCTTTCCTTTGCTACCCAGACGTTGAAACACGTTTAATACGTATTTATTCGCTGCATATTCGAACTTCTCGCCGTGTTTGCTTGTTTGTTTGTGTGTGTGTGTGTGTGTGTGTGTGTGCGTGTCCGTGCGTGCGTGCGTGCGTAACTGCTATAAAACTTTGATGCAATGGCTTTTGTAGCACGGCTTCATTTAATTGAAACAGTGGTGATGATCTTATGATGCTAAAAATTATCATGCAACAAAGGTAAATGTGAGTTCACTTCAAAGTTGTAGTTTTTTTTTTTTTGTCCACAAACTGCATACGAGCATAACCTCATCCTCCTGTGATACTTGCTTTGTCTAATGTGGTGTGGTGCTAGTACCTAATAGTAAACACAACACCGGCTAGTAATAATGGCAGTAAACATACTGCTCAAACGCTGTGTTTCGTGGATATTGGATGCCTTTGTTATACCAGCCGTGGTTCAGTTCGTTATTATTTTCAACACAAAGATACAGTCTACAGTGATGTTGTGGGCAGTGGACAAAAATCCTTAATGGACTTGGAAGCGTTACGCTGCGAAGCCCAAGGATGCGGGTTCTATTCCTGACCCCGGCAGCTGCATTTAGAAGGGGGCGAGATACAGAAACTCCCATGCCCTCTGATTTGTGCACGTTGAAGAACTCCAGGTAGTTGAAATTAATCCGTGATCTCCCACTATGTAGCACCGCTTAATCGCATTGTGCTTTTCGCTCATAAATCTCTAGCAATTATTGCTTCGTCATTATACCTCGAAACACTCGCTGTATCCTATTTGAATTCTATTCGCCATAGTCTGCAATGAATATTTAGCACTTTTTACAGCAGGGTACCTCATTTGACATTCTTTTACAATGCACCTTAATTGTCCCAATTTCGTGCCATAATCAGCTGTTGTTTTTAATATGTATATAAGTCACTTCAGCACTGTTCCTTTTTGTTTGACCGCTTCTCATCACCTCGATTGTTTGAGGTTTGAGGTGATGTTTGTGCTGCACAGTTTGCCCGAGTTTGCTCCCAACCCTCTATACTGGTCAACGCTGGCTGGTGGGTTGTCCTTCCAGACAAACGGAAAAACGAGACCTTTGCCTGTTGATATAGATCTGAAGAAAAAATGGCACATTAGGCCTTTAGAATAGCTGCACCTTCGTGCAGCTGTTCTGAAGCCAGGCACTAGAAGGGCATGCTCACAATGATGCGACAGAAAGAAGGCAGTGAAGGCAAGCCTAGTCTTGTCGTACATTCGCCATATTTCGTGTAGCTGTATACACATTTTGCCGTTTTCTTCGTTAAACTAATAATAACATTTGGCGTTTAACATCCCAAAACCACGATATGATTGAGAGACGCCGTAGTAGAGGGCTCTGGAAATTTCGACTACCTGGGGTTCTTTAACGTGCAGCTAAATCTAAGTACACGGGCCTCAAACATTTTCGCCTCCAACGAAAATGCAGCCGCCGAGGCCGGGACTCGATCCCGCGACCTACAGGTCTTCGTTAAAATACTGCTAGTCTAGTGGTTATGGTGCTCTACTGCTGACCCGCAGGTTGCGGGATCGAATCCTGGCTGCCGCGGCCGCATTTTCGATGGAGGCGAAAATGGTTTAGACCCGTGTGCTTAGATTTAGGTGCACGTTAAAGAACTCCAGGTGGTCGAAACTTCCGAAGCCCTCCACTACGGCGTCTCTCATAATCTTATCGTGGTTTTGGGACGTCAAACCCCAACAATTATTATTATTATTAAAATACTGCTGCCATGCTATACAGGGTGATTTTTTTTCAGACAGTACATATCTTTTATAAAAAAACTCTATGACAGTCACGCTCCAGTAGTACTCTAGTTCGAGGCGGAAATATTCTGCCGCAACAAAAAATGCGTTGACGGGACTAATTAACAAAAACCCGTTAACTAATTTTTATTTATTGACTTGAGGGCAGTTTATATTAGAAATTTGTAGTGCGTGCCGCTTTATGGTATACCCATTTTTCAGAAATCATGAAAGTTTTACGTAACTCGAGATATTTATTGTGAAATTTTAAGGGCTAAATCAAAACTGATCGTGTCCGGCACACAGAAAACGCGGTTTTTCTGTTACGTCAGACCGGAGCTGCCCGCGACAAGGGAGTGACGAAATTTGAATGAAGGCGCGTCGTGGTCGTACCTTTTCGTGAAAACTGGCAAGTCATCTGACTTGCGTCAGCGGATCGCCTTAACTTCGCATGTGGCGTTTGGTGCTCATTTGTTTCTTTCGAGATGCGCGCATCCGAAACGGCAGTAATATCAACCTTTTCTTTCTATGTTTACAGATAAGTACCACACATCGCACCCAAATAATAAGCTGTTTACTTGTGTATTTCTGAATGCTTGCAGATTTTCCTGATCACATTCTGCTTCGGCCCACCTTCATTAAGCTATCATCACCTTCTTTTCACGTGTAGCTCCGAGCTTACGTAACTAGAGAAGCGACGTTTCCTGCACGTCAGGCGCTATCAGTTTCGATTTCGTCCTTGAAATTCAAGGATGAATATCACGAATTACGTGTAACTTTCGCGATTAAAAAAAATGTGTATGCCATAAATTGGCACGCGATACAACTTTCTAATATAAACAACTACCTCCAGGTCAGGAATTAAAAGTTAATTAATGAGTTTTTGTTAATTAATCTCTTCATTGCCATTTTAGTTGCAGCAAACTATTTCCTTCTTGACATAGAGTGTGTGCGCGAAAACATCTTGAGCGTGACTATTATACAATTTTGATAAGAAATATGCGTTCTCTAAAAAAACATCCTTCTAATTGTACGGAGGTCATGCAGCGGAAACAGTTGCAGCTGGCTAAGGGAGTAACAGACCCTCAAAGTACAGCAAAGTTAATGAGTATCCCTGGTTTTGTTCATTGCCATGACACTTCATGGAATCTGGTGTGTGAGCGCTGCCCTTGTCAGATTAAAAGGTGATCGATCTGTCTGTCATCATGTGTTTATTTTTGTGCACTTGACTATTTCAGGTTGCTTCAAGACTGCACATTGAAGCTCTACAGCTGCATTTGACCAGGAAGCCTCCTTGGAAACTTCGTGTCTCGAGGTAGTCAAGACGTGTCCAAGAATTCGGAATAGCCACGCTTAAGGTCTGGCCGTGAGTGGTCTCGAATCAGTGCAACCTGCTGTCCTTTTCGCCAGAATGCCACCTGACCCTGACATGGTCTGGGAACACGACACTGCCAAGCTCATGCACGCAAGCTGTGTCACCTATTGGGGTCCTGTATCTCAGATGACTACATGAGAATCCTGTACTACATGAGAACTACACATGTTGCATGTTTTGCGCTGTATGCCACATAAAATATGTAATGGATGTCGCAAAGAAGTGCTTGATGGCTGGCCATTGATTCCTATTCATAAAAACTGACTGCTGGCTATGCTAATGTTTATGCCAGGTCTAGTATATTGCCGCATTTGACAGTAATGAACGATGTTAGCGAAACTATTGCTTTTCATATCTCACTCATTCTGACAGTAATGTGTCTCGCTGTATTTCTGGACGGTGTTTCTGTATTTCAGTTCTGTACAGAACTCTCCATACCACCGCTAAATATATATATTTATATATATCATACCTTATATATATAAGGTACTTGACACACGACGTACGTTTTAGCATTAGCATAGTGCTAAAACGTACGTCATGTGTCAAATGCCTTCCTACAGTATCAGGACCTTCGTGATCTTTCTGTAGCTCTTATATTTAAGGGTCATTCCATGCCAAGTGTCCCAGACGTGGTGCTCGCACATCGCAGCTTTTGCTGATAAAATTTGTGCCTTTTTCCTGTGCCACATGGAGTATTGTGGTAAAACATTCTTGCTCGAAAAAATTTTTGACGGTCCTGGCACCCCCTCGAATTTCGCTTCTATTTATTAAACTGTACCTAATAGAAAAATGTGTATAAAATCTACTTTTGTGTGTTGAGCTTCTAAACTGCGCTTGCGCTATCGCAGAGGTTCTGTTTAGTTGTCCCATTCATTATTTCCGAATTTTTGTGTTTCACTACCAGCTACGTAGCTTCAAAAACTACAAAAATCTTCAAAGTTCGTGAATTTTTCTTGAGCTATCTGGAACTCACCCTAACCAATATTAATAATAGCCTGATTTCCAGGAAAGTGTATTTTAGTACAGAAATGTTTAGGGGTAAAATAGACTTCAGATCTTTCCGAAAAAAAATTGTGAAATTAGAGAAAATGTACGATTTGTTGCATGTTTGACCATATTTTTCATACTGATGCGGTCAAAGTAAAAATCCTCGTCATGCGGCGTTTGATAAAAGACTTCATCGTTAAGTAATGAAAAAAGTCTTATCAAATCATTTTTTTCTTTTAAGGAAGAAAATAATTTTTGAATTTGGCCCTCCGAACGCGCAGTGCATTTCATTTTGTTGCCACTTCGCCGCAAAGCACGTGGTAGCCCTTGCAGCTGACACTCGTCACAGGCAACGGCCAGATGCGAGATGTATGTCAGTGGCTCGTGAGTGGTCGAAAGTCTTGTCACGTTGATGTCAGGGCGACGAGTAATGAATTCGCGTTACAATGTGAGCTTGCTTGGCGGGCCCAATGGGAAGTATGGACGCCCGAGAGCAGCCTATGGCGTCGTTGGCACATTGTGCTAGAGGCCGTCTGTACAACATGTATACCCTGAGAAAGAAGTGTGTACAGTGTGCATTATTTCTTTCAGTATGTGTATGCTAGTTGTGCAGACGTCCCTCTAGGACATTGTGCCAACGACTCCACATGCTGCTCTCGGGCGTCATTATTTCCCATTGGGCCCGTCTAGCAAATGCTCATTGTAACGCAAATTCATCACTCGTCGCCCTGACAGCGCGACAAGACTTTCGACCACTCACGAGCCGCTGACATACATCTCGCATCTGGCCGCTGCCTGTGACGAGTGTCAGCTGTAAGGGCGACCACGTGCTTTGCGGCGAAGTGGCAGCAAAATGAAATGCACTGCGCGATCGGAGGGCCAAATTCAAAAATTATTTTCTTCCTTAAAACAAAAAAAATGATTTGATTAGACTTTCTTCGTTACTTAACGATGAAGTCTTCTATCAAACGCCACATGACGAGGATTTTTACTTTGACCGCATCAGTATGAAAAATACGGTCAAACATGTGACAAATCGTACATTTTCTCAAATATCACAATTTTTTCGGAAAGATTTGAAGTCTATTTTACCCCTAAACATTTCTGTACTAAAATACACTTTCCTGGAAATCAGGCTATGATTAATATTGGTTAGGGTGAGTTGCAAATAGCTCAAGAAAAATTCACGAACATTGAAGATTTTTGTAGTTTTTGAAGCTACGTAGCTGGTAGTGAAACACAAAAAAATCGGAAATAATGAATGGGACAACTAAACAGAACCTCTGTGATAGCGCAAGCGCGGTTTCGTAGCTCAACACAAAAAAATAGATTTTATACACATTTTTCTATTAGGTACAGTTTAATAAATAGAAGCGAATTTCGAGGGGGTGCCATGATTGTCAAAATTTTTTTCGACCAAAAGTGTTTTGCCACAATACTCCATGTGGCACAGGAAAAAGGCACAAATTTTATCAGCAAAATCTGTGATGTGCGAGCGCCACGTCTGGGACACTTGGCATGGAATGACACACACACACACACACACACACACACACACACACACACATATATATATTGAGAGAGCGTAGGCATCGGCAAGTTGGTAATTCATGTTTGACTTTTTGAGCGCGCAAAAGAACAGGGACGAAAAACGACGCAGACACAGCGCTGACTTCCAACATATGCTTTATTTTCTACAGTGGTACATATATATATATAGACAACAAAAAGCAACGCACGCAGGCGCATTGTACAGGAAAGCTTCATGTAAAACCACAAATAAGTATGCATGATAAGCAATCAAACAACCTGATACCGGATTTTTTTCTTCTTTAAGAGATCAAGCGGTCATTCCTGACTACCACTATCGTCTAGTCACCCTGCGGGCCTTGCTTAGAAAGTCTAGTTCTTTTTGGATAGGTCAATTGAAGGTGCACTAATGCACATGTCTCCCAAACTTGCAATCTTCGCCGCTTCAATTATCTCGCGTGTTGTTTGTGCCTGGCTCCTTCCTGTCGCAGTGCACTGCGAATACATGTGATCGCACCCACACTTCCTGCAGTGGAAAGCCAAATGTCCCACACCTCCAGTTCGCACGTTATTTGCGTGCTCACGCAGCCTGTCATTGGCACACCGTCCCGTCTGCGCTATGTATTTCTTGCCACAGGACAGCAGTAACTCATAACGATGTTGTTCTCACATTTAACAAAGCTTTCTTTGTGCTTTTTTTGGCACCTGGGTTTTTCAGAACCACTGTAGGAGGCCTTGCACAGATTATAAAGCTTGTTTGGTGCTGAAAGGACGACTCTTACGTTGGCGTTGTTTCCTATCTTTTTCAGCCTATGTGAGACATCGTGAAGGTACGGTATGACGGCGCATTTCTGCTTGACAGGCTCTGTTTCTGGTGAAGCCTGCTCCTCACCCTCGCGAGCATGTTTGACAGTCTTGAGAAGACCCTCCGCCACAGATGTGACGACATACTGAGGAAACCCCGCCTTTTTCAGGCAGTCAGCTTGCGCCTGGAAACTACACGAACACTTGTGAGGACAGGAGCGGCGAAGCGCATTCATTAGGGTTAATTTCGCAATACCCCTTTTAACTAGCTTGGAGTGGCCCGAAGAAAACGGCAGAAGCGGCTTATTGCCCCTAGGCTCGTACGACCAGCAGACCTGGTCTCTCTCGAAGAACATTCGTAAGTCAAGAAAACGCAAGGCGTTGTTTTGCGGCATTTCATGCGTGACTGCGAGCGGTTGCAGGAAACGCGTGAACAGATCAAGTACGTTTGAAGAATCATTGCCAAATTCGCCTGGACTTGATTCTAGAAAGACAACGTAGTCGTCTACATATCTAAACACCTTCTTTACATTTGTGCCTGTTACTAGAAACTAGAAACAGAGCTAACAGGCACAAATGTAAAGAAGGTGTTTAGATATGTAGACGACTACGTTGTCTTTCTAGAATCAAGTCCAGGCGAATTTGGCAATGACTCTTCAAACGTACTTGATCTGTTCACGCGTTTCCTGCAACCGCTCGCAGTCACGCATGAAATGCCGCAAAACAACGCCTTGCGTTTTCTTGACTTACGAATGTTCTTCGAGCGAGACCAGGTCTGCTGGTCGTACGAGCCTAGGGCCAATAAGCCGCTTCTGCCGTTTTCTTCGGGCCACTCCAAGCTAGTTAAAAGGGGTATTGCAAAATTAACCCTAATGAATGCGCTTCGCCGCTCATGTCCTCACAAGTGTTCGTGTAGTTTCCAGGCGCAAGCTGACTACCTGAAAAAGGCGGGGTTTCCTCAGTATGTCGTCACATCTGTGGCGGAGGGTCTTCTCAAGACTGTCAAACATGCTCGCGAGGGTGAGGAGCAGGCTTCACCAGAAACGGAGCCTGTCAAGCAGAAATGCGCCGTCATACCGTACCTTCACGATGTCTCACATAGGCTGAAAAAGATAGGAAACAACGCCAACGTAAGAGTCGTCCTTTCAGCACCAAACAAGCTTTATAATCTGTGCAAGGCCTCCTACAGTGGTTCTGAAAAACCCAGGTGCCAAAAAAAGCACAGAGAAAGCTTTGTTAAATGTGAGAACAACATCGTTTATGAGTTACTGCTGTCCTGTGGCAAGAAATACATAGGGCAGACGGGACGGTGTGCCAATGACAGGCTGCGTGAGCACGCAAATAACGTGCGAACTGGAGGTGTGGGACATGTGGCTTTCCACTGCAGGAAGTGTGGGTGCGATCACATGTATTCGCAGTGCACTGCGACAGGAAGGAGCCAGGCACAAACAACACGCGAGATAATTGAAGCGGCGAAGATTGCAAGTTTGGGAGACATGTGCATTAGTGCACCTTCAATTGACCTATCCAAAAAGAACTAGACTTTCTAAGCAAGGCCCGCAGGGTGACTAGACGATAGTGGTAGTCAGGAATGACCGCTTGATCTCTTAAAGAAGAAAAAAATCCGGTATCAGGTTGTTTGATTGCTTATCATGCATACTTATTTGTGGTTTTACATGAAGCCTTCCTGTACAATGCACCTGCGTGCGTTGCTTTTTGTTTATATATATATATATATATATATATGTACCACTGTAGAAAATAAAGCATATGTTGGAAGTCAGCGCTGTGTCCGCGTCGTTTTTCGTCCCTGTTCTTTTGCGCGCTCAAAAATGTAACACACACACACACAGATATATATATATATATATATATATATATATATATATATATATATATATATATATATATATATATATATATATATATATATAAAATGCTTAACAATTGTGGTGACGTGGCTAAAGACTACGCATTATTCGCAGGATGTTGTGCCTATAGTTTAGGTGCTTACTGATAAAACAGTAGGTTGTCATTACAATGTGAACATGTATGAAATGGCATGAAGTGTTTAAAACCGATTCAAAGAATAATTTTACGAATCGCAGAAATTTCAGTTTGTTTATAGGATGAAGGCATGCAGACGTGAAAGAGAAGACACAGACAAACCAAACGCTAGCGTTTGAGCTGTCCGCATCTCTTCTGTTTCCGTGTTGCATGGCTTACTTTCTTCTAGAATCAACATTTTTTGTTGTTTTACGCGAGCGGAAATTGTTCTGAGACTCATCTATATAAACTTCGAGTAGTATTTTATTTCCCCCAGAGGAATCGAGTGCAGCACTGTAAAGTTGCTACAAAAACTTGTCGCGGCTGTCATGCATCCACCACAGTGTTCCTGTTTGAGTAAACCCGGTGGAAGTGCCTTGTTGAGTAACAAGAGGTAGCGGCACCAACTTTCGTCGATTGTCAGATAAAAACCCTAATGGTGTTCGCTCTGATTTGAAGTTCTTTTGAAATTCTTGATCAATCTCTATAAAACTTGTTTAGTTTATGTGTATTTGTACGCTGATTTTGAAAATGCAAATATTTTTCTACTATTATATGTCGTGTTAAGTATATCAAACATTTCATGTGCCATGTTAGGCCTGCACGAGTTACAAAGTAAGCATATCACAATAATATGAAATGGGAACTGTATGCAACATAACCAGAATGCATGTCCTAAACCCACTTAACAATAGTCATAGTATGCTGAACATTGACCAGTAAGTGTATGTCTAGCTGGTGATTCGCTCACGAGAGTTCAATATTACGTAACTTTTAACTCAAATGGGTTTAAAACGTGAGTTCGTATGTGGGCTAGTGGGTTCATGAACATTATGCCAGAACAGCGCAGTAAACTCCTTTAAAACTATTGCATACAGTTTTTATCCCCTAACTATAGCGATATGTCGATTTACTTTGTAACTCCAAGTTTGGAAAGGCTTGCTCATCAAGACACATGAAATTTTTATGTGTAAAAACTGCGTTTTCTTCCAGATAATTGCATATTTGAAATCGCCACATAAGTAAACCTAAACTCAGCAAGTTTCATCAATATCGACCAAGAAGAAAAATAAACGCATTATTTGTTGCAGAGTGTCTCATTGAGTACCACGAAGTGGTCACACTGACTCTTGCCAGGGGAGTCATGTACACCACTGTCCTTAAGGACAACGGAGTCAAAGGAACGCTCCAGTGGGGGTCAGCGTTACCATGGCAAAGGGGTCACCCTGACTACCTAGAGGTACTAGCGGGAAATAAAAGGTAGTCACATAGACTCCTGCGTTGGGAGTAACGTAGACTCTCTGCTTGTGAAGAAGGGAGTCGTTGGTCTGAAGAACGAAGGGAGTCGTTTGACACCCCAAATTGTGAAGAAGGGAGTCGTTGGTCTGAAGAACGAAGGGAGTCGTTTGACACCCCAAAAGGTCATCATATGTGTAGCGAGGCGATTACCACCCAAAGGTAGTCAGTACAGACACCCTTTTTTTTAAGAGTGTAAGTCATGCTGTACATGACATGCGTGTCATGATTTTCATGTTAACTCGTGTTATCATGTTCGTCACACAGTCACGTCGCGCAATACCAATTTCGGGGTAGATCAAGCTAACGAAACGGCCGCCAGAGCTCCATGAGCGTGCCAAGTAAGTCATGCTGTACATGACATGCGTGTCATGATTTTCATGTTAACTCGTATTATCATGTTCGTCACACAGTCACGTCACGCAATAACAATTTTGGCGTAGATCAAGCTAACGAAACGGCTGCCAGCCAGCGCTCCATGAGCGTGCCAGGTAAGTCATGCTCTACATGACATGCGTTTCATGATTTTCATGTTAACTCGTGTTATCATGTTCGTCACACAGTCACGTCGCGCAATACCAATTTTGGTGTATATAAAGCTAGCGAAACGGCCGCCAGCGCCCCATGAGCGTGGCACGTAAGTCATGCTGTACATGACATGCGTTGCATGATTTTCATGTTAACTCGTGTTATTTATGTTCGTTACACAGTCACGTCGCAAGATATCAATTTTGGTGTATATAAAGCTAGCGAAACGGCCGCCAGCGCCCCATGAGCGTGGCACGTAAGTCATGCTGTACATGACATGCGTGTCATGATTTTAATGTTAACTCGTGTTATTTATGTTCGTTACACAGTCACGTCGCAAGATACCAATTTTGGTGTATATCAAGCTAACGAAACGGCCGCCAGCCCCCATGAGCGTAGCATGTAAATCATGCTGTACATGACATGCGTGTCACGATTTTAATGTTAACTCGTGTTATTTATGTTCGTTACACACTCACGTCGCAAGATACCAATTTTGGTGTATATCAAGCTAACGAAACGGCCGCCAGCCCCCATGAGCGTAGCATGTAAAGCATGCTGTACATGACATGCGTGTCATGATTTTCATGTTATGACTTGTCATTTATGTTCATCATACAGTCATGTTACGGCATACCAATTTTGCTGGACATTCGATTAACCAAGCGACCAGGAGAGCACAAAGTCGCAGGCGGCTAGATAGATAGATAGATAGATAGATAGATAGATAGATAGATAGATAGATAGATAGATAGATAGATAGATAGATAGATAGATAGATAGATAGACAGATAGATAGATAGATAGATAGATAGATAGATAGATAGATAGATAGATAGATAGATAGATAGATAGATAGATAGATAGATAGATAGATAGATAGATAGATAGATAGATAGATAGATAGATACGCTCAAAGTCGCAGAAGTTCGCTAAGAAATGCTTCGCATTTAAAACGGACGGCCACGGAACGGAAACACACAGGGCAAGCGCTGACCAGGCAAAATACTAACAGTCACAGCAGCCGGCTGCGCCCACCCCCGTATTCCTAAAAACCCAGCTCTCTGTCAGATAGCAAAACGGATGGCTTCCTAACGCAACGGTTCTTGTCTCGCGCCATCTGCGCAGCCTCACTGATTACTCGTGCTTGCTCATCCTTGTTCCTATCCACAACGGCGGTCCCTTGAAACTGTGGCGTGCACCCTGCTTTCCGTGGCCATACGTTTTTTGCGCTGTTTATTTCAAGTATGCACAACCAACTACCCCAGTCAGCTACTTTGTTAGTTGGTAGGGGCTCATCGCAGAAAATGTTAGGCGCGCGTACAGGAAGAACTACCTGGGGTTGTACAGCCGCCCATTTTTTAGGTGCGAGGCAGCTTAGGGGCTAGGCTTGTCGGCGTCTAATGTCGGCAAGGTGTTTCATGTAGCCACGGTCCATCATAAACGGGTATGCGCCACTCAAACAGGAAAGCCCACTACTCGCCACCGGTCCACTTAAAATGAGGAAGGCAACAGTTAGCCCAGCAAATAGCCGACGACGTTAGTGGAGCTGAAACACCCTTCCCTATATGCCGTAGGGAACTGAAACCGGGCATCTTCGGAAGAAGAAGAAAAAGCACCTTTTATCTATAAATTATTCGTTTCTTGGCCAATCCCCAGAGTGGGTGTGAGCCATTCATAAGGGCAATCACTACCATCACCTTAGGGTAAGCTGCATTCCGACGCAGTTTTCTGACGACAGTAGTGGGGCGGAAACACCCTTCCCTACATGCCCGGTTTCAGGCTTGGCACCATTAGTACCTCTTCAAGGAAACCTCTCGCAAAACATTGCATGCTTCGCCCCTCCCCAGCTTTCACGTTAGTGCAGCTGAGACACCCTTCCCTACATGCTCAGCCCGTCCCCAGTTTTTTAACCTGAACGCGGGAGCGTCGACCGCGGAGCCTATCGTATAGCGGAGCGAAGCGGCGAAAGGAAAGAGAATACGCGCGTGAGCGCGATGAGCAGTCCTGTGCAGCTGTCTTCTGCTAGGCTATTCCGAGAGCCGGACACCACCCCCACTTCATTCGAGCACCGTTATCGTCATCCTTTCTTTTTCCTTTCTGAAGGCTGCCACCAAGTCATAAAGAAATGGTCGTGATCGCGCTCGAGATGGATGGGGTGTGATAATACCCGCTGATTATGCTACGTGCGTAGCACCTTTTTTTTTCGCTTTTTCCTGTGGTTCACGCAGCACTTTCCTTAGGCAGAAAATATATCTACCACTGCAAACCAATGACAGGACAGAAAAGCAGGTGGGGTTGAGTCTGTTTCGCGTAACAGCGTGGCAGACGAAAGCTGCGCCGGACTGTTCACTACGCGCATGCGAGTATTGTTCGTTTCGCCGCTAGGCTCCGTCATACGGCGCTTATCTACTCGGCGGTCGACGCTCGCGGGTTCAGGTTAAAAATGGGCAGCTGTACGTGCCAAAACCATGATATCATTGTGAGGCTTGCCGTAGTGGAATGCTCCGGAAATTTGTGTTCTTTAATTCTTGCAGTCGTCATATGCAAATGCACAAGAGGCATTGTGAGTGTTTTAGATTTGATGGCAGAATTACCAGTGCAAAGGAATACATCGTATAACGGCGCTTACAAAGTGGGTAACATCCAGCAACGTCCAGTAGGGACCGCGGTGGAAGCGGGGGTAATTGTTCCGCGCCGTTTGCTGCGGCCCGAAGAGCAACAGCACGCCGAATGTTGCACACTTGAGCAGCTGCGACGCGAGGCCAGCCGCGTACAGGGTGAGGACATTCTGAAAGAGTAAAAGTTTGTAGGACAACCGTTACTCATTGGACTGCAACAGAACGAAAACAATGTCGCTGTTGTAACAGCGCATATACAAAATTAGCGAACTGTAGTCCTCATTTAGCAACAGTAGCCGACATTTACCCACTGTTAGCCAATACTCGTGTCGTGTCGTGTGGCTCCTGTGAGACACTAGAACACAATTTTTTAGTGTACGGCATTCGTTATGCAGCGAGCACTGCTCATCAAGAAATATGGACTTATTGGTCTAAAGTGTACGAACCTTGATGATTTCCTGTTCCCGGGGGGTTGTGCTGCTCGGCGTGACGAGGCCCATCGAGCCTTACTTACTTTAATAAATAATACCGATTTGGCCTCGCGCGTATAGACATTTTTCTGTGTGACCACTTATTCGTGTTTACGTCTGTGTTATTTGTTTTTTTTCTTTCCTATTTTCTTTCCCCTTTCTTTCCCCCCTATCTTCCTTTCCTCTATGTTTCCCCTTTCCCGAATGAGTAGGGAGGTGTTGTGCCCCTTTAGGTGGAAGTTGTCAGCCTGTTCCCTCCCTATTTCCTCTGTGTGTTCGTGTTTTCTACGTATTCAAACCAAATAAATAAATAAATAAATAAATAAATAAATAAATAAATAAATAAATAAATTAAAAATACTAGTCAACAGAAGCCCTCTCTCAGCCAGTGCTAACCAGGGGTAGTACTCTGCGAGTAAATACTGTATTTTAATTTGATAACTATTATTCACGCACATCATTTCGTTAAAACAGAGTGCTCCAAGACGAGGGACAAGACTAGAAATGCGCAGGGTGGACGTCATCTTGACGTCACAGATTTCAAGGTGTCTTTTTTTCCGTGTTTTTGTCCCATCGGCTCAAGATAATTTCCTGAAGCTCGATACGTTGAAGGCACCTAAAGCGCTACGATTTCACAGACGCGAGAGCGGTTTCCTTCTCGCTTTCCCTACCCTTCCCACAGGCGCTATATCCTCCTCACCACTTATTTCTACATAAAACACGCGGAAAATGTCCACACTAAGCGTTGAACGTATCAAGGATTTCGCGATTTTCGGCTACACGGTGTTATCTCCGCATGCGCGGTCCAAAACGTACATAAACGAGGTGAAATACGCTGATCATGCATTATAGCCATGCGAGACAAGGCAGCACAGGCGTGCGACTGCATGGCAAAGCAAGGTAGGAGACAATTCACAACTGATATCCCTCGTACACGGGCAGAGTTGCCAGTTCCGGTTATGATAAGCGGATTTTGGCTTCTTTTTTCGCCGAGTCGCTTGTAGAATTTTTCAGTCGCTTGTCGCGTTTTTTGGGCTTATTTGCATTTCTACAGAAAATATAGTTATTTTAGTGATCATCAGATTCACTAATAGCGTGTTTGTCGATGACTTTGAGTAGTTGAGTGTTGAAGTCAAACATACGCTGGGGAAATCAAGTGACGTTAATCATGCACTGGCAAACGTGCATTCAACCGGATGGAGAATACCCTGGGGACAATGTTAAAAAGTAACCATGTGATTTCGGTCACAGTTGCGCATATTTTCGCTGTACAAAATGATTAGGTGATTTTTTCAAGTCTCCATTGTATTTGAGTGGCATTTTGTACTATAATTAAAAATATTTCCAAGAATGGGAAAATTCATTAAGTTTCCGCTTCTTTTGGGCTTCTTCGCAAAAGTCGCGCCGCTTTTTTGGGGCTTATTTCGTAATGATTATTCCCTTGTCAGCTCGGTAGCATCTGGCAACTCTGTACACCCGCCAATCGAGAGCTTCGTTCCTCATAACTTCACGTGAAGAGACCGCTGCATTCACAAATTGTGCAAGAAAGATGGGAAACGCAGGTTGAAAATAACGCGTTCTTTTTTGTATTTTTAGAGGTCGTTTAGGGACCCTTTACGTTCCGGCCGCTCAGGGGCAAGTGTATTCGATTTTTACCAATTAAGAATTATGTAGGCCCCAGCAGACACCGTAAAAGTCTGAAGTCACAGCGAATTGTTGCGGAAACTTCAAGAGCATTTTCTTTTTCCACGTTTTTTTCTCTCTCTCATCAACCGTATTCTCGCGGCAATGTGTTTTTTTTACTTTTGGTATATTAAATGTAATTTACTAATACGAGATAACTTGCTTTTCTCATTAGTGCGGCTTTAGAGGGTGTGGGAGAAGGGTCTATTTTAGGGAGTTTTGCTTAGCGATAATTCACAATCGAACTGTCCCCCACTCACCGTATCCTCACGCTCTTCCATTGTCAAGCTTTAACGGAGATCGGATGACATGTATGGCTGGCGACGACCGCGTGGATAGAGACACGACGAAGCACGAGGCTCGTCCGGTGGCTCACCGGATGAAACAGATGGTGGCTGCACTATCGCTACATTTTAAGTTACTTTTGTTTTTCTTCTGGCTCTTGACACAATCGTAAACTCCAGAAGGCAGTACGGCGGGCACACTCTGCACTCCATGAATATGCAGAGCGCGTACCGGCGCATACCGCGGTACGCACCTATTCGTTGCCTCTACAAAATAGCTTGCACAGACGTCACTGAAAATGCCATGTTGGAGTGTCAACCACGCGATGCTTGTGATATCACGTTTAGGTTATTCGTATATGGCATGCAGGTTCTTTTGTTATTCATGTGCAGAGGCCAGAAACAGCAGCGTCGTTATGACACTGAAGCAGCTTAACTGCCACGGGATTATGCTGCCTTGATGTCATCAAAGCCGCCATGTTGGAGTACTGGTACGTGAAGAAGCTGCGACCATGACGTTGCGTGCGAGCTATCAATTGCCTTACGCCAGCCTTTCGTAGATTTATGCGAGATCGGATCCTAAAGGAGTTTACTAGCTGCTAGCCTTACTTTGTATAACCCGAAGGTCGCGGGTTCGATCCCGGCCGAGGCGGTCGCATTTCGATAGAGGCTAAATGCGAGAGGTCCGTGTACTGTGCGATGTCAGCGTACGTTAAAGATCACCAGCTGGTCAAAAGTCCTGGAGGCCTCCACTACAGCGTTCCTCATAATCATATCGAGGTTTTGGGACGTAAAACCCGAGATATTATTATTACTTTGTGTAACATTGCAATATGTTGCTACCACATTCATTGTTTTTCCCTTGCCGCGAAAGTGACTTTTTCCAGCCCCTCATAAGCTAGGTAAAATGTGCGAAAAAAAATAAAGAGTGATGGTTGAATGCCAGACAAAGCACAAGAAAGTATTCGCCCAGTGTACATGCGTTATATAGCGCAATTCGTTTTCCAGTGGCCGGTTTTTCGTTGGCAAGACAGACCGTTGCCTAAGCGATCGGCTCACAATGCATAGCAACAAAGCGCAACCCCCCCCCCCCCCGCCAGTCATCTAAAGGGGGGGGGGGAGGGCAAAGTCTGCCCCACACATTGACTTAATAGTCAGGAGGGAGGGGGGCGATGAACCTTCGCCTCCCCTGAAGGGGAACCCTGCGCATGCCTACGAGCGCAAGCGTCCCGTTTGGCAGATGCAGGGTTCCTTCATGAACTGGTCGTGTCTGTCGCGGAAAGCCTTCTTAAACAAGCAAGGATTGGTACTCGCTCTTCAGCAAAAGAAGACCGTAGCCGACTTCGTACTTGGCGAGTAGGAGTACTTTACGTTCCCCACCTAACGCTTCGCTTGAAAAAAGTGTGCAAAAAATGCGGTGTTGACGTGCTAAGCACAGCACCCGCGGCTAGCTGATATGGTTGTGCCCAGTTGTAAATGTGAAATAAGGCAAGGGTGCTCAAAAAACACGCTACCATGGTCGTTTCCTGTGCTGAAGGAGTTGTTTACAGCATCCCTTTGTCCGGCGGCAAGCAAGCAAGAGAGAGAGAGAGAGAAAAGGAAGGCAGGGAGCTTAACCAGAAGGTAGAATCCAGTATGCTACCCTGCACATGAAATTGCGGAATAGGGGTTGAAACTGTTGCGTAGGACAGACGGGGTGCTGCTTAAATGACCGGCCAAGGGAGCATAGAGCAGCGGTATCATCGCTTGCCGCGGGGGTCCACTTGGCCGACCATGGGAAGTAGTGTGGGTGCGTCCCAGCATTTCGCAACTCAGGTGTTGGGACGTGGTCGTGACCACATCCGACGAGAGATTTGTTAGGCTATGCATATAGACAGGGAGGCAGACAGGTGCGTAAGTGTAGTCTCAATTCTCCTAAAAAAATGAGGCTCAAAGTTTGCACTAAGCAGTGCAAGGCTCGATACACAGCGAAGCTGATTGATCTCATGCTTATTTATTGGTGTATCTGGGCAGAACTTGGCTATAGCGATATTGTAGCAAGTTTAGTCTCGATATTTGCCTTATCTTCCTCGGTTCTGCACCACGGTACTCGTCTTTGACAAGTACTGCGATGCTCCGATGATGGTGACTTCGGCGCCGCCGGTAGAGGCATGGGCTCGCTCCGCTTCTCGATACGCTGGGTCTTGCCGCAGGGAACGCACATGAGCAGCATTTGCCGCACGTTCGCGCTCCCTATATCCGGGATGTTGTCGCCACCGCAGTCTCTTCTCCTCCTATTTCTTCGCCCTATACTCCGGATATTCTCGGCGCTGCCGTTGACGTTTGCACATAGCGGCAAACCTCGCTTCTCGGATCGCGCCGTCTTCGTCTGGAGTGCGATTCATCTTCCGGCGACCAATGGCTGCGTATGGCTAGGCGCGAGTGGCTTCGCAGGCATTTGTTGGGCTAACTGTTGCCTTCTTCATTTTTAGTGAACAGATGGTGGGTATTCGGATTTGCCTAAATTTTGTGGCACACACCCGTTCATGATAATTATAGTTTCGTGATACGAGATACAAGGAAATGGTTTGCTAAACAACTTCGATGTTATAAAAGAGATCAGCTTCTTGCAAGGGTGCATGCATAAAACGTAGCTTGGCACGTGTAACTTGTAGCCAAATAGTGACGCTACAATCAGTTTAGATGTTCTTTGTGTGTGTGTGTGTGTGTGGTTTTCACTTTTTATGTCACGTGTCGGGAGTAAAAATTTTCTCTTTTGAAGTCTAGCGGTCGTCCTGTGTGCATCTTCCTTTGTCCCTGTTGAAGTTCCGCTAGTAATAAGTATTAAATCAAAGTTAATTAGTCCAAATTACTGCTTTAACTGATTGGCGGCAGGTGCTGCCGCAGAGTATCGCGCAACTTGTCAAAGAAGCCTCGATGATGGCGAGGGGAGGTGGCAACAGGCGAAAAGTGTTGTTCTACGCGCCGTTTTCTTGGCGTACGTGATGCGCCAGTACGTAGCCATATATAAAGCTAAGCTGTAAAACGAAAGGAGGGTATTTGCTGGGCTTTGCACTTCACGGTGAATCCTATAAGCAGTTGACCCAACGTAGTTGCTGCCTCACTTGCACGAATAGAAGTTTATAGGAAGGCTTAGTTTTAGGCAGAATGAAAATTTTCAGGCACATTGCTTAGGTCGAACATATATACGTCACTGATTATTTTTGACGTCAATCATGATCGTCGCTTGCCACTGAGCTTAGGTGTTTTCGTGCGCGTCTGCGCATCAGGGGTGAGCGAACACCGAAAAGGATGGAGCGCATATCGTAAACCACATCCTGCTGACACCACCTCTAAATTCTGTCGCGATCGCAGGTCAGTTGCAATAAACTGCTTTGAACCAGGTAAAAAACCTACTATGAAGTACTATAGATAACGTGCAGCTGTGAAAATCGTCGGGCTTAAAATGAGAACACATGCGCCATGAAAACAAATATCAATTTTATTATTTATTTGTTTGCTCGTTTTTAGTTCATATTATTGCCCCGCATGCTTGTTTCTGTAGCGCGCTCTGCGCGGAGTAGTGGCCACACGTGCCTCGGAGCACTCCTGATTATTTGAGAAAGGTCTGACAAGGCTTCGCGCACAACGCGAATAATCCAGTTTTTTTCGGAACTAACGCGTCCACCAACGGGGAATCTGAAATTTTCGATGCCACATGTATAAATGCCGACGCACCTTGTCCACTGATCACGTTTAAGTGCGCAGCACTTTAGGTGCCCCCGGCTGTTGTCTCATGTCATCGCTTGGCGTCACGCTCAAAGGGGTCATGAATCATTTTACAGCGAAAGATGTTATCAGATCATTTCAGCGGCCGTTTTTGGCGCCGTAGTTGTCCGCCGCCGCCACCGGTGTACGTAACCACTATCGCTTGAAATAGGAAAAAAAAAAACGAAATAGGAAAAGAATTCCAGGATGGAACGAGGTTCGAACCTAGGCCTTCTGCGTGGGAGCCCAGTATTCAACCTCTGAGCCATGGCGGTGCTTGAAACTGCTTTGCAAAATGTCCTATACAGGTTTCCTGTCAGGAAGGAACCACATCAACATATGCAATGTAGCGTGGTAGAAGAGTAAAATAAGCACCAAGCGTCGCACAGCGCGAATTCTGTAACCAGGCGTCACACAATGCGAATTGCGCAACGAGTAGGTTCTTGAATGCTTCCAACCCATTACAAAGGGCTCCACCATAATTCTTCATCGTCATCAGGCCCAGCATCAACAAAACGCATAATGCCTTACATGTGTTTAGCAGGTACCACGGCTCCCCGTAGAATGACGAAAAATGGCATAGTGCCTGCTTCCCTACTTTTCAAAAAGTACAATGATTTAGAGCGTAGTGGGTTCGTCGCACTGCACTTGTATTGGTTGCCAAGGAAGCCCATAAGCACATGATTCATTTCGTCGGGGTCTCAGTAAAGTTCTTCGCCCCCCCCCCTCTCTCTCACGTCAACGTATGTCATACAACATAGCGGGAGAGGGAAATAGCGACCAGGCGTCACCCAATGCAAACTGCATAACTGGTGGGCCGTTTAAAGCTTCCAACCCATTACAAAGCGCTGAGCTATAATTCTTCGTCGTCATCAGTCTTCGCGTCAACAAAGTGCACATAATGCCTTACAGAGGTGTAGCTTGTGGCTCTCTTCTCCGCAGAATGACGAATAATGGCTTAGTAGGTGCTTCCCAGCTTGACAAAAATTGTGATTTATGGCGTAGTGGGTACCTTGCTAGAGGAGTTGTACTAGTAGCCCCAAGAGAGCTTACAACGGGCTCTAGAAACGCCGCTCTTCCAGCTTTCGCTGTGACTGTGCTGCGGTTTCAGCGCAGGCCTGGCGTTTTTTCCAAGTAATGTTCTAATGACCTCCGTATCGGAGTTTACTGCCTCCCGAGTCGATTGCCGCAAAAATTTCTCGTATCCGTCAAGAATGAGCGGAGTTACGGGGGTTTGGCGCACGCTCTCAGCGCTTTCTCTCTTTTCTCGTGCCGACGAGAGCACTGGAAGCTACACAGGGAGGGGTGGCACGGGGGAAAGAAGTTACGTCAGCGCGCATCATGAAACGGGATCGCTCTCCCGCTGTGATTCGCGTGCGCGAGTGCGGCTACCGTGTACTGAGGAGTGAGGCGCCGGCAAGTGGCGGCACCCCGTGGCAAGAAGCGCATCTGATCCGAATGCCGCTCTCGATTTCTGTCGGCTATCGGCCAATGAGGATGCTATGTCTTTTGCGACGTGAACAGGCAGATCACGACGTCAACGGGCAGACGCCCCGCCCAGCGACGAGAGTGAGAACCGGCCTCTGTTTGAAAAGAGGGCGCCTGAGAAAACAGCAACTTCGCGTTCCGCTTGTAGCCTTGACGCGGCACGCACGACTGCAATATTTGGCTCAGCAGTTCATAGCCGTGTCAGCTTTCCGCAGGATGTGTTTTTTCAACAAGCCCAAGGGGTGCTTCATGAGTCCTTCAAAGTACCAAAACAGGTCAAGAGAGGGCTCTACAGGGAAAGTCAGTTCCAAAACAGGTCAAAACGCCACACGTCAGGCCCGTAACCAAAATCGGTCAAGAGAGGGCGCCACTGCATCACAAATGAAGGTTTCTTTTCCCGCCATGGACGCTGAGCAGGCTGCACGTTTGGAACGCCAGCTTGCGCTTACCCGGGAACGCTAGCATCGGCGAAGGGCTAATTCCGTTCTAGCCAGCGAAACACCAGCGCCGGTAGTCAGACACAGATCTAGAAAAGAAGTGTAACCCGGAAACAGACTTATTGCAGCGCTGAAGCACTATCACAAAAAGAAGACACACAAGACGATATGATAGGCGCCAACACAACTTTATTCGAGACTTAGGTTGTATAGCATATATACATATGTATAAACGTAGATGTGCCTTCATAAAAATAACTGTTTATTTTGTCGACGTCTCGACGGGATCCCCATCTTCTTCAAGACATAACTTGTATGTCTTGAAGAAGATTGGGTTTATACGTTTATACATATAACCTCGCTGCTCCCGACAATACTCTTCCGCATTTAAGACATATATATGTATTATATATGTATCACGTCCGCAGCTAGGAGTTTTCAGGGGCTGAAGGCCTCAGCTGTTTCAGAAAAAGACATATTTTATTATTTCTTTTCGGTAAAACAACCCTTGCATCAGAATTTCGTAAGGGGGGGGGGGTGCCCAGGGTATCCCCCCTGGCTACGGGCCAGATATATATATATATATATATATATATATATATATATATATATATATATATATATATATATATATATATATATATATTCAATTTCCAGCGCGCAGACGTTTCAATGAATACCAGGACACAAACATTCATGGTAACACTGCAGCGGACGCAGCTGGGAATCGCGCGCTCAGTAACGCAGGGTACATTAACCTTCCTCTTTCACGCAATGACATCCGCGTCTGCTATTGAGATATATGTGCTGTCGTCTCAGCAAAAACAATTGGTTCGATGAACAATCCAAAAACAAAAGAACAAAATTATTTTTATGGGCCCTTCTATAAAACTAGCAACTCCTTCAGATCTGAGTGAAAACAGAAAATTTGCAACATTCTACCGCCTACGGCTTGGTCCAGCATTCACTCGACGCTTGCTGCACAGGGTAAAACGCGCCTCTAGTCCATAGCGTAATTGTGGCCGCCTAGGTGAAGATGTGCGTCATATCATGCTGGAGTGCGCGAAGTACAACTCAGCACAAAGTGTAGTGAGGGTGAATCTGTTACCCATAGACTGAAGACATTCACGCTGATCAGCGGGCATTTAAAAAAAAAAGCGCTTGTCGCTCTGAAAACTATTTTTGAGGAAACACGTATTTTATGAAATCATTAAACTCCACTTAGTCCTAAAAGGCAAATGAGTGACATAAATTAGGCGTGCGCTCAAAATTGTTTAATGTTATAGCGTGTTTTACTTCAGGTTTAAGTAATTGTCTTCTGTGCTTTGCTGCGTATAACAGGCTGTACAATATTTGACTGCACGCATACATGTAGATGTGAACTCATTTTTCTCAGGTTAACTCGTGCTGAAATCTTTTAAACCCATGTCCTTTTGGATTGTACTGTCTTTGAACATCTAGTGCTCTACTGTATGACCACGGCTGGAAAGATGCGCGCGCGCGTTCCGTCTTACGGCCTTCGCAATCGAGTTCAACACAATGGTAGCGTTTCTCCTCAGTTAGCGCCACTGCTCACCGCGAGGGGCGCAGCGACCCCGCCGTAGTTATAGGCGCTTTTGCTTGCTACTTGCAAGGAACATAAAGGCAGAAAAAAAGAAAAAAAAATAACGCGAGCGCACGCGCAGTCACGAACGCAACGGCAGGGTCGCAGCGACAGCACGGTGGTGCAGCGGGAGGTAGAAACAGACGCATTGCGAAGGCCGTCATACATACGTATTTTGTAACAATTTTCACTTTTAGATGCGAAGCAGCTCTTTGACTAGCCTGTGTAACGCTGTCCCTCCGTCCGCACAAACGCGAGGCAACGTGCTTCCCTCGGTGCAGGTGTTGGAGCGGTGCCAAGTACGTCACGCCGCAGCTGGGCGTTGACGCCACGCTCCCCTCGCACGCTTCCCTCGCAGGTGCGCGCGTACGTCACTCTCTCCCTCACCCGCCGGAGCGCCCGCAGCTGCCGGCTCCAACGCCCGCTCGCCTCCCGTGTCTGCGTTTCAAACAAACGTTTACACCGAGTTTCGCTTCAAACGAATCTTCCAGCGCTCACCGCAGCACCCACGTTAGCGCCGTTCAACCCGTGACGCCACCCGTGCGCAACGCTGCTGCTTCGCATCCCATCAGGGTTCCCTTCGGGGACATGGTTCAATTTTTTTGTATATTGTGGTTCGTTTTCGAGAGTAGCAATTGCTGTCATATATATGTGCTGATCTCTCCTATAAATAATTCCAATGCAAAGAATCCTACACATTGTAAAGGCAAGGAAAAGGCGCCATGGCCCTTTGACCTGAATATATTTGCAAGCCAAAAGAGTCATATAAAATAGAATATTGTTTATCATCTGTTCCAGCTGATCGCTTGAATTGGTGCACCGGCTGCACGCTGTGACTGGTCAATAACCGAGGTTTCAGCAATTTTTCATTGTTTTTGCTCACGTGTTCTTTCTGCATTGTGGCAAAACTGAGCATTCCACGAATAGCTAACGCGCACTCTTTTGTCCTAAAATTCTTTGCTCCGGTAACTGCAGCTACGTCGTTGCGTCAGTGGTGACCTCTTCAACTGCTTTTCTCAGTAATAACATATATGCAAGAGTCGCTCGTATAGCTGGCGCCGTCCCAGGCAAGGCAGAATATATTTACTGAGGAGTTTATGCATAACGACGCAGCCATAGGAAGTTCTGTGTCGTAGAACTCCTGCAGCACGCATGGTGTCCAAAAAACGTGCGAGGGACATTTAGAGCAAAGACACTTCCTTTCGCGGCAAGCCGGCGGAAAGCGCCCCAGTACCGTCGAGCCTGACCGCTTGCCTATACATCACGCAGTACCAGCTAGATGGCATAGCTTTCACAAGACGAATAGAACTTCTGTTGGAGCATAAACAACATGCGTCTCACACTCACCTCAGCTAGCGGGCCGCAGTCATGAAATTTAGTCTTCCGCAAGGGCCGGGACTGGGAAGAAGGTTGGAGCGAGGAGGTAATAATAATAATAATAATAATAATAATAATAATAATAATAATAATAATAATAATAATAATAATAATAATAATAATAATAATAATAATAATAATAATAATAACTAATACAAGATAACTATCGTCGTTTTATTCTTTCACACTATAATCGTATACCGTGAGTGTAACCCTGAGGAAAACTAACCTAACGCTTAATACATTGGCTAGCCACTACAATGTCCCACCCGGCTCTTGCTATATAATAAAATTTTCTGCCACTCAAGAGTTTATGACCTCATACTCCGGCATCAGTACATTTCAAACCGCGGCGATGACCGTAACAACGTATATGATTTGAATATACGTATATGAATTACGTTGTACTAGGTTTTTCTTTAATTGCGAAGCAGTTTAAGGGACCGCCCTGTCGTCGTATCATGTCTTGCGTTGGCGTCACGCAGGTCCCATGTTTGGTACGCTGAAGCCGAGCAGGCAGCACGTTTGGAACGCCAGCACGCGCTTGCCGGTGAACGCCAGCATCGCCGAAGGACAAATTTGTCTGTCCGAGCAAGGGAAACGCCAGCGTCGGGAGTTAAACCTGTATCTACGGAAGAGAGAAGCGTAGGAGAAACGCCAGCGCCGGGAATTAGAAGCATCCCGCTTGGAGCAGTAAACAGTAGACAAGTAGTAGACAGACCATAGAAGAGCAAATAGATAATGGCAAAACAAGTGAGAAAATCAAAAAGAAAAGTGTCGCAGCCATAACGGTTAACAAACTTCGGACGCACTCTTGCGAGGATTTTTGCTGGCCGCGAGCTCATTCATAAGTGGTCCATGGTTCAATTAAAAAAAAAAGACACGTTGATTCGGCGTGGTCGAGTGCCATGATGTGGGCATTCTAGAAGCAGCAATGAAGTCTTTTCGACAACAAAGCCACAACGATGCTGCTTACAGCTCAGGAGTTTGATGACTGCAAGTGTTGCCTGACCGAAGCCGCTTGCAGTAGTGACTGCGGAGGCTTAAGTGGATGAGGAGGAGGAAGGAAATAGAAAGGGAGAAGGCAGGGGGGTTAACCAGAAAAGTTTCCGGTTCGGTACCCTACACTGGGGGATTAGAGAAGGGGAATTGAAAGATGAGACAGAGAGAGGAGGAGAAGAAAAAAGAAGAGAGGCAGTGTATTTACTGCAGCGCGCGGGAATGCACCACAAGTCAGAGGCGTTCGCACAAGCCCGTCGTCCTCAAAAAGCACAAAATGGCCTTCGCTGCCTTGTGGACCGTCGAGAGATGTGGACGGTGCTGTAGTAGCACGTGCATGGAAAGTGGCCGATCATCCAGTCGCCGCAATGCGTTGGAAAGCATTTGTCACTGCAAGGGGAATGGAGGACAGTGGCACAGCAAGTGTTCATTGTTTTCTTCGATGCCGCGAACATCTCATGCCGCACTGTCAGTCATTCCGACTAACGTTGTATATGCCTTCGTCAAAACAACTCCCAACCAAATGCGATGGACAAGCGAAGCTTCGCGTCGATGAAGGCCGGATGGAGGTCGTAGTTACAGTGAGGGGTTCAGTTGATGCAGTCGGGTATGCCTTATGTTTGGAGCGTTCCAATGCGTCAGTGTGAGACTGCGGGCCAGTTGTCGAATCTGCCTCGCAGCGTCTGTCCTTGAAAGCGGAATGGGAACGATATTTATTCCTGATGTGATACGCGAGCAGCGTTATCTGAGGAATCATTTCCACTAATACCGCAATGGTCAAATGAATCATTTGGACAAAACTCGGGTGATTGATCGCCAGCCGCGCACCTAACAAAGGAATATGCAATATAGTGTTAATGCATGAACAACACCAATTGCACTAACTGTAAGAAATGATGCTATTTTCACTCTCGTTGCCAATCATCGTCAATACATTGATACACCACACATATATTAGTTTACGATACTGCGTTTATATATTATATGTTGACTTCTTGCCGATACAATCTGGGCGACACTCGTTCTTTATGCAACACCCGTTTATCACGCCGTACAAAGCAAGAAAGAGAAGGTTAAAGAAAAAATGCTGACCATGTTGGTTAACTATAAAAACTACGAATAGTGATGTCCCCTGGATGCTCACGAGATCTGTTTTTAGCTGGGCTTATTTTTATGCAAGCCAGATGGGTCATTTTATCATTTCGTAGAGTTCAAGCAACTGTAAATACGCTCCAAATTTTATATGTAAATTAAGTGAAACAGGAACGACGAGATGTGCCTTATGGTCGAAGCACACGCCATCGATAATTGAGGTAACGCCTTTCAAACCACTGCTATGTCGGAACCTAAATTTGACTAGAGTACACGCAAGTGTAATGATCTACAAGTTGGCGTTGCTTTACACAAAGTGTGCGGTATAGTTTTGTTGCTCCTTAGTGTGTGTGTGTGTGTGTGTGCGTGTGCGTGTGTGTGTGTGTGTGTGTGTGTGTGTGTGTGTGTGTGTGTGTGTGTGTGTGTGTGTGTGTGTGTGTGTGTGTGTGTGTGTGTGTGTGTGTGCGCAGGGGGGCGGGTATTTCTTCTTTTGACCATAATGGAACCTTCAAAGTGACCTTGAATGCTGGTCAACTTGCTTGGATTTTTGGCGTTACATTCACTTGTATGTCCTTGGAGGCTGAAATAGCTGAGCTTACGATGCAGTCACTGTGTGTTACAAGTCCTTGGCATACAATTACCATGTTCGCATTTCTTTTCTGCATGAATAATATAACTCATAAGTTTCAGTATAGGAAAAAATATATATTTCCAACCTATATATAGAGAGGCAACTTTCTCAAAGCCACACAAAGCGACAACAAATTATTCTTTTACTGTAAAAAGCCCTAATTGCCGCAAAAAAAAGCGTGCGTGAGATGCGTCCCATGCTTACGTCAGCACCAGTGTATAAAGACGCAGAGATTCTATGCCATCTCAGTTCCCCACACTGAAGAGCAAGCCCACAGTCCAGCGTAACTATGTCCGCAGTAATTTCTTCATTCGTCCTAATTTTCGCGATAACATTCACAATGATGTAAGTATGTCCTCCATGCTTCCTGCACTGAGTAACTGTTTCAGAACTGCTCAACTTTCCCTGCTAATTGCTTTCGGTAACGTTTTTAAAAACGTTTTTATATTACGGGATATCCGTGTTTATATTACGTTTGATAATTTCGATTTAAAATTACTGTTCTTATTTTTAAGTACACACTCGGAAATGATACTCTTTAGTGTTTCATTGCAATTCATGCGCTCGAATTTTTAGAGTAATATCCAAAGGCATCACCTAAGTATATTCAAGCGCCCTGCAATACAACTCGCAATTGCGATACCAGTGACAGCGCTTTCGTGCCTGGCATTTGTGACAGAGTGCTGGAGAGAAATCGAGATATGGTCATGCGCAACAAGTGGTAAAGCACGCAAAAGAGAGCTGGCGCGCACTGCCAAGCGTACCTGTTGTTTGGGAGGTGACGATATACGTCAATGAGTACGGTACTTTCATGGCGGCTTCAGCGCACAGTGTTTGAAAGAACCCGCACGTATCTAGCCATCCGGTGCCGCTTCACGTGGTGTAGGAAAACCGAAACATTGATCAGATAGTCAGATCAGAAACATTGATCCGACTGGAAAGCAAGCTTGAAACACATTTCCCGTCTTTTTGACGTCGTAGCAACATATTCCTATTATTTATATAACGGAAAAATGAGCAATATTTCGATTACTAAGAATGCTTCAGAGATCGAAAAATCAACCAACACCTGTCGGGCTTTTGTGCGCCGGTCTGCTAAATAACTAGTGAAGACAAAGGGAAGAGTAAAGACAAGAGCAACAGCTGTTGTTTATCCAGGACAAAAAAAAAAGCCGGCAGATTCCACGCATTGTGGGAATCGACGTAATGCGAAGCAGCCAACAAAGAGCTGCATACATCGTCTTGTATGTCATTGAGGAAAATGCGTGTCATGGTTTTCATGTTAACTCCTATTATTTATGTTTGTCACACAGTAACGTCGCGCAACACCAAATTCGGGGTAGATCAAGCTAGCGAAACGGCCGCCAGCGCTCCATGAGTGTGGCACGTAAGTCATGCTGTACATGACATGCGTGTCATGATTTTCATGTTAACTCCTGTTATTTATATTCGTCACTCAGTCACGTCGGAAGAGACCAATTTAGGTGTATATCAAGTTATCGAAACGGCCGCCAGCGCACCATGAGCGTGGCGCGTAAGTCATGCTGTACATGACATGTGTGTCATGATTTTCATGTTAACTCGTGTTTTTATGTTCGTCACACAGTCACGTCGCGCAATACCAATTTCGGGGTAGATCAAGCTAGCGAAACGGCCGCCAGCGCTCCATGAGCGTGGCGCGTAAGTCATGCTGTACATGACATGTGTGTCATGATTTTCATGTTAACTCGTGTTTTTATGTTCGTCACACAGTCACGTCGCGCAATACCAATTTCGGGGTAGATCAGGCTAGCGAAACGGCCGCCAGCGCTTCTTGAGCGTGGCGCGTAAGTCATGCTGTACATGACATGTGTGTATTGATTTTCATCTTAACTCGTGTTTTTATGTTCGTCACACAGTCACGTCGCGCAATACCAATTTCGGGGTAGATCAAGCTAGCGAAACGGCCGCCAGCGCTCCATGAGCGTGGCACGTAAGTCATGCTGTACATGACATGCGTGTCATGATTTTCATGTTAACTCCTGTTATTTATGTTCGTTACAAGTCACGTCACAAGATACCAATTTTGGTGTATATAAAGCTAGTGAAACGGCCGCCAGCGCCCCATGAGCGTGGCACGTAAGTCATGCTGCACATGACACGGGTGTCATGATTTTCATGTTAACTCGTGTTTTTATGTTCGTCACACAGTCACGTCGCGCAATACCAACTTCGGGGTAGATCAAGCTAGCGAAACGGCCGCCAGCGCTCCATGAGTGTGGCACGTAAGTCATGCTGTACATGACATGCGTGTCATGATTTTCATGTTAACTCGTGTTATTTATGTTCGTTACACAGTCACGTCACAAGATACCAATTTTGGTGTATATAAAGCTAGTGAAACGGCCGCCAGCGCCCCATGAGCGTGGCACGTAAGTCATGCTGCACATGACACGGGTGTCATGATTTTCATGTTAACTCGTGTTTTTATGTTCGTCACACAGTCACGTCGCGCAATACCAACTTCGGGGTAGATCAAGCTAGCGAAACGGCCGCCAGCGCTCCATGAGTGTGGCACGTAAGTCATGCTGTACATGACATGCGTGTCATGATTTTCATGTTAACTCGTGTTATTTATGTTCGTTACACAGTCACGTCACAAGATACCAATTTTGGTGTATATAAAGCTAGCGAAACGGCCGCCAGCGCCCCATGAGTGTGGCACGTAAGTCATGCTGCACATGACATGGGTGTCATGATTTTCATGTTAACTCGTGTTATTTATGTTCGTCACACAGTCACGTCGCAAGATACCAATTTTGGTGTATATCAAGCTAGCGAAACGGCCGCCAGTGCACCATGAGCGTGGCATGTAAATCATGCTGTACATGACATGCGTGTCATGATTTTCATATTATGACTAGTCATTTATGTTCTTCATACAGTCATGTTACGCCATACCAATTTTGGTGCACATTCGATTAACCAAGCGACCAGGAGAGCACAAAGTCGTAGGCGGCTAGATAGATAGATAGATAGATAGATAGATAGATAGATAGATAGATAGATAGATAGATAGATAGATAGATAGATAGATAGATAGATAGATAGATAGATAGATAGATAGATAGATAGATAGATAGATAGATAGATACGCTCAAAGTCGCAGAAGTTCGCTAAGAAATGCTTCGCATTTAAAAATAGTCAGTGCTCTTTGGGAGACAAGTACCCTCGTCGAAACGCTGGAGCCAGCGGCATTCCTTCCAGTGCTATAATATTGGGTTCACATGTTTAAATAGGCCTACTTGGCAGATCGCTATTGCTTACTTCTGATATTCACTGTTGTGAAGCAAGCAGAAGTGTTTTGATGACGCACTGCCAAAGTTCTGTCGATCCCTGAAAGCGCAGGCGTGCGCACAGGGGTAGGGGGGGGGGAAATGTCTGCCCCATACTTTGACCTAATAGGAAGAGGGGGGGCGGCTGCATGCGACGAACCTTCGTCCCCCCCCCCCCCTCGAGGGGGGAATCCTGCGCACGCCTATGCCTGAAAGAATCTTATGTGAACACGTGAGCCAACAATCTGCGTGTATCAGGCAATCGGCAATTTATGCTCTGTCAAAAGCAGTCCAGATCACTTTCTCTCTCCTTCACAATGTTATCAGCTATGAAGCAAGTTCGCCTAAAAGGACATTCGCTATTTCGTGACCATGAGAGCATTCTCAGTAATACTGGTGTCGTACTGGATGAAACGCTGCTGTCGATCCAGTTCGGCCGTGCACCACGATGCAGTTTTCACTTAAAGGGACAGTAAAGAGAAAAGCAGTTTTTCTCATAATAGTAAATTACTTCTTCACAATTCCAGCATCACCACACTTGCCTCGAGAACACGCTTGGTAAGCGAGCAAACGCGCAAAAAGAAAATGCAGGCGGTGACGCCACCTACCACATGGTGTGGGCCTGTCAAAACAACTCAGCCCTTACTCCTCACCCGAACCCTACCCGAGAGGACTGGGAGGCGGCCCTGCTCGGCTGCTCAGACCTTCAGGCCCAACAGCCTTGGTACAGCGAGCCAGGGCGGCGGCTTCAACCAATGGGGTCCCGGAATAGAGACTCCACCTAGTCTGTAGGAACCTCTAAAGAGGTCCCACGCCTCTCCTTGTAAATAAATGCTTTTCACCACCACCACCCTGGAAGTTCGTGCAAACGCCGTAGCGTCATAGATTTTGACGACGTATAATAGGCCATATGTAGGTCCTTACCAGTAAAAATGAAATACGTTGTCCTCTGATAAGGCCGTAGATTTAAAATACCAAGTTTCAGGAAATTTAGGTGAGCCAATGTCACCAAGATGTGAAAAATACAGTTTGAAATCTGTGACGTTGTGCGCGGAGATTTCGGCGGGAACTCTAGCTTTGATTTCCTCCTGTAATAATAAACCTATGACGATGAAATTAAGGACATAAGTGTTCTCGAAGTACAATTGATCAATATAAACGAATTAATTGTTTCACTTTAGTGTCACTTTAAAGCCCAATTTACTACACTTCCTGATACACTTAGTGAGGTCAAATCTTTCGTTACACAGTGCTCACGAATTCCCACCCAATGAGCGATATTTACGTATAACTCAAAGTTTTCACCAAAGCGGCAAATGATATCGTTATATGACTTTGAGCTTCCGACGCTATGAGACAAAGTTAACATAACTATGATTACTACTCCTCCTACATTTACGGGGTTTTAAAGATTGCACTCTATTTCGACTTGAACTAATGCTTGTTGGCTACTTCAATTTCTTCAGCCTCGGCTTTAATTCAGCGAATATTTACAGCACGAAGTTATGTGCCACAAGATTGAGGTTAACTCTATGCCTTCCCTTTTAGATGCGCAGTATCTAATGGCGGAGTTCAATCCGGTGGTGGTGGTGGTGGTGGTGGTGTGCGGCGTGACCACCCTTACTGCGCATGCGCATACCCTCTCCACTCTCTCTCTCCCCTTCCCCTCTCCACGTCCCCTCTCCCCTTTCCCCTCTCCACTTGCCCTCTCCCCTCCCCCTTTCCACTCTTCCTCTGAAACGCGGGCTAGACATGCCGAACTTCTGCGCAACGCCACGATGAGCACCAGCGCATGCGCGTCCCCTCCCCCTCTCTCTACTCTCCTACGTTGCCCCCCTCTCGCACGCCTACCGACTGCGTTCCCCGCACGCCCTGTGAGAATTAACGGCCAGGCTAGAATGAAGACAAGACGCGCGTAGCGTTCCTCTTCGCGTTCCACGACGCGAGGTCGGTAGCACGGCCGCTACATAAAAAAAAACAGGTGCGGCCTGCTGCGTGGCGCCGAAACGGCGTCCGGGGCCTAGTTCTCCTTGCGCCCGCTCTGGCGCCACCACACCGGTCCAGCTGTTCACGGAGAAGCGCTTCGACAGCCGCGTTTGTACGCGCGACACTTACTCCAATCAGGCCGTAGATTACGCGTTTTATAGCTGCACATTACAGGTTGACTATTGAAGTCGTTATTAGAAATGCCGATTACCCCACATATGTGAACAGTTTGCCCTAGGACTACCAATATTTGTAGAGTGGGCCTCAGTACTCTTCATGAAGGTTGCCCGCTTTACTCACCTGAAATTAAAAGTTCTCGTTATTACGAATTATGCTGAGTATATTTACGTGTTTCTTCAAGACGAAGTAGTGAGTGATGCAGGCACTCAGGAGGGTGGCCGCCTTTTCTCCCGGAATTCGACTTTTCCTCTGTCTCTCTATAACAAGCGCGGCAGGTTAGTAAAGGTGCATGACATGAAATCAGCAGCACATAAAGAAACGGCGGCAAAATAAGATACTCAGAACTGACAAGCGCTTGTTCTGTGTACGTTTCTTCCTTTTGTCTCCCGTTTGTTTTTCTTGTGCAATATCTAATGTGGTTTGGCAGGCCTGATCTACAGGAAAGCTACGTTCTGTGCTCGGTTCTGAGGCCGACTGTGGAACGCACGCTTCGATATCGTCTTTCACAGGGTGCGAGGAACTTTTGATCTTAGGGCTTTCTCCTGAGCTTTCGCAATCACCTGCCCCAACTATTGCGTCATCAGCTGCATTCATTCGCCAGCGTTTTCTGGGCTGCGCGTTCTTTTTTTGCATGTAGTGCGGATAACCGGGAAACACAGTCGGGACCACAGTCGGAAGCAAAATCCTAATCTTCGTGTTCTTTTTATAGTTATCCTCAGTGAAATTTAATGAACATACCAGCGACCTGTCGCTTGGCTCCCACTTACTTGCTTTTTCTGATGGCCCTTGGCGAGAAATATTCTTCGGCCACGCTTCGCGACGCTACAGATCGCTAGGGAATTCGTGGTACTTCATAGTAGCGTCTCTTCTCGCGTTTGAATTGCACAGCGGCACACAACAGCTTCGCGGCATCTCACCGCTGGAAAAAACCGTCCGCCACAGACGCGCACACCAAATAAACGCACTCAGGCGCAAGAAACATGAGGAAAGCTACTCACACACACGATCACACAAAAAAGCACACGAACAACGCATAAATTCCGAGCCGACCACATTGTAGCACCACGGCCGCTGCATAATGGTAGCACGAACTGGCCTCTGCTTTGCGGACCGCGCTAGTGGCGTCCTCACCAAAAAATGCGGCCGCAACTGTCAACTCGACCTGGACGCACTTGCCCATTGACGGCGACGTGACGCAGCAGGCCGCACCTGCTTTTTTTTTATGTAGCGGCCGTGTCGGTAGCATGCCCAAAGAACGCCAACGGAACGCGATCGTGCAAGTGCTGCGGCTTCGCATCACCTCATGGTCCCCTTTAGCGGGAAATGGTGTAATTTTTTCTACACAGGAATATATTGTCAACCATGAATAGCGAGGACGGCGTCATTTTGCGGTGTCTGAGTTCAGGAAGAGTAAGCAACAAAATAATTATCATTGAAGTCTTTTCAATGCTGCGCAGACTTTTTTCGCACCACGGCCACATCAGCACTCTAAATACGCCTTAGATACGCTTACTGTAATCGCAAATGCACGACCAATTTAATTCAATCCTTACAGCATAAGTATACTCTCCTTGCTTTGCGTGGCCTCCGGAGGAACGGGTTCTCACAAACATGATGAAAGCCCGATGTCTGCTAATTTTTGCTAGTAGTAGGCAGCCTACGTATGAAGTGGGACAAGGTAGGAAGTGAATATGCTGTGGCCGCGGAGCAGCCACTGCATTTGAAAAATTTACTGGTTACATATCAATTCTTTCTTCAAATTTTTCTTCCATTTATTACTCCCCACAACAACACGGTCAAAATTAAAATATTAATAAATGAAAAAAAAATCGACCGATCCCACGTATTGTGGGGATAGATGTCATGCCAAGCAGTCAGCCAGTGGCAGCCTATGCCAGATATTTCGCTTTGAGCCAAGCGTTAGGAGACGGATCGGCGTCTTCGTGTAAATTTAGTAGTTGCGCGCACATTGTGGGCTTGCCACGCATGTAGGGTATACACCGGCTTGTAAAGGGTAGTTCATGATCTGACGTAAAGTTTGAACTCACGTTATACCAGGGGAGTTTTATCGCAAAAAGGTGCATGCTAGGGGGCCATGGTGTGCATACGATAACTAGCGTTCGTATGCGTACTTGAGAAACGCTTGTCTACAGCTCATTTGCGGCGTCAATGTTTACATTGTTATAAAAGCGGATAGCCAACACTGCAATCACAATCGGTGTTGCGTCGACATGACGGTAAACTCTCTAAAAAGTCATAGTTTCGCCACAAGGGCGAAGCAATGAATGCGACAGCAACAAATTGGTGTATCACACGAAGAACGCCAAGCAGCTCGAAACTTGCAGCGCGCTGGTCAAGCACAAAAGATGCACGGAAAGAACACACACAGGACGAGCGCAAACTAACAACTGTCACAGCTCGACACTTGGAGTGTTGAAATGCAAAGAAGGACGCACGAAAATAAAGCACAGGTACAGATAGGACGAGCGCGTACTAACAACTGTCACAGTTGCTTCTTTGTGTTTGAGCAGCGCGCTGCAAGTGCGCGCTGCTAAAACACTGTGGCTCAGATTCCTTGGAACACAGGAGTTAAATTATAATGGTAGGTCAATTAAGGATGATTGGGATAAAGCTGCATGCCTAAACAACTTTTTCTATTCGGTATTATTTCCCAACACAGCTGTAATTCTGCAGCTATCATGAATATTTTGCCTATGCTTCCTGTTTAACTTAGTGTTAATGGCAGTGAAAAACTATTGAATGACATTGATGAGAGCAAATCTAGTGGTCCTGGTGGAATTTCTCCGCGTGTATTCAAACGTTTACGGCAAAAGCATACGGCAACAAATTTTATGGCCGCGCGTGAGAACGCAGCAACGAGCAAAACGTGGCGAAAACGGACCTGTCAAGTGAGCGTATTCGACCCGCCAGTCCGGCAGAAGACAAACAGAAATTTACTAGTGAAGACGACCCATGCTCTATGTATGGTTAGTTGCTGAAAAATACCGCGTCAGACGCTTGGAGACGCTGGCATCAGTCGAAGGCGCTAGAAGCCACGTGGCGGAGCAGTCGAGTTAACCGTGCTGACGGCTGTACGTCTGTAAAGCTCTGGTTGACCACGGGCCCAAAAGTTTCTTCATATTGAACGATCTGCGGTCTAATGCCATTAGTTCCGATTTAATGCGGCGTCTCGGTGTGTCGTGATGTTGGCAGTTCAGAAGAAGATGACATATATCTTCGTCTACAAATAGACATTCCCATTCGGGAGTTTCAGTCCTGCCAATTCTGCGCGAAAATGTTTTGTGTATGCGGTGCCTAGCCTTAGTCGGTGAATAATTGTTTCCATAGTTCTACCTAGAGCTTCACTGGTGCCAGCGCTTGTTTTTCGGGAGCTTGTTTAACTAGAGGACTACGCTGAACCCCATAGATTTGCGAACAATGTTGCCCAGTAACATGGATAACTGTCTCAAACTACACCCCAAAACGAATCTTGAGGCTAAATATTGTTTATAATAGCGTCGCATTTGAAGACAGGCATTTATAGGCATTTAGGCAGAAATGCTAAATATAGGCATTCATAGGGACCATAAGAACACCATAAAAGCGCTTCTTAAGATCTAATTCACGCTCATATATCAAAGTGGTGCGATAGGATCGCTAGGAACAAAATAGTAGGGTGTGTGCGAATATTCGAAAACTTCGAATAACGAGTTCAATAGTGTTCTATTCAAAGCGGTAATTGAATTGAACATTGTATATTTGAAATGCCGAATATTTTTCGAATATATTTTGAATAATCAGCACGGACGGGAAGACCCCCGAAGTAACGAAACGTTGGAACAGCGAGGGGTCAATTTTACTTGTTTGAACAGCTGTATTACTCAGATGCATGCGGCCCCACCTTTTAAGGGACTATCGACGCTATAATGAACACCAGATAAATGCATTTTCGCTTAAGTCTGCAATGTCGCCGAAGTAAACGTGTTGCCAAGGGACGGTGGGGATTACGGATGCATTCTGATACAAAATTGCAACTTTTGTACACGTTTACATGACTGACAACAGACGCAAGTGCTGTGATGACGTAAATTTTCTTGCGGATGGACTATTCAACAATGATATTACCTCCCTTTGGTACTAAGACGCATGATCTCATAACAGGTTTGTTTGATCGTTTAGCTGCAAATGTTTAGTTACATGCGCATGTGCAGTGTTCGGTTCAATATTGTTTAATGGTTATGCTTCATTTTTATTTTAAGGCTGGTGACAAAGAGCCACCTTGCATACTGTAGTCACTGCTGTATTTCGATGTATAGTTGCAAAATATCCCGAATGCTCTAGTCACTGAGGCGTACCAGCTTACCTCAGTTTACATACATGTAAAAGTTTTTGTCGGTTAAAAGCAATCGTAATGTTGCTTTGTTTAAGTTTAGTGAATATCTGTAGCAAAGGAAATGTTATGAAATTGTAGAGCTCTTCGAAAATGGTTGTCTTACTATTAGAAAACTATTCGAACAGTATTCGATTTGTATTTGTTTTTAATTCCGTTCTAAAGTTCACCACTCACACCCCTACAAAATAGGTATTTGCCGAAGGTCTGGTCTCTGCTGATTAATTCTAAGTTTATGAAAGCGAAATAACGGTAAAAGTGAAGCATACCTTCACGTGACCTTAAAAGCACACGCCCTATTTTTCACACCTTTCTAGGCTTGCCATGATGGTGACAGTGTGAAAAGGTCTATTACAGAGATGGCCAGTATGTGTATCAGCGCGCGGAAGCACCCGCACCAGTTCCAAGTGGTCCTGCGGTGACATATTACTGAGGCAGTAACCGCTTATGCTGGTTTTCACGAAAGTTTCAGCTGAATCTCTCACTAAGTGGGCAAAAGTTTGAAAATCTGGCTCGTACTTATAAAATTGTCGCTTTATAATTTTTCGAACCTCAGAAAAAACTTATGCATACGGGCCATGAAGAATTGGGAATATCAGAAATCTCGAATGCGAATTTATAAGTCGTTGCAGTTCTATTCGTATTAGATTAAAAAATGCGCAGTGCGCATGCTTCGAATATTTGTTTCTTTTTCTTTCTAATACATGAGGGGTAACAGTTATTGAGGTATTAAAAGAGACAACAGGGGAAGTGACGTCGGCTGCGTGTGATTTTGCTTCAGGGGAGATCGGGTTGCTGTGCAAGGGTAAAAGTATTTTTGCGAACACGGGGGTAGATAATTTCTGCTCCATAAATCATTATAATAATCATAAGCACTTCGAAAGCACCTCCAGAAAACTATAGCAGATAATAAACTACTCGCCTATACTACGTTCGTTAGACCTATGCTAGAATACACCTCCTGGCTTCTACGTAATAATAAACTAATAATGTAAGGGAGAGCGCAGAGAAAGGCAATCAGATTTAGTTACTATATGAGTAGACCTGAACTGCTTTACCATCACAACTAATTAACATAGCCGGATTACTTTCTTCAGAAAATCGTGCCAAACTAGCTAGTCTGAAAGTAAGTCACCAGGTATAATAGATGTTTACAAATCGCTCCTGCAAGCGGAATAAATGTGAATCAAGACAGGCAAGTTTAATTCTTCCCAAGCACAATAAAATTACCGCATTACCATAGAGTGTTGTAGATTTCGATTGTTCCCACTCGAAATCAGAGACTGGAAAAACTCACCTTCACATATTATCCCGAGTCCACCATTAGAAAATTTTTGCGATCTTACGAGAATCACAAGCCTCGCAGATGTGACTCAACGGCCTTATTACATTGCGTTTCAGAACTATTAAAGCTTACAAATTTGCTGTTCTTAATTTCTTTTCTTTCTTAGGCATTTGCCTAAGACGACTCTAAGGCATGAGCCATCTTCTTCTTCTTGTTGGTCGATTGTATTGAGCGAGTTAATTATATTGATCACTGTAGATGGTACTGACCTACGGGCGACTACGGCCTGTAGCTCAAAGTACAGGAACGGAGGCTGGAAGCCCAACTACGGTGAATGAGGAGCCGGGCGACGGCCTTTAAAGCGTGGCCTTTGGCCTTTTGCGCCATCTCGCGAGTGGTAGTCAACAAGCCTCTGCCACGCTGAAGCACCTCAGATCTGCGTACCACCAGCGTTAAACGGTGTACATATATAGCTCGCCGTTTGTATGCTGGAGGATGTATGCCTTCGTGGCCGAGTCGTTTAACGTGCCACGTCGGGGAGCGAGGGGTCGCTTTCATGATGCCTGCATTGAGTTTTTAAGACAATTTTTTCTTGTCAGCTAGTGACTAAATACTATGGTGTCTTCAGTGTTTACGTATAGCTCTTTGGTTATTACATATCGCATTCAATTCTAACGGGAAGTCCCCCGTAAAGTGTGTTTATTTTTGACATCTCTGTGTATGTCTTATTGCAATTCCCATTTGAAACACTGTTATGTGCCACAAACTTATTCTGCACTCTACTTTTCTGACGCACTTCAGAGAAAATAGGGGAAGCCTGTTACCTTTCGAATTTTTTTTTTACTCTTTTGCAGCGCCTCGAACTATACTCGAGTATAAGAACTGCGTGCATTCTTTTTTTTTAAAGTGGACTCAAGCATATCAGTGTTTAAACGAAACGATGCTCCTGACTTCAAGTAATACGGGCCGTATGAGGTGCAGCAAAATTGTTTTGAACATAGCATGATGACCTCTTTTAAATAGGTATTATGATTTGATTTTTTTTTCACAAGGCGCAGTTTATTCAAAAGATGCACCGTACCAAGAATTGTGAGCGCACAGTGCAGGGCTACTTTATTGCAGGTGCCCTATTGTAGCACATATGATATCAGTACGTGCCAGTCGAAACGTCGTTTATAATAACGTTTTTGCCACCATAAACAGCCTATTATGTGATTTCTTCATTGGAATATCCAATGCTATTCTACGACCACGTTTGGTACGCGAGGTCGCAATAGCCGTTCTGAGACTCGTATAACATTCGGAGAGTTCCGCAGCGCATTCTCTTTTGCACTGCTTCGCTGATTCTACATTGTCGTCATAAAAATAGATTTCCGCGCCGGCAACAACACCGCATAACGGCTGCTGCGGCATCGCTGACAACCTATTGTATTATTTGACGTGTTCATTGCCGTCACAACTTTTTTTTTCTTTCCCCTTCTCTTTCTGTCCTCTCTGTTCAACATAACGCAGACCGGCTAGAAGTTGAAGCTACCAAATTAAATATTCCAGCACAATAGATAACTTAATTATGCTCCCTGGTGTGCCTTCCTAAAATTTCTAGTGAAAATTCGTGCTATAAGGGGAACTCACATGAACTCGTTTTCAATCAAATTTTCTGTGGCATTTATTGTTTTGCCCACTGTAACGTGTATTGTGATGTCACGGTTTCCTTTCTCCAACGACAGCAATACACACGATATGCCCGGTTCAAGGTAATCTCCAGCAAAAGCTTCGATTTACTACCAAAAACTTAGAAGCAGCTAGGTGGAATACTAGCTGCGCTGTTGGGTTCCAGCATTGCACCACTAGGGGAAGCTGCGCACATCTTCTCGCTTTTCTGATTGGTTAAGACTGGATCACCTCGGCTGTCCTGATATATTTGATTCTTTCAAATAAACTTTCAATTCTTAGTGAGCACTTGTGTCGTCACTGACTTATTGTGTCCTTGTTTTTATTGCTGTTCTTAGAAGGTCTGTCTTCCATTGTTCTCGTGCATTTCTGTTGTTGAGAGTACAATAGAAGTACCATGCATTGCTGCTCATTAGCATATTATAACACATGCTATATGTAGCACTTCTTATCGCACTGTTTATTCTACAAAAATGGAAATTCTGATGTGTCGGTGTGCGCACGTTGCGTCGAGTCGCTAAATGCTCATGCCTCGTTTTTCTTGCAGACAGTGCTCTTAGTCACCAGAAAAAGCGGCAACCAATTCTTAGTCCTAAGATATTTTTGAAAAGCAATAGCTGCATTATTTATTTATTTATTTAAAGAGAGAGAGAGAAGCTGATGAAAAAGAAGTGGCAGGGAGGTTAACTTGGCAGTAATAACCGGTTTTCTCCCCTGCACATGTGTGGGGAAATAGGGGTCGGAGAGAGGACAGAGAGAGAGATAGATAAAATGAAAACAAAACAAAAAATGCGAACGAGCACACACATGCAGGACGTTCCTATCAGAGCCGTTCCGGTAGACCGGTTGAATGCAGAAAGCGAAGTAGCGCCTGCACAGGCTTCTTCTGTGACGTTAAGTCCTGTCGATGGCGCAGGATTCCTTCTTCCGAAAGAGAGAACGAAAGAAACCGATACATGACTGCGAAAGGCGTCTACAATGATAATGTGCTGATAAGACGGTGCGGGAATTGAATGCGGAAAGTCTGCTCGGAATACTAGGAATAACAGGAATTAAATGGTTAAACAATACTAAGAATACCCAGAAAACAACGAAAAATAAGACACATGATTGCAAAAGGAAAGGCGCATTGGTCGCGTAAACAAAAAAAAAAACAGTAAAAAAATGCGCACTAATTGAGCACACCTACAAAACACAAAGCATAAGCTACAAAAGACTGCTCGCGAAGCAGGGCTCAATTTAGAAGCTGCTTAGCTCATGCCACCATAGTATATAAAGACTGCGAGGTTTAGCAAACAGGTCACACCTTTAACGAGAGGAAGGTGGTAGATTGATCATTACGATTTCTGCAGTAAACGCTGCTTTTCGTCTAATATTGACAATCCCACTCACCACAATGTATGTAAGGTTATAAGCGCGGTCATTGTTAGGGTACTATTTCTTTCTTAATTGTGTATAACTTATTGATATTGCCGTACGCGTGTTTTATTTTGATGTATTCGGCTTTCACCAGCAAAGACTGTTAGCTACGCTCGGCGCAGACCGCGCCGCACTGTTTGACAAGCTAAGCAATTGTTTGAGATCACTCTATTAAGATTGCACGCAGGACGGGATTAGTCTAGTTCATTCGAGAGCTTACGCGAGCACCATCTGTAACGTTGGATTCGATGAATGATGTATAAAAGACGATGCGTTCCTCCAGTGGCCAGATTACCGACGGCCGTCGCTCTGTTCGCCGCTATCAGCGTTCGTGAATGGCTTGTACCTCGACTTTGTATTTTCCGGGCAAAAGTTCGCCCAAATAAAGAGGTGCGTATTTCGCCGTCTTGCTGCAGCCTTCTTCACCGTCACAACCACGTGATTTCTGAGTATTCATAAAACATGTTGAGTTTCTTGGTTCATGCTGAGGAAAAGGTAAGAACGCAACCCAAGGTGAAGAAAAACAAGAGGACAGGAAAGAGTGTCGCTTGCAAATGAATTTACTTGACGAAAGGTTCCTTTTTATATACAGAGCAGCGGGGTGTGCAGTTAATTTGTGAAAAGGAATGATGTACCATCACATGTTTATGAAATACCACTTTGAAAAAATTGCGCTTCTGCTCTCCGCTGTATTATTCTGCTCTCAGACCGCAATAGCCTCAATGTGTCTTGAATCTCAAGAGACGTGTTCCTGTGCTCACAAAAAGCACGAAGGTGTCACTTGAGCGCCAGAGAGGGCGCCACCGCCTCAGCGCTCGCCGTGTGGCGATTGAGAACGAACGGCGCGCGTTGACCATTGAAGTGCTCTTTCTGCGATGAACGCTGAAGTACCAGCTCGCAAGAAACGATAACGCGCCCTCACCCGCAAGGGAACGCCGACGCAGGCAGCGTCTGCTAGCGAGTTTCTTTATTTAAAAAAAAATCACGCGATATCCACAAAGCGAATGATGATGAGGGGGGGAACCTCCGGAGGTAGTCTGCTAAACCGTCAATCCCCGTAAATTCTGCCCACTCGATCGTCATACGAAGACCTGACACACAAACGCGGGGGTCCTCATATATGACGTTAAGCTCAGGGGAACGTTTGTTGTCGGTGTTGCCGTTTTGCCTTTCGAGGGCGATGGATGGCGCGTTCACGATCATTTTCATCCACGGCAGAAAGAGAATGTGTGATCTGGAACGCGCTTATACGTCATGGTCATCAGCGTCATCGTCATCGTTATGACGTGTAGTGGGTACATTCCACTATACTGGAACGCGCTTATTCTTCATGGTAATCAGTCGTCATCGTCATCTTTATCACATGGAGTGGATACATCCCACTATGCGTGGCTACCTACTACTACATCGTACAAAGGAGGGACAGGACCACACCCTGAGGAGCTTCGCCCATAAAAAATGACAAAGAACACCGGGCACACCAGGCACACCTAAAGTCCCTGAAAAATTTTCAGGGACTTTAGGCACACCTTGCATGAGATGACCCCTGTTGTTGGAGACGCAGAGGGTCACTCCACGCGCCGCAGTTAAAAAAAAAAAAGAAATATGTAAGAGCGTCTAAATTCTCAATTTTCCCACTTATATTAACCTCCGGTTTCATGGCCAATCCGCCGTAGTGGGTAATAGCCAAGTATCAAAGGTCAAGCAAGCAAGCAAGCAAGCAAGCAAGCAAGCAAGCAAGCAAGCAAGCAAGCAAGCAAGCGCCTTATTCTCCGTCGTCGACACATGCAGCGCGTTGCTCGAGCACATAGGCGTAACAACTGTGACAGTTGTTAGTTCACGCTAGCCCTGTGCATGCCTGTGTGTTCATTTAGGGCGTCCTTCTTTGTGCTTCAGCGGCACGCTGCAAGTATCGAGCTGCTTCTGGTTCTTCGTGTGACATTTGGATTTCTTGCTATCGCATTCATGGCTGCGCCCTTGCGGCGAAACTGTGACTTTTTAAATGCGAAGCATTTCTTATAGCGAACTTCTGCGACTTTGAGCGTATCTATCTATCTATCTATCTATCTATCTATCTATCTATCTATCTATCTATCTATCTATCTATCTATCTATCTATCTATCTATCTATCTATCTATCTATCTATCTATCTATCTATCTATCTATCTATCTAGCCGCCTACGACTTTATGCTCTCCTGGTCGCTTGGTTAATCGAATGTACACCAAAATTTGTATGGCGTAACATGACTGTATGACGAACATAAATGATAAGTCATAACATGAAAATCATGACACGCATGTCATGTACAGCATGATTTACATGCCACGCTCATGGTGCGCTGGCGGCTGTTTCGCTAGCTTGATATAGACCAAAATTGGTATCTTGCGACGTGATTGTGTGACGAACATAAATGACACGAGTTAACCTGAAAATCATGACACGCATGTCATGTACAGCATGACTTACATGCATGCCACGCTCATGGTGCGCTGGCGGCCGTATTGGTATCTTGCGACGTGACTGTGTAGCGAACATAAATAACACGAGTTAACATGAAAATCATGACGCGCATGTCATGTACAGCATGACTTACTTGCCACGCTCATGGGGCGCTGGCGGCCGTTTCGCTAGCTTTATATACACCATAATTGGTATCTTGCGACGTGACTGTGTAACGAATATAAATACCACGAGTTAACATGAAAATCATCACATGCATGTCATGTACAACATGACTTACTTGCCACGCTCATGGGGCGCTGGCGGCCGTTTCGCTAGCTTTATATACACCAGAATTGGTATCTTGCGACGTGACTGTGTAACGAATGTAAATACCACGAGTTAACATGAAAATCATGACATGCATGTCATGTACAGCATGACTTACGTGCCACGCTCATGGGGCGCTGGCGGCCGTTTCGCTAGCTTGATCAACCCCAAAATTGGTATCTTGTGACGCGACTGTGTGACGAACATAAATAACACGAGTTCACATGAAAATAATGACACGCATGTCATGTACAGCATGACTTACGTGCCAAGCTCATGGTGCGCTAGCGGCCGTTTCGCTAGCTTGATATACACCAAAATTGGTGTCTTGCGACGTGACTGTGTGACGAACACAAATAACATGAGTTAAAATGAAAGTCATGACACACGTGCCATGTACAGCATCACTTACGTGCCACGCTCATGGCGCGCTGGCGGTCGTTTCGCTAGCTTGATCTACCCGAAGTTGGTATTGCGTGAAGTTACTGTGTGACGAACATAAATAATAGGAGTTAACATGAAAACCATGACACGTATTTTCCTCAATGGCATACAAGACGATGTATGCAGCTCTTTGCTGGCTGCTTCGCATTACATCGATTCCCACAATGCGTGGGATCTGCCGGCTTTTTTAAGACATTTTTTTTCTTGCTAGCTATTGTCAAATGCTATGGTGTCTTGAGTGTTTACGTATAGCTCTTCGGTTATTACATATCGCACTCAATTCTAGCGGGAAGTCCGCCGTAAAGTGGGTTTACTATAGACATCTCTGTGTATGTGTTATTACAATTTCCATTTGAAACCTGGTTATGTGCCATAAACTGAAGCTGCACGCTACTTTTTTGACGCACTTCAGAGAGAGCAGGGAAAACGTGCTACTTCTCGAATTTTTTTTACTCTTTTGCAGCGCCTTCAACTATACTCGAGTACGAGAACTGCGTGCATTCTTTTTTTTTAAACTGGATTCAAGCATGACTGTTTAAACGAGACGATTGCTCCTGACTTCAGGTAATACGGGCCGTATAAGGTACAGCAAAATTGTTTTGAACATAGGATGATGACGTCTTTTAGATAAGTATTATGATTTGATTTTTTTTTTCACAAGGCGCAGTTTATTCAAAAGATGCACCGTACCAAGGATTGTGAGCGCACAGTGCAGGGCTACTTTTTTGCACGTGGCCTATTGCAGCGCATGTGCTATCAATACGTGCCAGTCTAAACTTCGTTTCTAATGCCATTTTTGCCACCATAAACAGCCTATTATGTGATTTCTTCATTGGAATATCTAATGCTATTCTACAGCCACCTTCGGTACGCGAGGTCACAATAGCGGTCCTATAGACTCGTATATTATTCCGAGAATTTTGCAGCACATTCTGTATTGCACTGCTTCGCTGATTCTGCATTGTCGTCATAAAAATAGACTTCCGCGCCGGCAACAACATAGCATAACGGCTGTTGCGGCATCGCTAATAACGTGTTGTATTATTTGACATTTTCGTTGCAGTCGCCGCTTTTTTTTTCTTTCCCCTTCTCTTTCTGCACTCTCTGTTCAATATAACGCAGACCGGCTACAAGTTGAAGCTAACAAATTAAATATTCCAGCACAATAGATAACTTAATTATGCTCGCGTGTGTGCCTTCCTAAAATTTCTAGCAAAAATTCGTGTTATAAGGGAACTCACATGAACTCGTTTTCAATCAAAGTTTCTGTGGCATTTATCGTTCTGCCCACTGTTACGTGTATTGTGATGTCACGGTTTGCTTGCTCCAGCGACAGCAATACCCATGATATGCCCGGTTCAAGGCGCCTTTTAAATAACGTATGCATATTTCGCTACCCCTGAGGGCCATCACCCCCATGGCACAGTCAGTGTCATAAAAATAGTGCCCCACACTTGGCGGTAGACTGCTGAAAAATGTTGGCAGTTTTGTCCGAACAATTTTTTTTTTTGGTGTTTACACTCTTCAGGGGGCATTCTAAAACACCATTTTACGAATGCCTCCAAGTGCTGCCATCTTGAGCTGCTTGACGCGGCTGTTCTGAATGTGTTATAACTAAATTAACGGTGGTTCAGTAGGTGTAACGCGGTGCAGGCCTCAGGAACGAGTGTTTGATCGATGGCTTCATGCTTCTTATAAAATGCCTTATATTTTGGTATATAAAAAAAAGAGGAGCATGAGGCTAAGAATTAAATTCGCGGTTCTGGGCTTGAAACGAATATTGCAATTACGTATACTGCATGTGCTAATGCGTACAAAGTGGGCAGAATTGATGTTCGAATTTATGGCATACATGAAGCGGTTGAAATTCATTTGAGGAATTTGATAAAGTCTGAACCACGAATTGGGGGTGTGTTTTAAAGAGGTGCGAAGTATATCAATTTTATTTGCTTTACGATATTGCTAAGTGGGATTTACGCAGCCCCAGCCTCGGCGACCAACATTGGGCTGGCCAGCAGGCCCGCGAGGCGGCGGTGAGGCAAGGCCTCGACGTCCTTACGTGGGAGACTTAAGGCCCGGTCGGCGAAAGCTCTGCAGGACTATCAATAAAGTTGTTACCAACCAGTTTACGAAGTGACGATATGTTTTCGTTTCACTGAGGTTAAGAATTGTCAACTAGAAGTTTTGAAATCTTGCCGTTTCGAGCAGTTTTCTGGAAAACCTGCATTCGAATGTCTCGCCGACAATGCATTAAAAGGTAATTTAAAGATTGAAATGCAAACGGACGCACTCGCGATATCATAGTACGATATGAAAAAGCACAATGCACAAGTTTAGCTAAAAAATTCATAACATTATGAGTCAAATAGAAAAGCTCATTCATATAAGGCGAACGGAATCATCCTAAAGAGCCTTAACGATAAAACGTCCGATACGATGCACAGCTGCGAATTAGCTGTTGATTCAGGCAGGCTCAACCATAAGTCGGCAAACTCACTCATGAGTCGACTCACTCAGACTCAGATCAAGCCGTGAGTCTGAGTCTGAGGGAGTCCGGGTGAGTATTACTTTGGTGAGTTTGAGTCCGAGTGAGTCCGGTTGAGGAAAATTTTGGTGAGTCTTGAGTCTGAGTGAGCCCTAAGGGCAAAATATATTTCATCGGAGAGTCTGAGCTCCAGATTTTTTGCCGACCTAGGGGCTCAATACGGTCGGAATGGCTTTGGGAAAAAAGGAGTACTCCTTACACTGGTGAGAGCAATGAACACAGGATGCACTGAAATAGCGACTAAAACAAGGGCACTAAACTGGTTCTTTCTATGAGCACAACTTTGTTTTACTAATTCAGTACCGTGGCTTAGGCTTCACTAATGTAGCATCGCTAGAAAAAGTTCACGGTCCTCTTACATCCCATTTATGATGTAATGCGTTTTTTAAACGATATCATTTCTCAAGCCAGTTTTGAGGAGAACAGAAGTTTTCTAAGTAATGTAATTGGGGTACTTGATACGGCCATGTGCGTATTTTTTCTTACATGGTCCACGCACTTGCATACAAATATGCTAAATATGCTTAACCTTGTATGCGATGGCTCCTCCGCCAATATATATATATATATATATATATATATATATATATATATATATATATATGATTACATGATGAACCACACAGCGCGAGTAAACAACGGGGACACAGGAAGGGAACACACACAGCCCTGTGTCCCCGTTGTTTACTCGCGCTGTGTGTTTCATCATGCTTAACCAACACGACGATGTTCACTCTCTATGAATACAGCCTGAAATAACGCAATTTAGAAATTACAAAAAAATAATGCCAATAACAAGAAAATAATAGTAACCAAAGTCTTTTCTCTTTTTATTTCTTCATTAGGCAAGCCCCCTCTTTGTCGCTCGTGTCTTACTGCTTCATTCACGCTAGATAGATAGATAGATAGATAGATAGATAGATAGATAGATAGATAGATAGATAGATAGATAGATAGATAGATAGATAGATAGATAGATAGATAGATAGATAGATAGATAGATAGATAGAAAGTGAAGCAAACAACGGGAATTGACAAAGGGGCCCGCTTTGTTAGCGGCACCAAATTAAGCAAACAGCCTAGGGGACATTATTTGTAAGCTTTAATTGATTTGAAGCAATTATGATATAAAAGATAATTGAATTAAAGTTGACGAAACATATTTATCCACAGCTGTAGCCCGAACCCGCAAACTTCTCATTACGTGCGCTATGCCCCACCAACTGAGCTAAAGCGGTAAACGTCCCCTGTCCACCATTTCGGTCATCTTGGTCCACCATCTCGGTTAATATATGTTACTTTGGTAGCGTTAGCCAGCAGCACACATGTCTATAGCAGCGAACGTCGAACATTAGTGGTATCAAACACTGCTATATAGGAACGTGTCCTTTCATGAGCTAGCACTAAAGAGATGAAGAAGAAGAAGGGGAAGAAAAACTGTATGCCTGCCCGTGCTTCTTGGTTCTGGCGGATTCCAGTGCAAGTATCGTTTTTCCTTTACATTGTCTGCGTATTTACTGATAGGTTTTGAAGTCTTCAGTTAAGGCCGACAACTAAAATCTCCCCTGGCAGGGCTTTCTCCCCTAGCACGGCATGTCTCCCATCTAAGGACCTCCCTTTGGTTTTTTTTCTCTCGCAGTGGAGTCAAAAGCATCCCGGTGGCCTTGGTACGGTTATCGAAATGCACCACCTCTGCCCTCCCCTTTCTCGTCAAATGCTGATCACAGAAAAAGTCATGCGAACTTGCACAACTTTATATAGTTCTATTTGTTAAGTTTTGGAATAGCCACTACGGTTAGTCTCTTGATTGTTGGGTGTGTTGGTACGACATTCTAAAGATAGCACTAAAACGAGGACATAAGAAGCGACGGCGAGAACACAGGCGCTTGCGGTTTAGTTTCTTGGTTTTAACAACGGAACTGGTTAGGCTTTTGGTTGTGCGAGTAGTGCGAACACAAGTTATCCTCATGAACCGACACGCACTCGCATCGTCCTCTTCTTTACCTTCTACTTCGCTCCCACAACACGTGCGCCGATTTGCCAGGCGTGGAGTGCAATAACGATGATGGGCGAATCTGTTGAGTCCCTAAGGATCACGTAACTTCATGTAACAACTTGTCACGGGGCTAAAATCACGCAAGGTCACGTAACTACACACGTGAAAAAAAAACCACGTAACATCACGTAACACCTAGTCAAGTGACTAAAACTAAAATCAGGCAACATGAAAATCAGGCAACGTGACCAAATATCACGTAGTATTCCGTAACTAGTCACGTGACCAAAATCACGTAACACGTAACATCCAGTCACGCGGCTATAACGAAGTAACTTCACGTAACAACTAGTACCGTCACTAAAGATCGCGTAACATCAGGTAACAAGTAGTCATGTGACTAAAAAAATTGGGGGCCGCTTAAGCTTCGCCTTTAAGAGTTGAACGCGATAGCGATACCCTGCTCCTAGTGCGCACTTCGAACACGACGAGCGTTTAACAGAATGCGCGCACTAAGGTGTGTGCTTTATGTAATGAGTAGCATGCTTTGAACCAGAAACTTTTTCGAAGTTGCGATGCAACCATTACGTGGCCCTAAGGGAACACGCGCAGTAATGTGTGTGCCTTTTGTAATGGGTGGCTGTCTTTAAACCACCAAGTCTTTAGGATATTGACATGGTGTGACGCCCGATGACAATGTACGCTTGTAACACGCAATATTACTGCGATACTACATCTCGTACTGTGACACCTGCATACAGGACGCGTATTTTTGGAAAGCATGAAAGCTACTTTCAGCGCAGCTCCAAGCAGAGGCGTGGCTGTGCTCTACCATACACACAGCCACGCCTCTGCTTGGAGCTGCGCTGAAAGTAGAGCACGTCTTTATCGATTGCTGGGACGCCTTTTTATTTTGGGATGTTCTCCAAAGAACACTTAAGAAAGAATTCCCACTTACACCACGCGGGATTCGGTTCTTAGCAATAGAACCGGGACTTTTAAAATACGATATGTTCTTTCTCCTTGGCCTGCACAGTATATGGCGAAGCCGCATGGCAGTTAGGCATTGTGATTTAGATGCTCGGCCAGTTCGTATTTATTTTATTGAACAAATGTGCAAGTTGCGAGAAGTATTTGCAAAACTCTGCTACGATGATGAACTGCTGAATGTTATGGACGACCTGTGTCATCTGAAACCATTTTAAGGGTGTGTGGCACGTGGCAACACTATGCTTAAACTATAACACTAAGCTTCAAGCTTAGTGCGGATGTAATTGTTTTTGTTTGAATGTTACATTCTGCAATAAAAAAAAAGAGTCGTGGCTGTGTGGTAGAACACCTGCTTGCCACGCAGACGGCCTGGGTTCGGTTCTCACTCGAACCCAACATTTTTATTATTTATTTTATTTGCAGCTTTTTCGATTTTTCGGTCACGGACAAGATGATGATTTTTCGCTCACAACCAACGGTGCCGACGCCGACGGAGGAATTTCTGCGATACGAGCTCTTTAACGCTATCGCGTTAAAATAGCGTAACTCACGTAACTAGTCACGTGTCCAAACTCACGTAACATCACGTAACTACTCACGGGACCTAATAATCATGTAACATCGCGTAAAATCTAGTCACGTGAATAAAACCAATTAAGTTCTTGTCACATGACTAAAGTCACGTAACTACACCTAACCACTAATGACGTGACGAAAAATAACGTATCACGTGAAATTTTGCCGCCAAAAACCACGTAACAGCTTGTGACGTGACTAAAATCATAACATCCCGTAACAGCCAGTCACGTGGTATGTTCCCGACAGATCCACGTAACACGTGCGTAGTGTGCCGACCAAAACCAGATAAGAATAGCCAACGCTAGCCATACTTAGTACTACTAGCAAAAACAAACTCTCCAGCAAAAGATTCGCATTACTACCAAAAACTTAGAAGCAGCTAGGTGGAACACTAGCTCCGTTGTTGGGTTCCAGCATTGCACCTCTAGTGGAAGCTGCGCACATTTTCTCGCTTTTCTGGTTTGTTAAGACTCGGTCACTTGGGCTGTCTTTATATCTTTGATTCTTTCAAATAAACTTTCATTTGTTAGTGAGCATTTGTGTCGTCACTGACTTCTTCTGTCCTTGTTTTTTAGTACTGTCTTTAGAATGTCTTCCATTTTTAGTGCTGTCTTTAGTTTTCCATTTTTCTCGTCGATTTCTGTTGGTGAGCATACAATGGAAGTACCATGCATTGCTGCTCATTAGCATATTATAACACATGCTATATGTAGCACGACTTATCGCACTGTTTATTCTACAAAAATGGAAATTTTGATGTGTCGGTGTGCGCACGTTGCGTCGAGTCGCCAAATGCTTATTCCTTGAACTCTTTACTTTTTGCAGACAGTGCTCTTAGTCACCAGAAGAAGCGGCAACCAATTCTTGGTCCTAAGGTATTTTTGAAAAGCAATAGCTACATTATTTATTTATTTATTTATTTATTTATTTATTTATTTATTTATTTATTTATTTATTATTTATTTATTTATTTATTTATCTTTATTTAAAGAGAGAGAAAAATAGATGAAAACGAAGAGCCAGGGAGGTTAACCAAGTAGTAATAACCGGATTGCTCCCTGCACAGGGGTGGGGAAGTAGGGGTCGGAGAGAGGACAGAGAGAGAAATAAAATAAAAGCAAAAAATGCAAACAAGCACACACATGCGGGACGTTCATATCAGAGCCGTTCTGATGGACCGGTTGAACGCAGAAAGTGCAGTAGCGCCTGCACAGACTTCTTCTGTGACGTTAAGTCCTGTCGATGGCGCAGGAGTCCTTCTTCCGAAAGAGAGAACAAAAGAAACCGATACGTGACTGCGAAAAGTGTCTACAATGATAATGTGCTGGCAAGACGGTGTAACAAAGGGAAATAAATGGGTAAACACTACTCCGAATACTAGGGATACTAGGAATTAAATGGGTAAACAATACTAGGAATACCCTGAAAAACAATGCAAAAAAATTGGAACATCTCCCCGAAGGGAACCCTGATGGGATGCGAAGCAGCAGCGTTGCGCGCGGGTGGCGTCACGGGTTGAATGGCGCTAACGCGGGCGCTGCGGTGAGCGCTGGAAGATTCGTTTGAAGCGAAACTCGGTGTTGCGTTTACTGGTGTAAACGTTTGTTAGAAACGCAGACACGGGAGGCGAGCGGGCGTTGGAGCCGGCAGCTGCGGGCGCTCCGTCGGGTGAGGGAGAGAGTGACGTACGCTCGCACCTGCGAGGGAAGCGTGCGAGGGGAGCGTGACGTCAACGCCCAGCGGCGGCGTGACCTACTTGGGACCGCTCCAACACCTGCGCCGAGGGAAGCGCGTTGCCTCGCGTTTATGCGGAATGAGGGACAGCGTTACACAGGCTAGTCAAAGAGCTGCTTCGCATCTAAAATAAGACACATGGTTGCAAAAGCAGCGGCGCATTCGTCGCGTAAACAAAGAAAGAACAGTAAAAAAACGCACATTCTTTCAGCACACACAAACGACAAAGCATACGATACAAAAGGCTGTTCGCGAAGCAGGGCTAAAATTAGAAGCGGTTTTTGCTCATCTCACCACAGTATATAAAGACTGCAAGGTTTTAGCGAACAGGTCATACATTTAACGAGAAGAAGGTGAAAGGTTGGTCATTACGATGTCTGCAGTATACGCTGCATTTCTTCTAATATTGGCAATCACACTCACCACGGTGTAAGTATGGTTATGAGCGCGGTCCTTCCAAAGGCACTATTTCTTTCCTAGTTAACTGTGTAAGACTTATTGATATTGCCACGCGTGTTTTATTTTGATGTATTCGGGTTTCTCCAGCAAAGACTGTCAGCTACGCTCGGCGTAGACCACGCCGCAATGTTTGACAAGCTTCGCGATTGTTTGAGATCATTCTATTAAGATTGCGCGCAGGACGCGATCAGTCTACTTCATTCGAGAACCTCCGCAAGCACCAGCGATAACGCTGCAAGGTTCGATGACTGATTTGTAAAAGATGACGTGTACCACCGATTACCAGATTACCAACGGCTGACGTGCTGTTCGCCGCCATCAGTGCTCAGCGTGAATCGCTTGTACCTTGACTTTTCATTTCCCAGGCACAAGTACGCCTAAATAAAGAGTTGCGTATTTCCCAGTCTTGTTGCAACCTTCTTCACCGTCACAACCACGTGACATCATCGTGAAGATATTTTTGTCGTATTACTTTTACAATCGGCATGCAGTGCTAAGGGATTCCTTAGCACTGGCCATCTGGTTGAATTGTAAATAAAAAAAATTAATTCATATGCCAATATTCGTGAAACGTTACCCTCGAATATCGGATCGGATTTAGAAGACTTTCTAATTGCAAAACAATACGGAACATGCAGATTCGGCGAGGCCATCTGGTAAGAATAACAGAAGCTTGTACAGCTGTCAGCACGGTTAACTCGATTAACTCGAACGCTCCGCCGCGTGTCCTCGATCGGCTTTGACTGACGCTAGCACCGCCAAGCATTGGGAATGGTATGTTTGCAGCAGCAAGCTATAAATGAAGCGCAGGTTGATTTCACTGGTATATTTCAGTTACTCTTCTGCATTACTGGCAGGTCGAATACACTTGTTTGTCAGGTCCGTTTTCGCGACGTTTCGCTCGTGGCTGCGTTCTCACGCGCGCCCATGAAATTCATTGCAGTGTGCTTATGTCGGCAATGAACTGTCGCGCACAATAATTCATTGCCGAGAGGATCATGCGGCAGCGAATTTTATGGGGGTGCATGAGAACGTAGCCACGAATGAAGTGTGGCGAAAGGGAACCTGCCAAGTGAATGTATTCGAACCGCCGGTCAGGCAGAAGACAGACAGAAATTCACCAATGAAATCGACCCGCACTCCGTCCATCGTTATCTGCTGGAAACATACCGTATCGAACGCTTGGCAGCGCTGGCGTCTGTCGTAGCCGGTCGAGGCCACGCGGCGGAGCGTTCGAGTTAACAGTGCTCCCGGCTGTAGTAAATATGCTTTAGCGGCTACACATACTGCCGTAGCGTAAACCTCAGAAGTGAAAAGAAACAGAAGAAGGAGAGGAAAGAGAATGCGGCGTTGGTCTCTTTATTTCCTCTCCTTTTATTTCCTTTTACTCTGGAGTTTTTTGTTGCCACAATATTGATACGGGGTTGTATGAGTATATAAAATATGTATTTACAGAGAGGAATCAGTAAAAGAGTCAAGATGGCTGACCGCCACACTCGCGCGCCAGTCAGGCTCTTCAGCCCTTCGTCTTCCTTCACTTCCTCTCCGTAACAGGACCCCCGGGCGTTGTAGCGCCGTCTCGGCGCAGGTCCGGCGATGAATTGCGAGAGAAGTAGGGCTTCATCCGCGAAACATGCACAATGTCAACAGGTGGCGTACTTGACGAATCGAAGTGCACCGGCGCAATCTCGTAATTCACGTCGCTAACTTAACGCAAGACTTGGTAGGGTCCTGTGTAGCGGGACAGGAGTTTCTCGGAGAGCCCTAACGGCGACATGGTGACCAAAGGAGCACCGAATCACCTGCGGCAAACTTCATATTACGATGCCGGTGGTCATAGCGGGCTTTCTGCATCTCCTGCGACGTGGCGAGACGAGATCGGGCGACTTGACCATGAGCCCGGTCAATAGCGTCGTGAGCGTACATGGTAACAGATGGCGCGGAAGGTAAGACGGTGTCAAACGGCAATATGGGGTGGCGACCATACAAAAGATAAAAAGGTGAAAATCCCGTGGTGTCATGTCTAGAGGAATTATATGCAAAAGTCACATAGGTCAACGTGGCGTCCCAGTCGCGATGATCTTGAGAGACGTACATGGAAAGCATCTCTGTGAGTGTGCGGTTAAGACGTTCAGTAAGTCCATTAGTCTGTGGATGGTAGGCGGTAGACAGCTTGTGCTCTGTGGCACAAGATCTAAGTAGGTCGTCGACAACTCTGGACAAGAAAGAGCGGCCGCGGTCCGTCAGCAGCTGTCGGGGTGCACCGTGGAGGAGGATGACGTCGTGAAGAAGAAAATCCGCGACGTCAGTGGCGCAACTAGTTGGCATGGCCTTCGTGATGGCGTAACGTGTCGCATAATCTGTAGCGACCGCGATCCACTTATTTCCCAAAGTCGTCGTCGGAAAAGGGCCAAGCAGGTCAAGGCCGACGCGATGGAATGGTTCCGAGGGAACTTCAATTGGTTGTAGAAATCCAGCAGGCGGCAGAGAAGGCCTTTTCCGGCGTTGGCATAGGTCGCAAGTAGCAACATAACGACGCACGGAGCGGTATAGCCCAGGCCAGAAGAACCGACGTCGCACGCGGTCGTATGTGCGCGAAACTCCGAGATGTCCCGCCGTCGGTGCGTCGTGAAGTTGTTCAAGTATGACGGGCCGTAGATGGCGAGGAACAACAAGCAGGAGCTCAGGGCCTTCAATGCTGACGTTGCGGCGGTAGAGGATGCCGTTATGCAACACGAACATACGGAATGCGGCGTCGGTGCTGCCAGACTGGATGGCATCGATGATGGTGCGCAGTGACACATCCCGACGTTGTTCGGTGCGCATGTCGCTCACGTCAGTAAAAGCCATTACGCAGCTGTCCGGATCATGCGCAGCGGGGTCAGGAGGATCCACCGGATGACGAGAAAGACAGTCTGCATCCTTGTGCAAACGTCCAGACTTGTAGGTGACTGTGAACGAAAATTCCTGGAGCCGCAAAGCCCAGCGACCAAGACGTCCGGTCGGGTCCTTCAGAGAAGTGAGCCAGCAGAGAGCGTGGTAGTCCGTAACGACGGAGAACATGCGGCCAAATAGGTATGGCCGGAACTTAGCGACAGCCCAGACCAAAGCCAAGCACTCTCTTTCGGTGATGGAATAATTTCTCTCGGGGGAAGAGAGCAGGCGACTGGCGTAAGCTATCACGCACTGTTGACTGTGCTGCCGTTGAGCGAGAACTGCTCCGATACCGTGCCCGCTGGCGTCGGCGCGAACTTCTGTTGGAGCAGATGGATCAAAGTGGGCAAGTACGGGGGGGGAGTAGTCAAGAAGCCAATGAGAGCGGTGAACGCTTGAGCCTGCTCAGGGCCCCATGAGAATGTGGTGTCTTTCTTCAGCAGATCTGTCAGTGGCCTAGCAATGTCGGCGAAGTTCTTCACAAAACGACGAAAGTAAGAGCATAGGCCGATGAAGCTCCGCACGTCAGAAGTAGAGCGGGGCACAGGAAAGCTGCGAACAGCGCGGATCTTTTCAGGATCTGGTTGGACGCCGTCAGCGTTTACAAGATGACCCAGCACGGTAATCTCCCGGTGGCCAAATTGGCATTTCTTGGAATTCAGTTGAAGTCCGGCTGTTCTGAAGACTGCGAGAATTGCAGCGAGACGCGTCAGGTGGCTGTCGAAGGTGGAAGAAAAGACAATCACATCGTCAAGGTAACAAAGACAAGTAGACCACTTGTAACCTCGCAACAGAGAGTCCATCATCCGTTCGAATGTCGCAGGAGCATTGCATAGGCCAAAGGGCATGACCTTGAACTGGTATAAGCCATCAGGTGTTACGAAGGCAGTCTTCTCGCGGTCCATTGCATCGACAGAAATCTGCCAGTAGCCGGACCGAAGATCAATAGACGAGAAGTATGTAGCTCCGTGCAGACAGTCCAACGCGTCATCGATGCGTGGTAGCGGGTATACGTCTTTGCGGGTGATCTTGTTTAAGTGGCGATAGTCAACGCAGCAGCGCCAGCTACCATCTTTTTTCTTTACAAGGACGACAGGGGAGGCCCAAGGACTGCCTGACGGTTCGATGACACCTTTGCTAAGCATTTTCTCGACTTCCGTTTGGATCACTCTGCGCTCAGCGTGGGAGACACGATAGGGGCGCCGACGAATAGGACTTGCGTCACCGGTGTTTATACGGTGCTGAACGACGGACGTTTGCCCTAGAGGTCTGTCGTCAAGATCAAAAATGTCACTGTACGACGCGAGGAGGCGACGGATGTCATTGGCCTGTGCAGGGCTGAGGTCCGGGGCAATCATCTTCGAGAAATCAGCCGGCAAAGAAGATGAGCTGTGAGTCGCAGTAGGCGCAAGTAAATCAGTCTCGGCGCTGAGAGCTGCAATTTCAAATTCGTCAGCATCAGATATGTTGGCCAAGAACATGCCACGAGGAAGTACTTGAGGGCACAAGCTGAAATTTAGAAGTGGTAGCGAGGTACGGTTGTCGGTGACAGTGACGAGTGTATGCGGAACGGCAACGTTCCGGCTCAAAAGAATGTCAACGAGGGGATAGAGGACATATTCACCGTCGGGAACCTGCGGCTCTGCTGTCAGAACGACGTAGGTGGCTGCCTGAGGTGAGAGACGCACGTCTTGAAGAGAGCACAGTCGCGGCGGGGTAGTGTTGGAAGCAGCGACGAGCTGAGGCAGTTCTAGCTGAAGGACGCCGGTAGCGCAATCGATGAGAGCAGAGTGATTTGACAAAAAGTCCAGTCCAAGGATAACGTCGTAAGGGCAGCGGTCAATCACGGCGAAGATGACTGAAGTAGGTTGGTCGACTATACTTAAGCGGGCAGTACACATACCAAGAACGATTGGCGTGCCGCCATCGGCCACACGGAGCACTTGTGTAGCTGCTGGTGTGACGACTTTCTTTAAACGTGTGCGTAGCCGTGAACTCATTACAGATAGGTTCGCTCCCGTGTCGACAAGTGCTTGAACAGGTACGCCGTCTACTTTAACGTCGATGACACTTCGTCTGGTGGGTACAGAGAGAGGATTTACTGCCGTAGTCGTCAATGCACCACCACCTCCGGGGGCTGCATTTCTTAGTTTTCCGAAATGGTGCGGCCGAAAGCCACGGGGGACGATAGGCGTCGTGGCTGTGGCGAACGGGACGATGGGCGACGTGTTTGCGGCGAACGAGATTGGTGTCCACGTGGCGAAGGCGAGCGGCTGCACCAAGTGTTCCTAGCGGCATTGTCAGCGGCGTTGGACTCGGGAGCGGGTGAAAAATGGTGGGCATTACTGTCAAAACGGGTCATATTGGTCGTTGCACGAGGGGCCGAGGACCACGTGCTGCGGCAGTAGCGGGCAATATGTCCAGCGCGGTGGCAGGTGAAACACATTGGGCGGTCATCTGCAGTTCGCCACTCAGCCGGGTTGCGAGAACGTGGAGAGAATCGTCGGTTTGAGGAGGACGTGGCAGAAAGGCGTTCGCTGACTCTGGGCGTGGCGACAGAACACACAGAATGCACTCCGATATTTTCCAGCTCCTGACGAACGATGGCTTGAACGAGAGGAACGGTAACAGGGGTGGCATCAGCGCTGCGCGAATAGAATGCTGAGGGCGCCATCGCTTCCAGTTCACGACGAACAATTCGTGTCAGGTCTTCCGGCAGCGAAGGATGTTGCGGTGTTGACTGCTCTTCACACGTCGACGTGGCAGCGGTGTTTGGAAGTCTGGCGAACGGTTGCAGAATGCGGCGGCTTTTTGCTTGCTCGAACTGACGACACTCTTAGATGATCGCATCCACGGTCGAACAGCCCTTGCACATCAGGAGGTTGAATGCATCGTCGGCGATCCCCTTCAGCACATGCCCGACCTTTTCACTTTCCGTCATGTCACTGTCGGCCTTTCGGCAGAGAGCGAGCACGTCCTGAATATAGGAGAGGTACGATTCCGTGGAAGATTGAGCACGGCAGGCCAGTTCCTTTTTGGCGGCGATCTTACGGCCGGCGGGTTTGCCAAATACCTCTCGCAACTTTTCTTTGCATTGGTCCCAGCTAGTGAGTTCTTCTTCGTTGTTTTCGTACCACACCTTCGCAGTGCCCCTCAAGTAAAATAACACGTTGGCCAGCTGAAGTGTGGGATCCCATCTGTTCGGTACACTCACGCGTTCAAACATGGCCAACCAGTCTTCAACGTCGACGCCATCGGTCCCACAGAACGTACCGGGATCCTTAGGTGGTACAAAAACAAGTGGTGGTGATGGCGACGTTGATGGAGACAGCGACGTTGATGCAGGAGGCTCAACGTTAGCCATGGTTGGGAGGGCGATGCGACGTCCGCTGCGGAGCTCCGTTGCCTGCTGCAGTACCCAGCACGTCCACCAATATGATACGGGGTTGTATGAGTATATAAAATATGTATTTACAGAGAGGAATCAGTAAAAGAGTCAAGATGGCTGACCGCCACACTCACGCGCCAGTCAGGCTCTTCAGCCCTTCGTCTTCCTTCACTTCCTCTCCGTAACAATATGCTTAGCAAACATCTCCTCAACCAAGAAGTTATGGTGATATACGTTAAGAGGTTTACGCAATACTGTTCACATTTGGATGTCTGAACAGATGAGCATATTGTAAAAAAAAGTAGCTCAAAGCTTGCATTAAGCCGCGCAAAGCTCGATACAAGCCGAAGCTGATCAGTCTCCAGCTTATTCAGTGCTGTAGGTAGAGAGAAATTGGCTGTAGCGAGGTTTAACTTTTTCCTGAACTTGGCTTGAATTGTTGCTTGAACTTGGCAGTAGCGGTGTTGAACTTTGCTGTTACGGCGCATGAGACCGATCAGCTTCGCTGTGTATTGAGCTTTGCGCGGCTTAGTGCAAGCTTTGTGCCATTTTTTTCAGCAAATAGAAACCGAAGTTCTCATAACACGTACTCATACGCCAGATCTTGGACTCGGTTGCGCTGTTGCATACGTGCTATTTGTGGTTCCATATGAATGTCGTATGCAATGTCCCTCGCCGCATCAAAGGATTTGTCGCTACCGATAGCTGGCACAACGGTCGGTTTGAGCTACAGTCAAGTGACCCGAGAAGCGGCAAGCCTTGCTTCTCAGAATCGTGGCTTCTTCCTCGGGAATGCGATTTAGTTTCGGGCGACCCATGGCGCATATGGCTAGGCGCGAGCTGTACACTTCTTCATTTTTAGTGGACCAGTGGTGAGTAGTGGGTTTTACCCAATTTCAGTTGTACATACCCGTCCATATTGAAAATATTTTTGGTACATACCCGTCCATATTGACAATATTTTTTTGGTTCGATATGCTAGAATGTTTTGCTGTTAAAAAAAATGCTAGGCCTTCGCGAAATACGCAGCGGAGTTCCAACGAAAGCAGGAGAAGTGGCCTTTCTAGAGCCCCTTGCAAACGTTCTTTGGGTGACTACGGCAAGTACAGTTCTAAGGCACCCACAACGCCACAAATCATCATAATTTGACGAAGTAGGGAAATACCCCATATGTCTATATCCATCACTCTGGGGAGAAGCGATGTACCCGCTACACATTTGTCAGGCATTATAGGCATTAGAAGAGCGAGGGTGTAGGCCGGTTGGTGATTCATGATAAACCGAAGTAACCATAAAAGCACACGGATACAAAGGGAGACTACATGAAGTGGTAGGCAACCCGAAGCGACGTCTGGCCACCTCCGTTTTGGCTAAACACGGAAGCGATCCACTCAGAATACCCACGTGGGCATTCACGGGATACCTTTAAACAAAGTTCGCTGCAAAAGTAAGCATCCCAATCGCTCTGATCCCGCATTTGGCGTTGCTGCGGGCAATCTGCTGGAACTATAACCTCGGCAACGGCCGCAGAAGAGACATCGTACAGGAAGCTATAAGGAAGAAACGTTAACAAATATCCAGCATAGAATAACAAAAAAAAATGAAAAGGCGAAGCTTTACTTATGGAGCAAATACATGGGAGCGGAGATGTTTTTTTATGTCTGTCAGCGAGCTCACTGGCGCTATTCAACTCAATCATGTGTCTCTTTTTCTCACACAGAATTATACCCTCAAGTACAACGTCTCACACATGCCTAAGAACTGGGCACGTAAGTCATGGTACATTTATGATAGAACTATTATAACAATTTTTCAATATATTCTCACGTGCCTCGAATGTCAGAAAATAAAATAAATGCGATACTAGGGAAAGAAGTTTGAAGGACATGTGGGGATGGACGGTTTCGTTTCTTGAAGCCATAGCGCTGATAAAACAGGGACCAAAGAAAGAGGACGGGACGTGCGCTACTCACAGCTGAATCTTTATTTTGTTTAAAGGTAGCCCGTGAATGCCCACGCGGGAGATTCTCGGGGCGTGGTTGATTGCTAGAGAAAATACCAATTGTGCCAGTGCGCCCTCGATTGCTCTTAGTGCTAAGGAAATCGCGTATCTGTACGATGCAGGCTTGCGCTGGTGATATGGTTTTGTGGGGATTATTGCTCTTTTTACAGCGAAAGCTGTTATGAGATCATTTCACCTGCCGATTTTGGCGCCGTAGTTGTCCGCCGCCACCGCCGGTGTCCGTAACCAGTATCGCTCGAAATAAGAAAAAAACGCCAGCGCTGCGCGGAAAGCGCAGCACAGTCACAGCGAAAGCTGGAAGAGCGGTATTTCTAGAGCCCGTTATAAACTCTCCTGTGGCTACTAATACAGGTACATTAGCAACGTACCCACTACGCAGCACAGCGTAATTTTTGGGAAGTTGGGAAGCACCCAGCACGACATTATTCGTTGTTCTGCGGAGAAGCGAGGTACCATATGTAAGCGATTATGTGCAGTTTGTTGATGCGGCGGTTGATGACGATGAATAATTATGGTTGCGCCCTTTGTAATGGGTTGGAAGCTTTGAAGCTTGGAAGCGACCCACTAGTTACGTAATGCATATTGTGTGACGCCCGGTCGTTATTTAACTGTCGCACCACGCTTTATAACACACTTTAACCGGAGAAATGTAGAGCGAGAGAGAGAGAGAATTGACTTTATTGAGACCCTGAGGAAATGGATCATGGGAGCCTTATGGGCTTCCTTGGCAACCAACAGAAGTGGACTTGCGAGGAACCCACTACGCTATAAATCATTTTTGAGAAGTAGGGCAGTAGGCACTGTGCCATTTTTCGTCATTCTACAGACAGCCGTGGTACCTGCTAAACGCATGTAAGGCATTATGCGCACTTTGTTGATGCTGTGCGTGATGACGATGAAGAATTATGGAAGAGCTCTTCGTAATGGGTTGGAAGCATTCAACAACCTACTCGTTGCGCAATTGGCATTGTGTTGCGCCTGGTTACAGAATTCGCGTTGTGCGACGCTTGGTGCTTATTCTACTCTTTTACCACGCTATATTGCATATGCTAATGTGGTTCCTTCCCGACATGAAGCCTGTATAGGACCTTTTTGCAAAGCAGTTTCAAGCACCGGCATGGCTCAGAGGTTGAATACTGGGCTCCCACGCAGAGGGCCCAGGTTCGAACCTCGTTCCATCCTGGAATTTTTTTCTTATTTAGTTATTTTTTATTTCGAGTGATACTGGTTACGGACACCGGCGGCGGCGGCGGCGGCGGCGGACAACTACGGCACCAAAAAACGGCCGGTGAAATGATCTCATAACAGCTTTCGCTGTAAAAATTGGCCGCGTATCTGCGTGCTTCGCTGCAAATGTCGTCTAAAGACGATAGAAGAGGCGCTGCGTGAGGTACGGACGTCATCTGGCAATACGTCTGGAAACATGAGTGCTGTGTTGCGGGCTGGTAGTCCCGGCGCAGCAGCAGGCGAAGACTGGCGGTGACCAACGCGACCGGCGGGAACGTCAGCCAGCCCGAACAGGCGGTTTGGCACGAAGCGCTGAAGCAGAAGAAACTTCCGCACTCAACGAGTACTCTCCACACACTCTTTTATTTACACGTCATCTGGCTAATACAGGAATGCCAGAGCGGCGCCCCATGGCATTCGTACAGTGCAATACAGAACCGAAACCGAAACACAACAATGAGCTCGTGCAGAGGGCACGGAGGAAGTCAAGTTTAACGCGCAGTCGCATTTTCAGCGCAGCTTAAGAAACTAGGGTCTTTAGAATTACGTATGTATGCATTTTCTATTAAAGGAACACACCACCTAAGACTTACCTAATGATGTTGCGCCTCAGATATGCGTAATGTTTGCTTTTTGGTCGACAATGTACACAAGTATGAACCCAGTCAGCCGTTCAAGATCGCTAGCCCTTGGGCAAGTGGTTCAACTTTGGCCGAGTGGTTGAATCGAGAGACGTGCCGACAAACAGAAAGACAGAAAGACAGACCAAAATTTCTCCGTTTAGGTATCCCAAGAAAGACTATCGTCTTTAAAAATTCCAGGATGGAACGAGGTTCGATCCTGGGCCCTCTGCGTGGGAGCCCAGTATTCAACCTCTGAGCCATGCCGGTGCTTGAAACTGCTTTGCAAAAAGGTCCTATACAGGCTTCATGTCGGGAAGGAACCACATTAGCATATGCAATATAGCGTGGTAGAAGAGTAAAATAAGCACCAAGCGTCGCACAACGCGAATTCTGTAACCAGGCGGCAAACAATGCGAATTGCGCAACGAGTAGGTTGTTAAATGCTTCCAACCCACTACAATGGGCTCTGCCATAATTCTTCGTCGTCATCAGGCACAGCATCAACAAAGTGTGCATAATGACTTACATGTGCTTAGCAGGTACCACGGCTCTCCGTAAAATGACGAAAAATGGCACAGTGCCTGCTGCCCTACTTCGAAAAAATTACAATGATTTATAGCGTAGTGGGTTCCTCGCAAGTGCAATTGTCTTGGTTCCCAAGGAAGCCCATAAGCGCATGATCCATTTCCTCGGGGTCTCAGTAAAATTACAATGATTTATAGCGTAGTGGGTTCCTCGCAAGTGCACTTGTATTGGTTGCCAAGGAAGCCCATAAGCGCATGATCCATTTCCTCGGGGTCTCAGTAAAATTACAATGATATGGAGCGTAGTGGGTTCCTCGCAAGTGGACTTGTATTGGTTGCCAAGGAAGCCCACAAGCGCATGAACCATTTCCTCGGGGTCTCAGTAAGGTTCTTCGCCCCCCCCCCCCCGTCTCTCTCCCACGTCAACGTATTGTCACGTGGTCGTGACGTCCACGAAGACAGCAGTCGGCGTTTGCAGGATGAAACTGTTTATTTGGCCGAACTTGTGGCCGGAAAATGAGAACTGGAACTACAGCAATATACGCTGTACAATGATAGCGGCGAACAGGGCGTCGTTCGTCGATCAACTGACAAGCAGTCAAGCGCGTCGGCTTCTATACAGGCGCTATCGAACTTTCCAGCGATATCGCTGGTGGCGGCGTAATCTCTAGACAAAGCTGGAACATTCGCGTGCGGGGCGCAATCTTAACAAACCGATCTGCTACAATCGCGACGCTTCTAGAACACTACTTCGCGGACAGCGTCGAGCGTTGATAACCGTCCCTGCCGGTCAAACCCGAATACATCAAAACAAGACAAGAAGTGGGCGTGGCATTGCCCCCCTCTGAAAAAGCATCGTCTCGATGCTTGTGAAAGAACATAGAAGAGAGAAAAAAAAACAAGTGCATACACAGATAAATTACAATAACAAACGAAAAAAAATAGAGTCCCCAGGCTCGCTAACGCGCAAAATACGGCTTAAGGCGCACGACATGGACGACTTCAGGTCGCGCACGGCGCTGCTGAGAGTTCGTAATGCCGTCAGGGACAACCTCATAGTCGAGTGCGCCGAGGCATCGAAGTACCCTGTACGGTCCGAAGTATCGTCGAAGAAGCTTCTCACTAAGTCCTCGTCGGCGTATTGGCGTCCATACCCATACACGGTCACCGGGTTGGTATTCCATGTGGCGTCGTCGAAGGTTGTAGCGGCGGCTGTCAGTCGTCTGCTGGTTCTTGATCCGTAGGCGGGCGAGCTGTCGTGCTTCTTCGGCGCGCTGTAGGTAGGTGGTCACGTCGATGTTTTCCTCGTCGGTCACGTTTGGTAGCATGGCGTCGAGCGTCGTTGCCGGGCTCCGTCCGTAGACCAACTTGTACGGCGTCATCTGCGTCGTTTCCTGTACGGCCGTGTTGTACGCGAAGGTCACGTACGGAAGGATGGCGTCCCACGTCTTGTGTTCGACGTCGACGTACATGGCCAGCATGTCGGCGATGGTCTTATTTAGACGCTCGGTGAGGCCGTTGGTCTGTGGGTGGTACGCGGTGGTGCGGCGGTGGCTTGTGTGGCTGTATTCCAGGATCGCCTGAGTTAGGTCAGCCGTAAACGCCGTACCTCTGTCGGTGATGAGAACCTCCGGGGCGCCGTGTCGAAGGATGATGCTCTCAACGAAGAACTTTGCTACCTCAGCGGCACTGCCTTTGGGCAGGGCTTTTGTTTCGTCGTAGCGGGTGAGGTAGTCGGTAGCCACGACAATCCATTTATTTCCGCAAGTCGACGTTGGGAACGGCCCCAGGAGGTCCATCCCGATCTGCTGGAATGGTCGCCGAGGAGGCTCGATCGGCTGAAGGAACCCTGCAGATCTTGTGGGCGGTGTCTTCCGTCGCTGACAGTCTCGGCACGTCCTTATGTAGCGAGTGACGTCGGCTGCAAGGCGCGGTCAGTAGTACTTTTCCTGTACTCGTGCGAGCGTTCGGGAAAGTCCGAGGTGTCTAGCCGTCGGGTCGTCGTGCAGGGCATGCAGAATTTCTGGTCGCAGTCCCGAAGGTACAACGATAAGGTAGCTGGCTCGGGCCGGAGAGAAGTTCTTCTTTACGAGGACGTTGTTTTTCAGGGAAAATGATGCCAATCCTCGCCTGAATACTTTTGGGACAGCGATGGTCCTGCCCTCCAAGTAATCCACTAGACCCTTCAGTTCCGGGTCGGCTCGCTGTCGTTCGGCGAAGTCTTCGGCACTTATGGCTCCCAAGAAGCTGTCATCATCCTGGTCGTCGGGCGGTGGTGGGTCGACGGGGGCACGAGACAAGCAGTCGGCGTCGGAGTGTTTCCTTCCGGACTTGTACACGACAGTATTGTCAAATTCTTGAAGTCTTAAGCTCCACCATGCGAGGCGACCTGAAGGGTCCTTCAAGTTAGCTAGCCAACACAAGGCGTGATGGTCGCTCACAACTTGGAAGGGCCTGCCGTAGAAGTAGGGGCGAAACTTTGACGTAGCCCAGATGATGGCGAGGCACTCCTTTTCTGTTGTGGAATAGTTGACCTCTGCTTTAGACAGCGACCGGCTAGCATAACTGATAACCCTTTCCAGTCGGCCCGTCCGCTGCACAAGGACGGCGCCGAGTCCTATGCTGCTTGCATCGGTGTGAATCTCTGTATCGGCGTATTCGTCGAAATGCGCAAGTATCGGAGGCGTCTGCAGGCGTCGTTTCAGTTCATGAAATGCTTCGACTTGCGCTGTTTGCCACCTGAATTCGACGTCGGTCTTCGTGAGTTGCGTTAGTGGTTCGGCGATCCGTGAAAAGTCTTTGACAAAACGTCTGTAATAGGCGCACAAGCCGAGAAATCGGCGCACGGCCTTCTTGTCGGTGGGTAGCGGGAAAGCGGCGATGGCAGCTGTTTTCTGCGGGTCTGGGAGCACTCCAGTCTTGCTGATCACGTGACCCAAAAACAAGAGCTCCTCGTACGCGAAGCGGCACTTTTCTGGTTTCAGGGTGAGCCCGGAGTTCTTTATTGCTTGAAGTACGGATTGAAGTCGCTGGAGGTGTTCGTCGAAGTTCGAGGAATACACAACGACGTCGTCCAAGTAAACAAGGCAAGTCTGCCACTTCAAGCCAGCCAGCACGGTGTCCATGACGCGCTGGAACGTCGCAGGTGCCGAGCAAAGACCGAAAGGCATGACCTTGAACTCAAAGAGGCCGTCGGGTGTTATAAAAGCGGTCTTTTCTCGGTCTCTTTCGTCTACTTCGATCTGCCAATAGCCGGTCTTGAGGTCCATCGACGAAAAGTACGTCGCGTTGTGTAGTCGATCGAGGGTGTCGTCTATCCGTGGGAGGGGGTACACGTCCTTCTTCGTGATTTTGTTCAGGCGCCGATAATCAACGCAGAAGCGCAGTGTCCCGTCTTCACTAACACCACGGGTGACGCCCACGGACTCTTTGAAGGCTGGATGATGTCGTCGCGTAGCATTTCGTCGACTTCTTTCTTTATGGCCTCACGTTCTCGCGTCGAAACTCTGTAGGGGCTCTGTCGGAGTGGTCGAGAATTTTCTTCTGTTATAATGCGGTGCTTAGCAAGGGGCGTTTGTCGGACCCGCAATGACGACGAGAAACAGTCCTTGTATTGCAGGAGCAGGGTTTTCAGCTGGTCTTGCTTGACCTTCGGAAGGCTCCGGTTGACGTCGAAATCTGGTTCGGGACCTCGATTCGTTGAAGCAGGTTCTTCAGCATCGAAGAGGGCGAAAGCATCGCTGTCGGCTACACATTCGTCGATGTAGGCAACCGTCGTACCAAAGTTGACGTCCCTATATTCGTGGCTGAAGTATGTCAGCACTACCTTTGCTTTACCGTCGCGCAGCTCAACTATACCTCGTGCAACGCAAATTTGACGGTTCAAGGGTAGTTGTTGATCGCCCTCGAATATCCTGCAGGGTATTCGGTGCCGACGTAAATAATGACGCTGGAGCGCGGTGGAACGGTCACCTGCTCTTCTATAACGTTCAATGCATGGTTCCCTGGCGTCGCGTGGGGCGGGAGCGCTTTGTCTGAGGTTAGCGTTATCGACTCAGACCTCAGGTCGATGACGGCGCCGTGGTCACTTAGGAAGTCCATTCCAAGTATCACATCCCTAGAGCAATTCTGTAGGATTACAAAGCTCGCAGGATAAGTCCGGTTATTGATGGTGACTCTCGCCGTGCAGACACCAATCGGCGTTATCAGGTGGCCTCCAGCTGTCCGGATTTCGGGTCCACTCCAAGCGGTCTTTACTTTCTTCAGCTTGGTGGCGAACGGTCCACTGAAGACTGAATAGTCGGCTCCGGTGTCGACGAGGGATGTGACGCTGTGGCCGTCGATAAGAACGTCGAGTCGCTAGTTCGTCGTCTCGCGTTGCAGTTAGGTCGTGGCGTGTGGTCACGGCTGTGTCGGTGTGTTCCGCTGCTTCCATTTTGCGTCGCCGGGTCTTCTTCAGTCCGCGAGATTTCGTCGTCAGGGGTCTGTCTGGTTCGCGTCGTGTTCTGAAGGTTTCGTCGCGGCGTCGTCGTCGGCGGCGGAGGATCTTCGGTAGTTCGTCGTACAGCAACCGCACCTCCATCGGTTGCTGCCCTTAGTTTTCCGGATACGGGCTAGGCGACCGGCCCCGGTTTGGGCCAGTGTACGGTCGGCGGTGCGGTGACATGTAGCGGCCGGGCGACGGCGAGCGGGAAGGTCGTCGTTCTTGCCACTGTGTTCCGGTGAGGTAGTCGTCAATGTCGCGCGGTCGTTCGCCTGGCTGCGGGCGCGGCGCGTTGATTGCGAATCCGCGTAGTCCCATCTGTCGGTACTGGCAGCGGCGGTACGTGCGGCCGGCCTCTCCGCAGTAGTAGCAGAGCGGGCGGTTGTCGGGGGCACGCCAGACATCGGTCTTCCTCGGGGTGTTGCGCTGGCCGACAGGTGGTCGGTAAGGCGTCGGTGGCGGCGGCGGCGTCTGGCGACGGTACTGCGGCGGTGTGGCGTCTTGGCGGGGGCGTGGAGGAGGAGCATGACGGCGGGCTGCAGCAGCATAGCTCATAGCTTGCGGCTGCGGCTCTGCTAGCTGAGGCGCGCCGAGTGAATGCTGGATCTCCTGGCGCACGACGTCGGCGATGGACTCTACTTGAGGTTGCAACGAAGGTAGAATTTTCCGCAACTCTTCTTGCACGATTGCTCGAATCGTCTCACGCAGGTCGGCGGGTCCTAGGGCTTGAACGTCGGCGTAGCTTGTAGCCGAGAAGCTGCGGTTGTATTGCCGCGTTCGCATCTCAAGCGTTTTCTCGATCGTGGAAGCCTCCGATGCAAATTCAGTGACCGTCTTCGGCGGGTTCCTTATCAATCCAGCGAAGAGTTCCTGTTTGACACCCCGCATGAGGAACCTCACTTTCTTCTCTTCGGGCATACTTGGGTCGGCGTGTCGAAACAGGCGATTCATCTCTTCTGTGTAGATGGCAATATTTTCGTTGGGCAGCTGCACACGGGTCTCCAGCATAGCCGCGGCCCGTTCCTTGCGGACCACGCTCGTGAACGTGCTTAGGAACGTCGTCCGAAAGAGATCCCATGTTTGTAGGGCGGATTCTCGGTTCTCGAACCACGTCCTCGCGGCGTCTTCTAGGTAGAAGTATACGTGGCGCAGCTTGTCCTCGCAGTTCCAGTTATTAAATGTTGAGACCCTTTCGAAGGTCTCGAGCCAGGTTTCGGGGTCTTCACATGGCGAACCACGGAACGTCGGCGGCTCCCTGGGTGGCTGCATCACGACCGTTGTAGGTGGCAGGGGGTCTGTCATCGTCTCGGCGGTCGATGTGACGGTCTTCGGCTGCCTGGCGTTTTCGGGAAGGAGTCCGTACTCTGGTTGTAGTCCCTTCTGCCGGCGGCTGGTTCGAGGATCCGGGTTGTCCTTAGAAACGTCTTCTTCGCGGCTTGGGCTTGGGTCAGCGCTCCGCGGTGGCGTCCGGATCATGAAGCAGCACCTCCACCAGATGTCACGTGGTCGTGACGTCCACGAAGACAGCAGTCGGCGTTTGCAGGATGAAACTGTTTATTTGGCCGAACTTGTGGCCGGAAAATGAGAACTGGAACTACAGCAATATACGCTGTACAATGATAGCGGCGAACAGGGCGTCGTTCGTCGATCAACTGACAAGCAGTCAAGCGCGTCGGCTTTTATACAGGCGCTATCGAACTTTCCAGCGATATCGCTGGTGGCGGCGTAATCTCTAGACAAAGCTGGAACATTCGCGTGCGGGGCGCAATCTTAACAAACCGATCTACTACAATCGCGACGCTTCTAGAACACTATTTCGCCGACAGCGTCGAGCGTTGATAACCGTCCCTGCCGGTCAAACTCGAATACATCAAAACAAGACAAGAAGTGGGCGTGGCAGTATGTTATACAGCTTGACGGGAGAGGGAAATAGCGAGCGGGCGTCGCCCAATGCAAATTACATAACTGGTAGGCCGTTTAAAGCTTCCAACCCATTACAAAGGGCTGAGCCATAATTCTTCATCGTCATCAGTCGTCGCGTCAACAAAGTACACATAATGCCTTACGGACGTGTAGCTGGTGCCTCGCTTCTCCACCGAATGACAAATGATGGCTTAGTAGGTGCTTCCCAACTTCACAAAAATTGTGATTTATGGCGTAGTGGGTACCTTTCTAGTGTACTTGTATTGTAGCCCCAAGAGAGCTTACAACGGGCTCTAGAAACGCCGCTCTTCCAGCTTTCGCTGTGACTGTGCTGCGGTTTCGGCGCAGGCCTGGCGTTTTTTTTTCATTGCTGTATAAGTACAACATGTTTTCCGAAATAAAGATTCAGTTGTGAGTAGCGCACGTCTCGTCCTTTTTCTGTGGCCCCTGTCTTATCAGCGCTATGGCTTCAATGAACGTAAGAAACCAACTAGCCCAAAAGTTTCGTTTCGTGGTAGTCACGAAATATTATGCCGCATTTTCACCTGTGGAAGCTACACACAGAAATCTGTTGTCACGAGTCTGTTTCTTTTTTTAGGAACTTATGTTGTCGAAATGTGACCTTATTAATATAGTTTTTAATTCCAATTGAATTGCGTTATATTGTTGTTGATATTGTCATTTCTCGGTGTTTGCTATCTTTTCATTGCTATTTGTTTAGCTTGTTACTTAAGCCGTTTATCGGATCGGTTGTACAAGTCGCATTTTATTTTTTGATTGTGTGTATTTCAATTTGCTGTATAATAGCCAAAGTGTATTGCTGGGAGGCCGATGCTAGCGAAGCGGCTTCTCCGCATTTCTCCCAGCCTCCCTTATCTTCTTGACGAAAACACAGGAACAATTCTTCTTCTTCTTCTTCTTCTTCTTCTTCTTCCTCTTCTTCTTCTTCTTCTTCTTATTATTATTATTATTTATTATATCCCAGGACCGCACAGTAGAGTATTGGGGGTGTTGTACTGGAGGGCTCCGAATTATTTTGCCCCGTGGTAGTCTTTTGCATGCACTCAAAGCATGGTAGACTGGCGTTTTGTATTCCGCCCCATCAGAATGCCGCAGCCGTCAAGGGTCGAACCCTCGACCATATGCTTAACAATCACGCGGGCACTGGGAAACCGAAGGGCCCGTCAAAGGAACACGTAATTTTTTCAGTATTGCGATAGAACTGATTGGGATGCTCCAATGCATTTTCACCTTAGCCGGCACCGCGAGGTTCAGTATAAAGTGCAAAGGCGGTAACATGGCCCCGCGCGTCGTATATGTTCGGTTTTGTTCTGTTTTAACTGGTTTGCTGTGGAGAGTTTGAAGTTTGTATTAGCTCGGCTACTCCATTTCTATATGATCTGCAGCGAAAAAAGAAAAAAAAGAAGGGTTACCCAAAGTAAAAATTGAGCAACTAAAAAAAACATAGCACACTGACAAGTTAAATAGCATAGTAATGTACAGTTTTGTTGCAGAAGTTCACATCGCAATAAAGCGTCCACTTGCACACATTTGTAGTTCTGTCCACAGTATATGGACTAAAACATCATTTCGTATATAGCAACACACAGCTGTTCATCACAAGCGCTTATCTGGTCCGGTGTCCACTAAGAAGTCTTTCAGGAAGATGTTAGCGTTTTTATATCTCCGAGTGAAAGAATGCGAGGGCTGCCGATGATCGCGGTTCAAGAGGAGAGGAACTCCATCGCCCGTAAGGCCCATGGGGTGCCCCGCGGAGTGGGGTGGGCGGCACCAAATGCCTACTTTGATCGGCCGAGAGCGGTCGCACTGCTGTGACAGTGGTGACTAGCAGACGGCTCATACCTTTGTATAGTCGAGCGCGATTTCAAGGTCATCGCACAAGCGTCCACCGGCCTAGCGTCCCAGAGGCCTAGCGGCACGTTTCGGGACAGTGAAAATCAAGATTACGCATTTTTCTCGCTCTCGTTTGTTGTTCCATGCTACAACAATCGCCCCTACGACGAACTCTGCAATCTTATCTCTATTTTAAGCTTTCCATTCGTTGCGATCAAGCGTATTCTATGTTGGCGCTTATATCTGCGGGTGATAATAAAATTGCTGTGAAATATTTGGTAAAGCTGCTGCTTGGCACTGCATCGTTTGAACGGCTTACCAAGTTGAACAAAATCAGTCTCGTTGCCATAAAAAAAAGAAAGAAAAAGAAATGAAAATGCGCCTTTCTCACCCGGTAGTAATCGCAGCTTAAAGGGGTCATGAAGCACCCTTCGGGGTTGTTGAAAAAACATATCCTGCGGAAAGCAGACACGGCTATGAACTGCTCAGCCAAATATTACAGTCGTGCGCACCGCGCAAAGGTTACAAGCGGAGCGCAAAGTTGCTGTTTTCTCAGGCAGCCTTTTTTCAAACAGAGGCCGGTTCTCACTCTCGTAGGTGGGCGGACGCATGTCCCCTGACGTCACGATTCTGTTTCTCCGCGTCGCAAAAGACATAGCATCCTTATTGGCCAATAGCCGACATAAATCAAGAGTGGTGTTTGGATCAGATGCGCTTGTTCCCGTGGACACTGTGTATGATAGTTCGTGTAGTTAAATAAACAAGCTGAAATATGGAAAAAACTTCTTTGCGAGTTTTCAAAAAGATGACTCACTTCCGGTAGAGGCCAACTATCGTCTGCTGAACTCAGAGCACCCGCGCACATTCGAGCGTAACGTAAACTTGGCCTATCTGCCTTTTCGGCATCGCAGCCTCTTGTGCCTCGCTTGTTTCAATTACTTTTGAATGTCATAACTGGCTTCAAATATTACAAAACCTGTGTGTGGCGTTGCGTTCTAAATCCACGGATCTCATGCTAACATGATCAGATCAGGTCCAGTCGCAAGCAGGTTCTTAATTAACAGGCCAGAGAGCGGCCCGTCGTGAACCATGAGGGTTGGATTATAACTGAAGGTTTTAGCTCTATTATTCTTTTGACAGAGAATGCACACGATCATTTAACCTTTGGATAATACACTTCATGTCGAAGATATCCCGAATATGCGCGTATGAAATTGCGGATTGAGCAGTAAGGTTGAAATAATGCAACCTGAATTCCGCTGTCAACTCGCTGAAAGTACTTTTCCTTGCAGTCGTCTTCAAAGAACAACCATCGACCTGTGTTTACGCTTACGTAAGACCATCACATAATTTGTGGGGCGTCATGCAGGCCGAAGTGAACACGTTCGGTTCCGAATTCCTCGGTTCGTCGAGTCGTGCCCTTAGAAAACTGATAAACGTGTGCCCTTTTGAGTGCTTGGCCATATATCGACAATGCTTCGCTCGCCCGAAATTCGTGGATACCAGCGTGACAAAAGTATCTTCAGTTGGCCGTAGCTAGGTGCATTCCATTGGCGTTAGCTGTAGTGCAATTTTCGTAATTTCTGCCGCGATCGGCATGCGTCCAGTGGCAGCAGCGTGTTCTGAGCTGTTCCAAGAGCGCCTGTGTTTGCATTGTAGGGGTCTGGGCCAGCCGCGGCGCAGAAACCCTCAGAGACGGGGACGAGACACTGAGGAACACGTCTTTATCATTCGAAGACTCGACCGCGACTCACTCAACGGCAACTGAGCGGGAGCCGCGAGCGTGTCCATCGTCCTCTTCTACCGTCGGCGCGCTCGCGGCTGCCGCTCCCATAGCATATAAAAGTTACACACGCAGACGCCAGAGTTACAAATGCACATTAAGTTCATTTAAAGCACGTGTAATGTCGCGAGCTGCACGCAGGGATAGCAGCACCTTCTAAGCGGATCAACGATAATCTATTTCCGCACTTAGCACTTATTTGCAAATCGCGCTTTACCGTGTCATACAGTGGCGCCCTGTAACTGATAAAATATTAAGTTGCTTTCATATTCGGAGACTACCTGCTATCTTACTAATTAACTGTTAACTATTAGTAATTAACTTACTAATACTGAAAGCTGTGAAGGAGAGCACAGGAAAATAACATTTTTTTGATTATCCTATGAGACTATATAGAAACCATATGATTTCAATGTATTGTACAAGTGGAAGACATGGCAGAAAGAAACATAGAATTGAAAGAGGTGGAATTGAGTTATACTAAATAACTTCAAGGTGAGGATATGTAACCGGTAATACCGCATCGTAATCAGAGACCTCAACAGTACACCTTTATTTTTCCGCACCTTTCCAGCCTTGCTCCAAGAACCATACAGACTGGCATGACTGCGGTCCTAACTGCAAGTGCACAAGTTCGCCTGGTGGAGACAATTCAACTTTTTGCGCGCCTAAATAAACTTGAAGTGAGTCTACAGAAAACAAAGAACATAATGAGGCAATAACATTGCTGCTGCTTTCAATAAAAAAATGTTCTGGTGAATTACTATTATGCTCCGACTTCGTGACGCCTGCAAGATTGAGCATTGTGTTTTTGCGCCCCCCGCCACGCTGGTCTGGTGGTTATGGCGCTCGAATGCTGACCCGAAGGTCGCGGGATCGAATCCCGGCCGCGGCGGCTGCATTTTCTATGGAGGCGAAAATGCTTGAGGCCCGTGTACTTAGATTTAGGTGCACGTTAAAGAACTCCAGGTGGTCGAAATTTCCGGAGCCCTCCACTACGGCGTCTCTCATAATCATATCTTGATTTTGGGATGTTAAAACCCAGATATTTTGCGCGGAATGTTCTGGGTACCTATTACTGCACAGCTGGTTACACACTTTCATTTCTTTATGTACTCAGCAAAGTTTCGGTCAGGCACGAGCCATTCGCTATCACTGCGAAGATACGGGCGCGCGACCGCGGCGATATTACGCACCGCGGGTGAAAGTACGCAGTTGCTAGGGGAGTCCTGTAGGAGTGCTGTTTCTTAGCTAGTTGGAATAACATACTGTATTTTTTGGACGCGCTTTAAAAACAAGGTCACAGCGAGGTACATAGAAACCCCTAACGAAAGCGCAAGGAGTCCTGTAGGCGCAGGCCCTCCCCCTTTCGGGACCCCTTTATGCGCCTGTCGCGCGACGGAGACGGCCGGCGATTTCTTTACGCTTGAACCGCGACCGCCGGCAGCATGCGAACGCTTTCAGTAGCACATAGATTATACGACGCGCGTGAGGTTGTTATCGACTTTATGCCGGTACTCACTGCGAAGCCGACGGAAAAAATGAGCCTGCAGTATCCACACAATTGCTGTCACTATAAAACAGATCCGAAAATGCGGCAGCTCCTGTGGCCACGCTGGGTCGGTTACTTGCGATTTCCACTCCCCTTGGAGTGTTCCTCTTGGATGACGACGCGGATGATGGTGATGCGCGCTGAAATATTAATTACGTAATGTGTGTTAGATAATCCAAATGCGAAGAAATATGATGCGGTAGATTGATGCTCACATCAAACCAAAATCGTGAAAAACGCAAATTTCCCTGACATTGTTATGGACAGTCGTGTTATGGACTTAGGAGCTGTGTGAATTGCCATGAACAGAGATTGTTGGCCGGGACAGCATGTGATACTTTAATATAATTTAATATAGGAGAGGCCCTCATACTACGATTTCTACATTTCCGCCTGTAATGCCAATGATAAGTGAAAAAGTAATCAGCAACATTAGAAAACACAATATCCTGAGAGAACATAAACAATTCCAGTTTTCAGGACAACCTGTATGTGAAAGCTGAAATCCATGACAACACTGCTTGCGTTGCCATGACTGAGAGTGTGAGTAATAATAATAATGCAAATTTCACAGCCGACATAAATCTGTCGTCACCGCGTGAGTTATACCGTTTACAATGAAAAATTACGATTAACTGCAAGTGTACTTACAAACGAATGCGTATTACGAAGAGCCGCATGCATACTGTAACTTTATTTACTTCAGCGATTTGAAAAAGAAGCCAGGCAGTCCTTCTCAGCTTTTCTGAAACTTAAAACAACGATCAATCAGACATAAAATCTTTCTTCCCGTAGTATTTATTATACGTACAGGGTCATCCACTCTTGGACGACCGTCACATGCGCCAAATAGCTGACGTAGGCCAAGAAACCACCGCCAAATTATCGGCCTACCGCTGCAACGCAGCTGGCGAGTCGCGGCCTCAGCTGATTTCGTTCGCTAAAACACGGCTGAGAGCAGCACGATCGCGGCGCGCGAATGCGCTAGTAACGTTTTTTTTTTTATATATTTCGCGGGCTTTCTTTGCAGCTTGGAAAAAATGGTACACGTGAGACTTTCTTTATCGCAAATAATGCAATCCCGGGGGGTTTGTGAAGACGCTGTCGACCTTTTCAAATCCCATTTCTTGCCTAAAGTCAATATTTAGCAATTAAGATAATAATCCCAATTATCAACTAATTAATTACAAAACAAAAAATTATGCGTAGTGCGCAAGGGGGCTGTCAGCAATATGGAACTGAATTCACTCGCCTACCTCTAATGCATTTTGCAAACCTTGGCCCAGGTTAGCTGGCACACCCGGTATAAACAAACGTGTGGCACTTGCATTATAAACTGAAAATTCCTTATTTTTCAGATTTATGTGGTGCTTTGTTTACTTTCATTACATCGGTGGTCACGTTCAGTCTCATGAAGCGCACCGCCGGCGCCTTTGCTCACTAGACTGAGGATTTTATCACGCCGACTAAGCAAAGAGAGCCAGGCGCTATACCCGGGCGCATGGCCTTACCAGCTGGTGCTGTACGCATGCAAAAAATAGGCCTTCGCTCTGTGAACCTCGATAGGTGTAGTCAGGTCCTCAGAATGCCCGCTGAGTTGGCTAAGTGGTTAGAGCACTCGGCTGTAATGAGTGGAGAAACCCAAGCTCAATACCAGCAGTAGGTACCGGGTTTCAATGCAGGCGAAATGCAAAAACGCCGGTGGGCACGTAATATCAGTGCACGCTAAAGATCACCGAGTCTCAATCTTCGGATATCCCGGTGTCTCAATCGCAAATTTGTTCCGTGAATCTAAGTACCCTAGACGAAGCGAAAGCACTCCTCAGAAGTTTCCAGTAACCTATACATTTAACTGTTATTATGCTACTAAAAAAAAAAGCCGGCAGATCCCACGCATTGTGGGAATCGATGTAATGCGAAGCAGCCAGCAAAGAGCTGCATACATCGTCTTGTATGTCATTGAGGAAAATGCGTGTCATGGTTTTCATGTTAACTCCTATTATTTATGTTCGTCACACAGTAACGTCGCGCAATACCAACTTGGGGGTCGATCAACCTAGAGAAACGGCCGCCAGGGCACCATGAGCGTGGCACGTAAGTCATGCTGTACATGACATGTGTGTCATGATTTTCATGATAACTCGTGTTATTTATGTTCGTCACACGGTCACGTCGCAAGATACCAATTTCGGTGCATATCAATCTAGCCAAACGGCCGCCAGCGCCCCATGAGCGTGGCACGTAAGTCATGCTGTACATGACACGCGTGTCATGATTTTCATGTTAACTCGTGTTTTTATGTTTGTCACACAGTCACGTCGCGCAAGACCAATTCCGGGGTAGATCAAGCTAGCGAAACGGCCACCAGCGCGCCATGAGCGTGGCACGTAAGTCATGCTGTACATGACATGCGTGTCATGATTTCCATGATAACTCGTGTTATTTATGTTCGTCACACGGTCACGTAGCAACATACCAATTTTGGTGTATATCAATCTAGCGAAACGGCCGCCAGCGCCCCATGAGCGTGGCACGTAAGTCATGCTGTACATGACATGCGTGTCATGATTTTCATGATAACTCGTGTTATTTATGTTCGTCACACGGTCACGTCGGAAGAGACCAATATTGGTGTATATCAAGCTAGCGAAACGGCCGCCAGCGCCCCATGAGCGTGGCACGTAAGTCATGCTGTACATGACATGTGTGTCATGATTTTGATGATAACTCGTGTTATTTATGTTCGTCACACGGTCACGTCGGAAGAGACCAATATTGGTGTATGTCAAGCTAGCGAAACGGCCGCCAGCGCACCATGAGCGTGGCACGTAAGTCATGCTGTGCATGACATGCGTGTCATGGTTTTCATGATGACTCGTGTTATTTATGTTCGTCACACGGTCACGTCGCAAGATACCAATTTCGGTGCATATCAATCTAGCGAAACGGCCGCCAGCGCCCCATGAGCGTGGCGCGTAAGTCATGCTGTAGATGACATGCGTGTCATGATTTTCATGATAACTCGTGTTATTTATGTTCGTCACACGGTCACGTCGGAAGAGACCGATATTGGTGTATATCAAGCTAGCGAAACGGCCGCCAGCGCACCATGAGCGTGGCACGTAAGTCATGCTGTACATGACATGCGTGTCATGATTTTCATGATAACTCGTGTTATTTATGTTCGTCACACGGTCACGTCGCAAGATACCAATTTCGGTGCATATCAATCTAGCGAAACGGCCGCGAGCGCCCCATGAGCGTCGCACGTAATTCATGCTGTACATGACATGCGTGTCATGATTTTCATGATAACTCTTGTTATTTATGTTCGTCACAAGGTCACATCGCAAGATGCCAATTTTGGTGTATATAAAGCTAGCGAAACGGCCGCCAGCGCACCATGAGCGTGGCACGTAAGTCATGCTGTACATGACATGCGTGTCATGATTTTCATGTTAACTCGTGTTATTTATGTTCGTCACACAGTCACGTCACAAGATAACAATTTTGGTGTATATCAAGCTAGCGAAACGGCCGCCAGCGCACCATGAGCGTAGCATGTAAATCATGCTGTACATGACATTCGTGTCATGATTTTCATGTTATGACCTGTCATTTATGTTCGTCATACAGTCATGTTTCGCCATACCAATTTTGGTGCACATTCAATTAACCAAGCGACCAGGAGAGCACGAAGTCGTAGGCGGCTAGATAGATAGATAGATAGATAGATAGATAGATAGATAGATAGATAGATAGATAGATAGATAGATAGATAGATAGATAGATAGATAGATAGATAGATAGATACGGTCAAAGTCGCAGAAGTTCGCTAAGAAATGCTTCGCATTTAATAAGGACCGCTCAGTTAAACGCTGGAACTACGCAACATGCTGCAGTGCTCGAAGCGCGCTTTCCCGCACCGCCTTGGCGCCTTTCTCGGTCGCTAGAAGCACGCAGATACATAGGTTTGCTTCACGGCAAAGCAGGCACGGCGCGCTCCCGCGCTTGTCAAACGAAACGAAGCCCCGCCTCTAAGTCCCGGTGCGCCTGGGCTGATTAGCTTCGATCCGCGGCGGCACTGCGAGCGCTGGCTCCCCGCGGAGCCTATATACGCTGCGCCGTGTTCGTACCAAGAGTTAACAACCCTGTACATTTATGTTTTAGGACTAACTATGGGCTGAAAAACAAAGTGGGCAAATTGGTCGTATACAACACCAACATTTGCAAGTTACTTGATATATAGTACAGGCTATATAAGTCGAATAAAATATTCTATTCTTGCGGAGAGGAATAAAAAATAAGAGAATTAAGAATTCAACGCATTACCTTCCCCACTCGAAAAATACGAGAGAAATCGCGGCTGTTTGCTATATTTCATTCTATGTTCTAATCATTTTAATTCAGATTTCTTTCGTCTGATATCCTATGTCCATAAGTTTCCTGCAACTAGCACTGGTAGGTTACAAAACAATTCTCTCTTCGGCTAGTTTGTACGTAGTTCTGAAGTACAATACATTGCAGTGCGAACGAACGAGGCGAAGAAAGTGCATGAGCGCAATATAGACAAGGGCTGACTAATATATCAAGTTTCAAAACCCTCGATCAGTTTCCATAGCGGAGACACATGATGGAGTCAAGAGCGACAACAGAAAATCATTCATAGATAACTGCATGCATTTAACCACCACTTATGTGGACACTACCGCAGTGACGCACGCGCGAATAAATTTCTTGAAGTTGGTTGCCTCGCTGTCATTTCTAATCCTCTTTCGACTTAGCCTCCCTGGGGATGGTGGTTTTATTTATGCGTGCACACGCATCTATTTAAAGATGTGCTGGACAGTCCCCACACTTGTTTATAATTTTAAAACCTTGTTTAGTGGGAAACACGGTCTGTAAGAAAAGTTTCCGCCTCGGGCAGCAACGCTTCATGGCTTCACAGGATGATAAAAAAAGCATTATTGTAGTTTCAAAAGACCACTTTCACCGTAACGCCTTTTTGTGTAATACACAAAAACAATTCCAGCAAATGGACGTTATACCCCCCCCCCCCCCCAACCACACGAACAAGCGGTGCTGGTTATTTACATTTCAAAATAGGCTTCAGTATATTGGCAAAGCGCGAGAATGGGCTGATAACTGGCACTAAACTCACAATCTTTTTACATTTAAAACGCATACGCTTGACTGTTGTTTGCGAGCCTGTGTCTTTGGAAAAGGCACCTTGCAAGATCACGTTAGCAGCTATCTTCAGTGTATTCTGAAGTTTGTGACGTTGACACATCATCATTTATGCTTTGTAGCCCTTCAAGATTAATTAAAGTGCTTATTTGTAGTGCATTCACTCGCAAGCTTATACCATTCAACGTGGCAATGCATCAAACCCCTGAGCAAACCTAGAATACACAACCCCTCGTTTTTTTCAGTGGGAAGCCGCTGTTTCCAGCGCAGCCTTGGACAGCGAGCGAAAACTTATTGGCGGGCTAGCTGGCTTCCAGCAGCAAATGACACATTTAGCGTGGTCTTAAAATGGCCCCTTTGATTCGATGCCTATGTCGCGCAAAGACTCGTATTTCACAATGCATATATTCTCTGAAATTTTCTGAACTTACTGTATTCTCAGTTTTTCTGCATTCTATAAATTTTCTGGCTGGATATCATTGTGTTCTTTTTCTGTTTCGCTGCTCCCCTCTTCAATTCTGTAATGCCCTGAGGGTAAAAATAAATAAATAAATAAATAAATAAATAAATAAATAAATAAATAAATAAATAAATAAATAAATAAATAAATAAATAAATATGCAAAATGAATAAGAAAAATAAATAATAGCCCTATCATAGGCCGGCAACAAACGGGCCCCCCCCCCGCCCTCCCGAAATTTTGTTTTCTCCCATCCCTCCCTGCCGTCCTTGTTTTCATCCATATGAACAGCCCATTTAAGCAAAACTTGTACTATCCCTCAAGAGGAAGGTATATAACAGCTGCATCTTACCGGTACTTACCTACGGAGCAGAAACATGGAGACTTACAAAGAGGGTTCAACTTAAATTGAGGACGACGCAGCGAGCGATGGAAAGGAAAATCATAGGTGTAACCTTAAGAGACAGGAAGGGAGCAGAGTGGGTCAGGGAACAAACGGGGGTTAAGGATATCATAGTTGAAATCAAGAAGAAGAAATGGATATGGGCCGGGCACGTAGCACGTCGGCAGGATAACCAGTGGTCATTAAGGGTAACTGACTGGATTCCAAGTGATGGCAAACGCGTGAGGGGGAGACAGAAAATTAGGTGGGTAAATGAGATTAAGAAGATTGTGGGTATAACATGGCAGCAGAAAGCACAGGACGGGGTTGATTGGTGGACCATGGGAGAGGCCTTTGCCCTGCTGTGGGCGTAGACAGGCTGATGATGATCATTATGTACTCGACGAACGCGAAAAGGCTTTAGGCGCTGAAAAGCTGGTATAGGCATGAACCTCGAAATAGGCACGTATAGGCACAATAAATATGTGATTAAAACGTTTCCCTTCCCTTAGTTTGTGCTTATATGTTAAATAGGCTCGAAACCGACTCTAGAAAAAACTAGGCATTTTGCCTGAAGTTACGGTCTCTAGTCATGTATAGCGTGATTTTGACAACATGGTCTCGGGGCGCTAGCGGCCGTTTCGCCTGCTTCATATAAACCAAAATTGGTATTGTGCAGCGTGACTGTACGACCAACATATACGACTGCTGGTAACATAAAAATAATGACATGCATGTCATGTACATCATGATTTACACGCCACGCTCATGATGCGCTCGCGGCCGGTTCGCTAGCTTGACATATACCAAAATTGATATAGCGTGACGTGATTGTGCGACGATCATAAATGACATATAGTAACATGAAAATACCGACATGTATGTCATTTACGGCACGATTTACGTACCAGGCTCATGGTGCGCTCGCGGCCGGTTCTCTAACTTGAATCATACAAAATTGGTATAGCATGACGTGACTGTATGACGCGCATAAATAACAGCTGGTAACATGGAAACAATGACATGCGTGTAATGTACGGCATGGGTTAAATGCCACGCTCATGGAGCGCTGGCGGGCATTTCGCAAGCTTGCCGATTTTTTTACAGCGAAAGCTGTTATGAGATCATTTCACCGGCCGTTTTTGGTGCCGTAGTTGTCCGCCGCCGCCGCCGGTGTCCGTAACCAGTATCGCTCGAAATAAGAAAAAAAAAACTAAATAAGAAAAAAACTCCAGGATGGAACGAGGTTCGAACCTGGGCCCTCTGCGTGGGAGCCCAGTATTCAACCTCTGAGCCATGCCGGTGCTTGAAACTGCTTTGCAAAAAGGTCCTATACAGGCTTCATGTCGGGAAGGAACCACATTAGCATATGCAATATAGCGTGGTAAAAGAGTAGAATAAGCACCAAGCGTCGCACAATGCGAATTCTGTAACTAGGCGTCACACAATGCGAATTGCGCAACGAGTAGTTTGTTGAATGCTTCCAACCCATTACAAAGAGCTCTGCCATAATTCTTCATCGTCATCACGCACAGCATCAACAAAGTGCGCATAATGCCTTACATGCGTTTAGCAGGTACCACGGCTGTCTGTAGAATGACGAAAAATGGCACAGTGCCTATTGCCCTACTTCTCAAAAATTACAATGATTTATAGCGTAGTGGGTTCCTCGCAAGTGAACTTCTGTTGGTTGCCAAGGAAGCCCATAAGGCTCCCATGATCCATTTCCTCAGGGTCTCAATAAAGTCAATTCTCTCTCTCTCTCGCTCTACGTTTCTCCGGTTAACGTATGTTATAAAGCGTGGTGGGACAGTTAAATAACGACCGGGCGTCACACAATATGCATTATGTAACTAGTGGGTCGTTTAAAGCTTCCAACCCATTACAAAGGGCGCAACCATGATTATTCATCGTCATCAACCGCCGCATCAACAAACTGCACATAATCACTTACATATGGTACCTCGCTTCTCCGCAGAACAACGAATAATGTCGTGCTGGGTGCTTCCCAACTTCCCAAAAATTACGCTTTGTGGCGTAGTGGGTACGTTGCTAATGTACCTGTATTAGTAGCCACAGGAGAGTTTATAACGGGCTCTAGAAATGCCGCTCTTCCAGCTTTCGCTGTGACTGTGCTGCGCTTTCCGCGCAGGCCTGGCGTTTTTTTTTCTTTTTAACACGAAAGTATTTTATGCCGGGGTCCACCAAGACTTCAGTGACGTATTTTCGTCACGGAAGTGACATCGAAAAAATTTACACGATCAGATGGTAAAGAAAGCAACTTCCGTCAACGGGTATCGAACCCACGACCGCTCGGTCCGCAACAACAGATGCCGGGCACGCTATCCACTGCGCCACGGTCACAGACTCTAGAGGCTTTACAAACGCGCCTTTTATATCTACTACTCTCCCGGTCGGCGGGGTGATGCTGCCATCTGGGAGCGGTAAAACAAAGTAATTCGTCATTACTGTGGCCTCCGCGATTCCCACCTGCAACGCCCTACACGTCCATCCCATTTGGGGCGTTTTCAATAGAAGTTCAATTTTGTCAATGCCTTAACACACCGCGAAATGGCGACCTTAGCGCAAGCGTCGTAAAAGCGTCGGCCTCGCTCATAGCATCACGCTAATCCAAAACAAAAATTGGCCGCGTATCTGCGTGCTTCGCTGCAAATGTCGTCTAAAGACGATAGAATTAAGAGGCGCTGCGTGAGATATGAACGCCATCTGGCAATACGTCGGGAAACGTGAATGCTGTGTTGCGGGCTCGTAGTCCCGGCGCAGCAGCAGGCGAAGACCGGCGGTGACCAACGCGACCGGCGGGGACGCCAGCCAGCCCGAACACGCGGTTTGGCGCGAAGCGCCGAAGCAGAAGAAACGTCCGCACTCAACGAGTACTCTCCACACACTCTTTTATATTCACGTCGCCTGGGTAAAGCAGGAATGCCAGAGCGGCGCCCCATGGCATTCGTACAGTGCAATACTGAACCGAAACCGAAACACAACAATGAGCTCGTGCAGAGGGCACGGAGGAAGCCAAGTTTCAGTCGCATTTTCAGCGCAGCTTAAGAAACTAGGGTCTCTAGAATTACGTATCCATGTATTTTCTATTAAAGGAACACACCACCTAATACTTACCTAGTGATGTTGCGCCTCAGACATGCGTAATGTTTGCTTTTTGATCAACAATGTACACAAGTATGAACCTAGTCAGCCGTTCACGATGGCTGGCCCTTGGGCAAGTGGTTCAACTTTGGCCGAGTGGCTGAATCGAGGGACGTGCCGACAATCAGAAAGACAGACAGACAGAAAGACAGAACAAAATTTCTGCGTTTAAGTTCCCCAAGAAAGACTATCGTCTTTAAAATAGCTCTGCGACGCGCGCCTGCCTCGCCTGGTGTAACACCGCGTCCCCCGCTCACGCGCTCGCCCGAGAAAAATCGCGGCCGGGCTACCGAGGCGGCACGACGCGCTTTGCGTTTCCCTCTAGTCCGGCCGTAGTGTTCAATCACATTTTAACATGCCGCGGGATGGCGACCAAGTTCTGCGTCCAATATGCGACGCTCTTCTGGCTATCACACCTCGTTCTCTGATTACGCTTTCACCGTTGACTACTACAGGAACCACAAGGGTTTCTTTAATCATTTAACATGAACGTTACTCGTGGGGATGGAGATGTACCACTAATAATTAAAGGGGGTGCATCCACGTTAAACGGTGATGTAGCTGCCAGACATCAATATAAGCTGTGCAAACTCCCTTATATCAATGTACAGTAAACGTTCAGTTACTTCTGTAAGGCCACGCTTTACTTTCGTGTTATTCCGATTCCTATGACGGAGGAATCAACCATCATTTTTTTGCTTTTCATTGCACTTTTCACGCGACGCAATACATCTACAGGTGCATGAGCGACGATAAGGACTCGCAAAGAGAGAGAACATCAGTATTACTTGCCATTTGTGTTCCTGACTGTGCCGAGCACGCAGGGTGCCCATCATCTGCTTGGTAATGCCCAGCGGCACGCTCGCTTGAGTCGACGGGCCGTCGCGATTATCGCACTCGCAATGCCCCATGTTGCACTGTCGTCAAGCCACGCATTTCACATCCAGCGGCGAGAACACAGTGAGGCTGCAGGTACAAAACGCGCACAAACGGCCGACACAGCTGAGCGCTTGAGAAGTGGCGTTCACAAGGCCAAAGTACTGTACGATCGCGCCGCCGCGGGCAATTGGGAACTTCAACGACTCTCTCCTCGTGTTTCTGTTTTAAAGACGATAGTCTTTCTTCGGATACTTAAACGGAGAAATTTTGGTCTGTCTGTCTTTCTGTTTGTCGGCACGTCACTCGATTCAGCCACTCGGCCAAAGTTGAACCACTTGCCCAAAGGCCAGCCATCTTGAAAGGCCGACTAGGTTCATACTTGTGTACATTGTCGATCAAAAAGCAAACATTACGCATATCTGAGGTGCAACATCACTAGGTAAGTATTGGGTGGTGTGTTCCTTTAATAGAAAATGCATACATACGTAATTCTAAATACCCTAGTTTCTTAAGCTGCGCTGAAACTTGCCTTCCTCCGTGCCCTCTACACGAGCTCATTGTTGTGTTTCGGTTTCGGTTCTGTATTGCACTGTAAGAATGCCATGGGGCGCCGCTCTGGCATTCCTGTTTTACCCAGGCGATGTGTAAATAAAAGAGTGTGTGGAGAGCACTCGTTGAGTGCGGACGTTTCTTCTGCTTCAGCGCTTCGCGCCAAACCGCGTGTTCGGGCTGGCTGGCGTCCCCGCCGGTCGCGTTGGTCACCGCCGGTCTTCGCCTGCTGCTGCGCCGGGACTACCAGCCCGCAACACAGTACTCATGTTTCCCGACGTATTGCCAGATGACGTCCATATCTCACGCAGCGCCTCTTCTATCGTCTTTAGACGACATTTGCAGCGAAGAACGCAGATACGCGGCCAATTTTTTCTATTTTTTTTCTTCGGGCGCGCATGCGTCGCGAAGCTTTGTCCCATTTCACTTCGGTAGCGCCTCGTCTGGCTGGCTTTTGAGCTGGCGGGGGCGGGCCGTAGTGGGCCGCAGCCGTCAAGGTCAAAGGGCGCTTCCTCGTTTCCTCTCGAACGCATACAGCACCCGATCAGAGGGGCCGCTGGAAGAGTCGAGTATATCTCTTTCTCTGGGCTCTCTGTGCACGGGATTTTATTCAGTGCGCTGAAGCAAGCCGCCTCTAGCCAATTTGTTATACACAAGCATTACTGAGTGTGCGTACGGTGCCGATTGGCCACATCGAGGGTTCCCAGGCTTTTCCTTTTAGTGTCTTTGTTCATTTATTTATTTCTTTTACTTATTTCCTTCGCACAGCTGCATACATGCCCGCCAGCACTGAAGGCATTATGGAAAGCTTCGGAAAAAATAGAGAAAACATGCCAGAAGAAGTGAGATGGGAGTTTTTTGTTCTTGAACTCCACTCGACGAATGGCGTCAGATAGTGAATTTTACCTCCTTTCTTCCACATAATTTCTTAAGTAAAATTGAGGACGCAGAACTTTACCACACCCACCTCATTACGCCCCACGAGAGTACTGTCCAGATGAAGGTAGTATTAAGGGAGGACTGTAACCCTTAACACGCCCAATTAGGCTAGTTTACGTTTGCAGTGCGGGGTCGAGCGACGTTTGAATATAGCTTGCTGAATGCTAGGAATACAAATGTAATGTTTATTAGACCGCTATAAAAGCGGAGCGAACACTGGAACCACTATTGACGTTAACCTGACATGGCGCCAGTATTGTAGGAGTATATGTAATGCTTATTGCTTTGTTATAAAATTAGACAGCCAGCACCGTAAACAACCACAACTGACGTTGCACCGACAATACGCCTGCATAGGGTGTTTTCCAAAGCCGTTTGTGGACCTGGCGTGGCTCTGTGGTAGAATTCCTGACTGCCACGCAGAATGCTTGGGTTCGATTCCTCCTGGGATCCTAATTTTTGCTCTTTGCATTCGTCGGGTCAACGCTGTCGTCTGTTTTGCTTAACGCTTTCGCATTTATATTACCAATGTCTGTTTTCGCCATTTCTGCAGGTAGATATAAACTGTCAATCACTAGCGCATACCCGTATACCGCGGCCCGTGGTAAACGAGTGTGTGCGACGCGTGTCTTGAGGAAAGGGTTTGACGAAGTATGCGGCAGGATTTTCACGTTATTCATGTCATGACCCGACAGTCATATTCGTCAAGCTCTCTTACGCTTCTATGCCTATTTTGGTCTGCACCAAGTTAAGGAGGCGATCAGAAATGCTTCGCATTTAATAACGTGCCGCAGGCGTGACGGATCAGTGTGCAAATACGCGACGTTGGCGGTAACGTCGGCAGTAGCACGTTTTGTAGCATTAGCTACACTTGCCTAGCCGGAGCCGATTTCGCGTGGATCCTCATGAGCCGTGCTGCGCATGCGCAAGGATCAGTGCGGAGCCGGCATCTCATGCGCTCTCCGCCACCGCCGCGCGCGGCTCGCCGCTGCTGGTGGCGGAGAGCGGGAGGAGTGGCGTCGTAGCCGGGCAGACGGACTGGCGCCGGCACGCGCGACTCGCCGCTGCTGCTTTGCGCATTCGAGAGGGGTGACGACGTAGCCATGGCGGGCGCAGCTATTCGCCTTCGCTGTGCAGTCACCGTCTAACAATGCGCTGGTGCCGCTTGATAGCGCCTCTGACTGGCGTTTGCAGGAGGGTAACGCCATGGAGAAGGAGAGCGCAAATGCTGCTCAACGGCGCAGAAGAGCCGAGAAGCTTATGTCATCGGATCCCGAAGTAGTTGCCTGGCAATTAGCGGTTCAGCGTACGAAGAATGAAGAAGCAACCTGACGTTGAGCAAAAATAAATATGCATGTGCCACATAATACGTATACCGTGTGTGTGTCATTGGAGCAGCAGTAAGCATGACAATCAAGCTAATCCTAGACGATCTGGAAAGCTCAGAATAATCAGCTGAACCTTTGCTAACGCTACGTATATCCCGGCATAGCCGAGCTAAGCCACTTCAAATTTTTTTTGTGCGTGTTGATTGACTGGTCCTATGGCCGCCTAAAACTAGAGAAACGAAATCAGCATTATGAATTAAATACGTTTTACAACTCTTTGCCTGTGTAATGTTTGCGTAAACTAAGAAAAACTCTTTAGTAGTACAGCACGAACACGACGTTGGCATTATTGCAACGCACCAAATTTAAGAATATTCATCACGTCGGCTGCCATGACAACCACATATCTGCTTCTGTGATGCTGAACGATCTTATGGTGCTTTTGTTGTCTTGCAAGCGGGGAGAGTGACGACAGCACTAAGGTCGGCGACGATGAAATATTTGGGTGTGAAACATGTGCAGGCATCACACCGAGTGAAGACATCTCATAGGTTCTATCTGTAGGGGCCGCAACGGAAACGCAGAGCATCGCTCTACGCCGTTGTCAACCGGTTTTTGAGGAGAAAACGATTAGAAAATGCTCTCCCCTGACGAAAAGCGGAGCAAATTCTTTTGAATCAGTGGGCCTGCGAGTACGGGATGCTCGTCTTGCAGTGACGAGGGTGACAACTATCGAAGTGAAGGGACTGCTGCCTGTCCGTAGGCTTCTTGTAAACGTTAGTAGTTAAAGACCCGTCGTTTACTTTAACGTGGACGTCGAGGAAATTGATTTCAGTTGTTGAGTATGTATAAGTGAATGTCATGTCTGGATGAGCTTTGTTGAAGGATTCTATAAAATTCATTAGGTTCTCTTGTGTATCCGTCCAAATGATAAAAATATCTAAGAAGCGTTTGTAAAGAACGGGCTTAATTTTCTGGGTTGACCAAAACTTAGTTTCAACATCATTCATAAAAATATTAGCGTAGTAGGTGCCATTCGAGTCCCCATAACAGTGCCATTTATTTGTAGATAGTATAGGTTATGAAATTCGAAGCTATTTAGTTGAAGTATCAGTTGAAGTTAACGTTTACCCGTTTACTTCGGTAGGAATTATCGGTCAGCTGCTAGCTCGTATGAAGATCACGTGCTACGTGACGCCAACAGGCAGAAAAAGAGTGTTCCACACTCGCCGCCATGGCTGCGATCGGCGCTGACTAATACTCCCATGTTTAAATGCACATATATACCACATAAAGTGGACAGGAGGATGACCGCCGCCGTAGCTCAGTGGTAGAGCATCGGACGCGTTTTTCGAAGGTCGCAGGTTCGGTCCCTACCGGCGGCGAGTTATCCTCTCGTCCACTTTACTTTCTTCACATTTATATCCTAATTACTACAAATAACATCCCATATACGTTCTTTGGCATTATTGTCTGTTAGTTCTCATTAATACTTTTCCGTTTTAGTCTTTTCTGAAGGTGCGCTGGATGGCGCTAGTTATCCAGGGTGCTTTTTTTCCCGCCAAGAAAAAGTTTTGCAACAAGCATGTCCTTTCCCACGCTGGACCCTGAATGATTCTACGGGCGCAAAGGTATGTGAGCTTGCACGCGAACTTTTTTTGGTGCAACACGCAGCGGAAGAGTATTTCTTACTGGCTGTGCTGGCAAAAATGCGCTGCGGTTCAGTTTCATTATGTACAGCGACTTTATTCAGGGTGGTTACCTACGCTGACCACCGTGCATAAAAGGGATACGGGAGGGGGAGGGGGTGTCTGAATGGATGAAGAAAATTTAAAAAAGATATGGCTGATCCTTCCGTCATAGGAATCGGTATAACACGAAAGTGTAACGTGTCTTCACAGAAGTAGTGCTTATCGTGTAGTGATATATGAGAGCTTCTACAATGTCTATTGGTGTTTTGCAGCTATAGCACCGTTTGACGTCGATGCCCCCATGTTGACGCCTAGTGGCATGTCTCCATCGCGACGACTAACGCCCATGATCATGATTAAACCGTTGTGGTAGCTGAAGTTGTGAACATATACTTGGAATCAGCGAATCGTGAATCGCGCGTAAAGATGACATCAACAAGCTCATAATCAACGCTGGTACCCGATATGCACTTCTTCAAAACGTCGTCAATTAAGGAGAGAAGCGGCAGTATGTGCTTACTAGTAATGTGTTACCGACGCCTGTGTTCATGCATACACTACCACACTGCGCATCAGCAACACAGGAGTCAGAGGTTCGTCGCTTGAGCCGCAAACGCGTGCGTCCCGCTGGCCTCTGTCTCGCTCCACCAAGGCACGACATTCTCCCGTCGAAATCGTGTCCTTTTTGCAAGGCGTATTGCAGCAGTTTTGTTAGTCGGTGCTCTCGCCGGCGCACGCTAACACGAAGCGGGAGGCAAAGAACGTAACTGTGTCTAGGTTTCATCGGCGACGCCAGCGCGGCCAGTGTCACTCGCTGGTTACGAGACGCTTTAACCATGACCTCTGATATCGCACGGAATCTCGGAGTAAGCGCTAGTAAATGTCGATCGCGACGCATTACTTCTTTTCACGTCTCACAGACGGCGGCACCGCCCCGCTCTGCACCGCCTACCTACGCCGCCAACAGAGAGCACCGTGCGAAAGAGGATGTGTGAAAGATATAAGGCGCGTTCGTGGAGTGTCCGTCATCTGGACGGACAACATTTGATGTTATTTATTCTATGTGTTTGTGATGTGGTTTATGTCTGGAAGCAGGCAATAAAGCAAAAAAAAAAAAAAAGTTGGCTTAGTCGGTTGAGCGTCGGGCGCTTACCGTCGCGGCCGCAACGTCGTGGGTTCGATTCCCAGCGGCTGAAAATTTTTCTTGGTTTTTTTCTTTCTCACCCGTTGGCGTCCATTTTATCAACGTCATAACCGTGACGGAAGTACTTGGTGGAACCCGGCATAAAACACTTTCGTGTTAATAGAATATTATTTTTCGCTCAAAATGTTTCTTTCAGTTCAATATCAATATATTCCGTCTGACAATGACAGCTATGCTGGAGGCGACAGCTCAAGTGACGGCGAATTTGACCCGGAAAAGGATAACCACAATCACTCTCCCGAACAACAATTCGCGACTCCACAAGTAACTGAATGTGTCAGTGACTCATCGGACACCGAAACAGATCAAGAAACTACTCTCGCATTCCAAAAGGTTCCCGTGTGAAGCACGAAGTATCGCATGTCTCCACCGCTAATGTTTTCACGTGACTGCGGTCTTCCACCGGACATACTCGGTACCAACAATATTACCCCATTTGGCGTTTTTAGTCTTTTGTGGACGCCTGAGTGGATTGACAAGATTGTGTTTGAGACGAATCTTTACGCACAGCAAGAAAACAAGCGCTACGTTCTAACAACGGGAAAAAATGCGTTTGTTCTTGGGTCTCAAATTGTTATAGGAATTGAAAAGGAGTACCAGCCATCGATAAATCAATGATAAAATTCAAAGGTCGAAGTTCTTTGAAGCAGTACATGCCAAAAAAGCCGGTGAAAAGAGGCTACAAAGTTTGCATGCTCGGTGCTAGTACTGGCTACCATCTCAAATTTGAAATTTATACTGGCAAGTCTAACGATGGTGTTGAAAGAGACTTGGGTGCACGTGTTGTAAAAACACTGGTTGATGATTTGGCTGGAAAGTACCACGGCGTATTCTTTGACAACTATTTCACCAGTTACTACCTGCTGAAAAATCTCGCAGAAGCAGGGATATATGCTTGTGGCACAGTAAGTGCGAGCCGGAAAGACTTGCCTAATCTAAAATCCGACAACATGATGAAGAGAGGAGAAACCGATTACTCAGTGAGCAACGACAAACTCTGCTGTTTGAAGTGGCGAGACAAGCGAACAGTTCACCTGTTGTCAAACTTCCTCGACTCTGCCAACGAAATTCAAGTAAACAGAAAAGAGAAAGACGGAGCTATCACTAAGGTGAACTTCCCTGCAGCACTCCAAGAATACAACAAGAACATGAACTTTGTTGATAAGTTTGATCAGATGAAAGGGCAGTATGAGGTGGATCGGAAATCACGCAAGTGGTGGCACCGGATATTTTTTCACCTTCTTGATTGGAGTGTTGTCAGCGCATACATCCTTTTTCGGGAACATGCTGGTTTCGAAAAGATGACCTTGAAAGACTATAGAAGAAATTTAGTCCGACAGATGACTGCCGAAGCTCTTATAGATCCTACAGATAAACGTAAGTCATCCGTTGGCGCAGGGGCCGAACTAAAGAAATTCAAACCCTTTGTGGACTTCGCCATTCGTACAACAGCGTCTAACCACCAGCCATCAAGGTGTTCACCACGAAGGTGCGCGAACTGTAGCACAAAGGCACACCCATTTCAAACAATTTGGATGTGTCAAACATGCAACGTGCCACTCTGCCTTCGGAAAGGAAAAAAGTTTTTCGGAATTCCACGCGCCAAGCGGAAAGTATGCTGCCACATTGAAAACGACCAGTTGTCACATATGTGTGGAGCATAGACTCTTCCGGCACTGTGGTCATCAAGGGTGACCACCTCCTGGGAACTTTGTTACAAGTCGTAATATTTTTTTCGTGCGTGCGATTTGTTATTTGTGACCTTTTATCATAATTTTTGCATTAAAATTCAAACTTTAAAGCAAAGCCAACTTTTGTGCTTCCAAGAGTTAAACACCAATGTTGTCGACGTGCCTGGTAAGCCCACGATGTGCACACAACTACTAAACCTAGAAAAACACGTCGATCCTCCTCGTAACGCTTGGCTCGAAGCAAAAAAAAAAAAATGCAGCATAGAAGTACTCGCTGACTGCTTCGCATGATACCCATTCCCACAAGGTATGGTATCTGCCGAATCTTTTTCTCGGTATATCTTCCTCAAAAGCTGTATAGAGTCGTCGCCAATGCCCATTCCATTCAATATATCCCACAATATTTCCTGATTAACATTGTCATACGCCCCAGTGATGGCTAGAAAGGCCACGTACAAGGGCCTCTTTTCTATTTTAGATATTTCTACACACTGAGTAAGAACAAATAGGTTATCATCAAAACGCCTGTCGACTCGAAACGCATTCTGATGTTCTCCCAAAATATCGTTATGTTCTGCCCACAACCAATAGAAAAGCGCTTCTCAATGGTGTCGCACGCTCCGCCAATAGGAACGCCGCGTACATTGCGAACTTCGTGAGAACGCCCTCCGTTTTTTTTTTGCGCTTTTTCTATGCAGTGATCGTAAGCGAGAAGGGTGGAAACAGAAAGGCGGTACTTTGAGCTTTGAAACGACGCCAAAATGGCAGCGCTCCGTGGCAGGAAAGACGAGATACGGCTCCGTGAATTGCGCCATTTTAGCGAGATTTTGGGCTTTTTTTCACCGACCTCACGTACAAAATTACTTTTTTTCGGGCACTTAGAATGCGTTTTCAATGCAATTGTTTAGCTACTGCGTAAATAAGAGACTACAGATGCCAAAACGAGCGTTTGCCAAAAATTCATTTTTTTATATTTTCGCGCTTTGATCCCCACATCCCGCCTTAAATAAAGCACGCATAAATGACTGTAATTTTTGCTGAACACTGGCCGTAAATGTGCTAGTCTTTATCAAGGTACATTTCGTAAGAGGCGAAATAAATATTTCCTGGTTTTGTCGGTATTCCAGCCTCAATCTGGCCACAACAAGGAGCCGCCACTCAGCGGCCGTCGCTATAGAGCGGCCGTCACAACTCGCGGTTATTTTGTCGTCTACAAGTGTGTTTGTTGCTGTGGTGAGATATCGCGTGCAATACGAGGGGTTCTTTCGTCACCTTACGTGCATTTGGTGTATTTCTATAACTTCTCTTATTTTCAGAGAGCCCGTGTGCGTTCCCTTTTTTTTATTAATAATGGGACTGTTAGCATATGAAAGGAACCAACAATAATAGGAATGTATGACAGGTGAGCTTCTTTCACTTGGTTTGTTACGCAGCTTATTTGGGCGTCCACAGCTCTTCAGCAGAAGCAGGCTTCCAGAAGATGTGATTGGGCGCCCGCAGCTGCTGTACGGGCGCGTTCTGGCATTTCTAATGAAAGTTTGAGTCTTCAGAACTGCTGTGGACGCGCAACTAAGCGAAAAACTCTCACCTCTCAAATATATTTCACGCATGTCATCGGCGTGCAGTGGCGGAACGGGTTGACCGCGTTTGTTGTCCTTCAGACCAGCGGTAGCATTTCCAACAGGCGCAGCGCCGATTGCTTGGAAAAGCGGTATACCGTGACAGCAATTCCGCGTCGTTGTACGCCTCTATGGGATTTTGCCGATCCCTGAGATATAGGCGTAACGGCGGCGCGTAACGACGTACTTCATCCTGTGTAATTTCTTCCGCACGGCCAGGAAATTACGCTAAGTCGGCGAGACTGTGAAACTCGCTCTTAAGGTAGCCAGCAGCTGTACTTTACTTTCGAGCGGTTAAGTGCCGATTTAAGTTCACCTTAAGTACAAGACTGGTTTGTGGAACGCGTTAAGCGCCGATCGGTTACATAAGTGATAAGTTAAGCATAAGTTTCGTTTGTTAATACGGGCCTAAGGTAGAGCATACTTAACAAAAAACGAGCTGACGCTCTGCTGTTCCTTCGCTCCACAAAAACAACAATTAGGGGAAGATTCCAGATTATATCTCTGTAAATAAAAACTTCATATAGAATTTGACAACGTAATCTAGTGACTGCGACGTCAGTTCATCGTATTTCAGATATTTTGCTATTGTACTGACGTTCCAAGGGGTGCATGTAGGATGGCCCGAGTGTGGCGAAACTCGAAATCTCTCCGAGCTCTGGCGATACCCCCTTTTGAACAAACTACTAGTGCGAAAAGGTCAAATCCAGCCATCTGCGCGCCGCGTACCATTGTTTACGATGAAACACGGTGTCACGTTAAGGGGCGGTCGACAAAGTTGGGTGGCGTCTTCAAAGCAGCGGCATCTCCTTTCATTTGGTTGTCGTTCCACTGAGTGCAGAAGTGCACCCATGAAAGAAAAGTGACGGAAATTTTTACTAAGGATATTTTTAGAGGTACGGGCTGTTTAAATTCATTTTTCAGCGTTTAATGTATGCAATCAATATACATTAGAATGATTAGTACCATAGCCTCTGAGATTACTTCCGGCCAAGCGCCTTTCAACAGCGCACGGCCGGAGCTAATTAAACAGGCCACGTGTATCATGCTCGACCTGTATCTTCTAGCGCGTTTCTCGGCTGACGCGTGCTCTCTTCGTCATATTCTGCTCGATCCCCAAACACTTGCGCGCGGCTGATTAGCTAATTAGCTTGGCGGTGGGCCTAGCTAAGTAAGCCAAGATATGCTATGACCAAGCTAATTAAGCCATGCCATGCTAAGACCGCCTAATTCAGCTACATCATGCTAAAACACGCTAATTAGTACCTTGCTAATTAAGAACAGGCTGATTAAGCCGTGTCATGCTATGATCGAGCTTATTAAGACCGTACCAATTAGGAAGACTAATTGTGAGCAAGGTAATGAAGTCCTTGATAGCTAAGATCACGCTGACTTAGGCTATACTAATTAGCACTACACAAGGATACCGCGAGTCAAGATGGTGCTAATTATGACCATACTAATTAAGGCCTGGCTAGTCATTATCATGTAAAGTAGGATCTTAATAATTAAGATCAAGTTAATTAAGGTGATCAGTAAGCGAGACCTAGCTGACGCGGTCTTCACTGCGAAGCAGACTGAGCGAATCGAGTAGTCTGAATTGACATTGAATTAAGTTAAAAGTTGTAAGAAGCCAGACGATCACAAGCTGCGCTGATGGCTCCACCCTTGCGCCACTAGTGAAAGTTGACCATATTCTTTATATGCCAAGTAGCTGCTACTTAGCGTTCCCCGCATGAAATGCTTGATAGTCACACCGGCACCAAGGTATATGTAAACTGGTAGCAAAACTTCCATAGAAGCCCACGTGTCACGTAGTCGGTGGCTCGCAGCCACCATCGCCATCGACGCATCACGGGGACAACTAACAGCAATCAGAAAATAAAAAAAATAAAATATGGTTTCACAACCGGAAGCGGTAGCGACGTCGCTCATTTGCACTGCATGGACCATAAGACAGTCACCCCAAGAGAGAGTTACACCAAGAGAGTTACCCCAAGACAGTCTACCCCAGAAGGGTTTACAAAAGGCTCTAAAAGGGTCTAAAAAGGCTTACAAAAGGGTCTAAAAAGGCCGCTCTTCCAGCGTTGGCTGTGCTGCGTGCTCCGCGCAGGCCTACCGATTTTAACATGATAGCGTTAAAGAGCTCTTTTCACAGACATTCTGGTGTCGGCGTCAGTGTCGCCATCGTTGGTTGTGAGCAAAAAATCATCACCTTGTCCGCGACTGAAAAATCGAGAAAGATGCAAAGAAATATTAAATATCTTCCGTTTAAGTGAGAATCTAACGCAGGCCCTCCGCGTCGCAAGCAAATTTTTCTACGACAGAGCTACGCTATTGCTTGAAACTGCTCCGAAAAAAAAAACACTATATGTATGTTACGTAGTGGAAGGAGTCTCCTTAGCACATGTAATAATACGTGGCAGAAGCGTAGAATCGCGTCAGGCGTCAAAACATCTGGATTGCGCAACGAGTGGGTGTTTTAAAGGCCCACCCATTACAAACCGCTCAGAAATATTTAATCATTATCAGCCGCAAAAGTCTCAACAAAGTGAGCAGCAGCGTAGGTTCGCGTGCTGCCTTACGGACGCGTAGCGGGCCCTTCGCTGATTCGCAAAAGGAATAATAATGGCGAAGCAGGAATACGTGGGTCAAACAGGACGTTGCCTGAATGTACGCCTTCGCGAGCATGAGAGTTCACTAAAGGGGGCCCCGTACTCGCACTTGGCGATGCACTGCAAAGAGTGCACCTGCCAGCCAAAACTTTGTGACACAGAGATAATTGATATGCACAGAAAGCGAACGACAAGAGAGATTATTGAAGCATTTCGAATTAAGAAAGGAGGTGAGATGTGTGTTAGCCAGGAGTCTGTTCTGCTAACCGATTCTGAGTTTGCTTTTTTAGATATGACATGAACCAGTGCAAATTTTTTCTTATTTTTTTCTTGTTTGGAGGGGGGGGGGGAAGGGCTTAACACGTGTTTACTTGATGTATGCGATGGGTTATCGAAGTGGTGTTTTGTTGATTCAAGGGTGGTGTGTGGTGACGAGGATGCATGTTATGCATATATAAGATTGTTCTTTCCAAAATAAATTTTCAGTTGCTAGTAAGCGCTCCGTCCTGTGTCCTTTCTGAGTCTTCGTATATTTTGCGCTTGTTTCATCATGAACCTATACCAACACGCCCAACTGGCAGTCATCCACTTAGCAACTGCATTTGCAACAGACATTCAGGATAGTTTGAAACGGCCTATGTTACGGGCACAGTCATTCGTTTCCTTACGGCTCGGTTGAGGCATGAACCGAGAACCGAAGCCAGGCTGGCAGTTGAGAAGACGATGCGCACGGGACCCGACTACGCTATCGCGTTCTACTCTAAAAGGCGAAGCTCAAGCGTCCTCCAAGTCTTCTTTAATATCCTATGTTCGTGCACGAACTTATACATTTTGTCCTCAAGTGATTGCCAGCTAAGTTCTTAATAACTTGCGCAATCTTTTAGTTAAGTTCTTATAATACGAGTATTGCTTGGCAATCTTCTACTGTCAGATGGTGGCGGTGGTTGTGATGCTGCAGCAGGCGGGGTTAGTCTGGCTTACATAGCAGCCTGAACATGTCACGAATTGTAGGGGGTCTGTTACCACTTGTTAACCAGCCGAGGCTTTCGCAGGAAGGCCATCAAACTTCATGGCACGCTCGTCCTTGTTGCCGCGGACCCTTCAGGAAAAATGACATCTTCAAATACCCGGTGCCTATGAGTGCCCTTTTGCAGGCTGAGGACCATCGCTGTCATTTCCTTGTCAAACTGCCGGCAAAGCCAAATATAATGCTCAATGTCACCGATATCACCACAGAAGGCACAGAGCGGGGAAGTGCATTGCCCAGTCTTAAATTACCAACACGGGGTGTATACGTAGTCGGCTCCGATGCAGTATACAACAGCGTCGCATGTTTTCGAGCAATCCGTGGATCACACATGCTTGATGATGAATCTTGTGGATCACCCTGAAGTGATTGGGGATTACACCTTTGTTCTGATAAATTTTGGGAGCGCTTGCTTTTTGAACACATGTCCACGCTTAGTGTGCATGAAGATCATCCTTTACATTCCCTTCGACTCCAACGTGGGATGGGATCTACTGTTACATTTACATTAAAGCTCTTGCCTAGCTCTGCCGACCTTTATGAACCAAACAAATCTGGCCACTCGTTCATAAGCGTTTCTTTTGTGTGTGTGTGTGTGTGTGTGTGTGTGCGTGTGCGTGTGTGTGTGTGTGTGTGTGTGTGTGTGTGTGTTTACCTATTTTATTCCAAGACTTCGTCAACCTTTGTCTTTGTTTTCCTATCTGCTTTCCTCTTCTTCTACTCCTAACTTACTTTGCTCTGTCTCTTCCCTCCTCCGGAAAGTGTAGGCAGGCGTTGTGCCCCTCTAGGCGGCAGTTGCCAGCTTGCTCTCTCCCTCTTTTGTCTGTGTCCTTGTGTATCTATGTATGCAAATAAATAAATAAATAAATGAATAAATAAATAAATAAATAAATAAATAAATAAATAAATAAATAAATAAATAAATAAATAAATAAATAAATAAATAAATAAATAAATATTTAATGAGTGCAAGAGATTGCCTTTTGAACCTTTTCTGAGGTAAGCCGCGATGCAGTTGTTGTAACGCTGACTTTGGGTCCGTCAGCACTACTACATTTCGTGCAGAACAGGATCGCAATTTTCGCAAAGTCGCCGTGATTGCGGCGCTTTCAACCGTTGTGCAAGAAACTGAACGATCCAAGATGACCGACCATGACACGCCAAGGTGACTGCGGTACGTGGGGCCTAAGTAGTCCAGCACAAGAAACTAGAATAGAGCTACCGGCGAAACGCACCATTCCAGTGTCAGGCTTCTACGGTCTCATGCATTTCAATTGTTGAGCTTATAATGAAATTACTGTGCATTGCTGCTTTGTTACAATAGCGGCATTCCTTCAGTCTTTTTTACGCCATAATATTCTTATTCAAGGACCTACATATAACTAACATTGCTGCTCTATAGCATATTTTATTGCGCGCTAACGCTGCATCACATATCGCACTGCTCTATTCTGCAAAATTGGAAAATTCCACGTGTCATCGCGTATACAAGTGTACAATGCGTCGAGTCGGTTAATACGTAATTTTGCACTTTTTTTTTTCGCAGACAGTATTCTTAGTCAGCAGAGGAACAGGTAGCCAATTGTAAGTCCTAAGATGTCAGTGACACGAAGGAGCCGCATTAGAAGCTGCTTGTGCTGTTGTCACCACTGGTATCTGAGGACACATAGGTTATATTAAAAAGCTCACTTTTTTAACGAGAAAAAAGGCGTAAGGTCGAGCGTTACGGGGTCGGCAGTAAATGCTGTATTTCTTCTAACCTTCGCAGCCACACTCACGGTGATGTAAGAACTAAAAAGGTGAAATTTTTTCAAGGATCTCGTTTCTTGGTTGGACAAAACCAAATTATTCCAACAGACACCCAAGCCAAAAAAAAAAAAAAAGATATCTTTTTTCGGTTTTTCAAAGCGTCGGCCTCGTTCCGCAGCCTTAATGCCGTCAGGTAGCATGCCAGGGCTTATTGATGGCATGAGACCTCGTGCAAAGGACCCGTGCCCCGTGACGCCGCCTGGCAAGAGTGTTCCACACTCGCTGCCTTGACTGCGTGTGGTTCTGGCTAACACTCCAAGCTATTACACGCACTCAAATAAGCAATGAGTGGACGAGGAAGCGCCTCTCGTCGTAGCTCAATTGGCAGAGCATCGGACGTGCAATGCGAACGTTGTTGGTTCGGATCCTACTGAGAGAAAGGGTGGTTTTAAGTTCATTTTAATTAATTTCAATTTCCGTCATAATTACTACAGAAATGTTAAATACAAAAATTAACGTCCTCTATGTTTCCTTCGCCTAATTGTCTGTTGTATTCAGTTCGTACGATCACATAGTGCAGTTTACACAGCTGAGATAAAACGGTTGACATTCGAATTAAAAAAAAAAAACTCGGGCTACGATGCGAATAATAATAGTATGACATCTACTGTACCTGTAAAAATTAAGAACACCAACAAGCAGAACATCTGTTACATGTTATAGTAATGCTGAGCAGTGACGCTTGCGTACACTTTTTGAAAGGCTAATTAAACGAGCTTTTTCATTGTTCTTGTTAACCACGACCGTTTTAATTTCTGTAAGCTCAGTGGTATAAGGCGTAATTTCAGTAAAGTGAATTGAAGACGGACTCTTTGAGCGTCATGGTGCGAGACTCTCAGAGAAACGAGATATGGGTCACCGTCAATCAAGTTACAATCCACTGCTTACCTCTTAGGAGCTTGAAGCCAATCGAAGTGCTGTGCGTTGCAGCCAATGGAGGTCCACACCGCTCGTTCGTACTCAAGGGCGGACGACCAACTGCGAATACCATGTAACGGAAATGATCGAAGGAATGCCACATAATTGTCATACCATATCAAATTTTCACTAACAATTACGCACCCATCATAAGAATGCTAATCGAACTAAGATTCAAATCAATTCAGTTTTTATTTCATCTCAATGATGAGTGCAGGCTGGGAAGAAAAGTGACGCTTGCGACGCAAGAAGAGCCCGAGCCTCCCTGATACATAGAAGGCAACGAGGACATATGGGTGATGGATGGATGAACATAGGCCATGAAAGGTTTTCCGCAGTACAAGTGAAAATATACATGTACAATAATGTTATGCAGAGAAACTCTAATATTAGTAAGCAGTTTGTTACTGCGCAAATTCCGAAATACAGTGCCAAATATAGTAATGGAACACAAAACACTATTTACATGAACAACAACCGCATGCACACAAATTGTAACAAACATGAACGACCTCCCGACAACCCAAATTGCAAAGTGCAACTTAAGATATGCATCAACGCAAAGCACAATATATACAGACATTTACACTAATGTCTGAACCGTGCACCATTTTCTCGATTTTCACGGTAAAAGCGCTTCCCTAATATTACGTGAACTGCATTTTTCAATAGTTATTTTTCGCTGAAGTAATTTAATAAATGCGAAGCATTTCTTAGCGAAACTTTGGCACTTTAAGCCTATCTATCTATCTATCTATCTATCTATCTATCTATCTATCTATCTATCTATCTATCTATCTATCTATCTATCTATCTATCTATCTATCTATCTATCTATCTATCTATCTATCTATCTATCTATCTATCTATCTATCTATCTATCTATCTATCTATCTATCTATCTATCTATCTATCTATCTATCTATCTATCTATCTATCTATCTATCTATCTATCTATCTATCTATCTATCTATCTATCTATCTATCTATCTATCTATCTATCTATCTATCTATCTATCTATCTATCTATCTATCTATCTATCTGGACGCTTATTTTCGTGGTCGTCCCCTCAACATGACACACAACAGAATTGGCAGAGAAGGACATTCGTGTGCGCCGAATACGATACCACGCCCTCGGAATACGGGTATGCGCCACACGTAACTATTAGTCGATATGAATGCAGGAACAGTGAGCGAGAACGGACTGTGGAAACGTTAGCGCGATAGCGTTAAGGAGCTTGTGTCGCAGATGTGGTGGTTGCATCAGGAGCGTTGTCGGTGAACGAAAAATGAGATCGACCAAAAGAATAAAGGTCACGGTTCTAGCAGGAATCGAACCCTGGCACTCTGCGTGGCAGTCGAGTATTCTGCCACAGAGGCACGCGAATGTTTGTAACTGCGTTGGGGAAAGACCCTGTACAGGAGACATGCAGGGGCAACGTCAATCGTGGTTGCAGTGTTGGCTATCCGCTTTCATAACAATGCAATAAACAGTACATGTGCACTCGTATAAATCCACAAGCTATAGTCATCCGTTGCTAGGGCCTGGAGGTATACGCTGACAACCGCTACTCATGATACGCACATAATCGCACAGTAGCACGCACTAGAGTTTACTAAGACTGACTTCTCTGTTCTGACATGAGTGCCGACGTTACGTCGGATTATAAGCTACCCTTAAGGCGTCAGTGTAGACGATGTGCTTGGTAAGCCCGCGATATGCGCACAACTAATCAATGTGCAGAGAGACGTCGCTACACCTAGCAACGCTGAGTTCATAGAAAAACAAAGTATCATAGGGTGCTCGCTTCCTGCTTCATATGACATTGACTCCCACATTGCATGAGATCTGCCCTAATTTTTTAATCTAAACAAATACGTGGCACCAATCAAACAGTGATGACGCAGAATAAATGTAAATGTAGACGTAAGCGTAGGTAAGTTACCCGCGTATTAGAAGGGGATTTCGCTCTTCTTGCCATTGCCATCCTCCCTGAACAGTTGAAATGTATGCCGTCTTCTCGAGTTGGTATGTAGTAGCCGGAAGCATAGACGGTATGAATAGAATAAGGAACATGGCCTTATATTAACTTATTGTCGAACAGACGCGAGTAGGCAGTAAATAGGGGGTTAGAGTTTCCAGTGTGTCGCCCCCTATCGCAAAGCGCTGTTCTCTGCCAAGATTGTTCCACATTACTTTAGTTTTGATCATGTTAATTCTCAGACCTACTCTTCTACTTTCCGTATCCAGTTCAGTAATCATGAGTTGTAATTCGTCTCCCGCGTTACTCATCAATGCAATGTCATCAGCGAATCGCAGTTGATACTGCTTGATAAAGTTTGATACTGCTTGCAATAGGTAGGAACATATGTATGACACCTTGAGATATTGAATGAACGGCATTGTTAATAGAAAAAGAAGAACCAAAAGCTGGTAAGACAGTGTAAGATATGCGTGAAATGTGATTGGTGAGCAGCGTGTGCAGTTCTCTTAAAATGTGGTCGTTCTTATAGCGGGTGGGAAAGTTGTTGGCTCTCACATAGATTATCAGAGCAGAAATAGTTGATCGCCAGTGGAACACGGTACAGCCTGGACTTGGGTCGTCGCGACCGCAAGTCTACACCAAAATTGTAATCTAGCAAAGTTCTATTTAGACACGAGGATATGCCGTATGGTTCAGGCATTCCTGAACAATTTCAGATTCTTAGTATATCTTTTGACATTGCTCTAAAAAAAAACGCCAGGCCTGCGCTGAAACCGCAGCACAGTCACAGCGAAAGCTGGAAGAGCGGCGTTTCTAGAGCCCGTTAAGCTCACTTGGGGCTACAATACAAGTACACTAGAAAGGTACCCACTACGCCATAAATCACAATTTTTGTGAAGTTGGGAAGCACCTACTAAGCAATTATTCGTCATTCTGCGGAGAAGCGAGGCACCAGCTACACGTCTGTAAGGCATTATGTGTACTTTGTTGACACGACGACTGATGACGATGAAGAATTAAGGCTCAGCCTTTGTAATGGGTTGGAATCTTTAAATGGCCCACCAGTTATGTAATTTGCATTGGGTGACGCCCGGTCGTTATTTCCCTCTCCCGTCATGCTGTATAACATAGGCTGACGTGGGAGAGAGACGGGGGGGGGGGGGGGAGGCGAAGAACTTTACTGAGACCCCAAGGAAATGGATCATGCGTTTATGGGCTTCCTTGGCAACCAATACAAGTGCACTTGCGAGGAACCCACTACGCTATAAATCATTGTAATTTTACTGAGACTCCGAGGAAGTGGATCATGCGCTTATGAGCTTCCTTGGCAACCAATACAAGTGCACTTGCGAGGAACCCACTACGCTATAAATCATTGTAATTTTTGAGAAGTAGGGCAGCAGGCACTGTGCCATTTTTCGTCATTCTACGGAGAGCGTTGGTACCTGCTACGCATGTAAGGCATTATGCGCACTTTGTTGACGCTGTGCCTGATGACGATGAAGAATTATGGCAGAGTCCTTTGTAATGGGTTGGAAGCATTCAACAACCTACTCGTTGCGCAATTCGCATTGTGTGACGCCTGGTTACAAAATTCGCGTTGTGCGACGCTTGGTGCTTATTTTACTCTTCTACCACGCTATATTGCATATGCTAATGTGGTTCCTTCCCGACATGAAGCCTGTGTAGGACCTTTTTCCAAAGCAGTTTCAAGCACCGGCATGGCTCAGAGGTTGAATACTGGGCTCCCACGCAGAGGGCCCAGGTTCGAACCTCGTTCCATCCTGGAATTTTTTTCTTATTTCGTTTTTTTTCTTATTTCGAGCGATACTGGTTACGGACACCGGCGGCGGCGGCGGCGGCGGCGGCGGCGGCGGCGGCGGCGGACAACTACGGCGCCAAAAACGGCCGGTGAAATGATCTCATAACAGCTTTCGCTGTAATATGCTCATGCCAGAAACGACCAGTCGATAGGCGCGCACATGTATTCATAATTTACAGGCTAGTAGGATTCAATAGAGGTGTTTCGAAATGTTTTTATCATTTACGATTAACTGCGACCGTTCAAGTGGACAGACATCATATATTTTTGCTTTATGTGCTCATATTATCTGTCATTTCTATGCAAACTGGAAGGAGCTCTTTGTTAAGAGCGTTACGCGAGTACTTGCTTGTTATTTATTAGTCATCAGCATATCATGGCATTGTTAGCACTTTTATTCTTCAAAAATCTAATCGTGAAATGTCATTGTGTGCGGATTGCATTGTACATGCAAAACGTATCGTTCGCGAAATTTTATGCAGATACACGTTTCCAATGCACAAATTTACTACTATCCGATTGGTATTACTCTTGCGAAAATCATGTCACAAAAAAAAAAAACGGTACGCATTGGACGCCTTCCATGCATAGCGTCCCAAACAGTATATAAGGACCTAGAAAGTATAGGGCATCCTCGTAGTCTGCATTACGCACGAGGTACTGAACCCACTGTTCAAGATGTCCGCAGCAAACTCTGCATTTCTCCTAATTGTCTTAGTCATAATCGCGATGATGTAAGTATAATTATCATTGCTCGTAATGATAAGGCATCTTTTCATGGGGCGTTTCGTATCACGAAATGCCGTAAAAATCGAGCTACTGAATTTTCACACTGTGTATGCTCATTATTGTAGCTCCTTCATACTTTGCTTACTATTGACCTCTCCTAATGATGCTCAATCGCTATAAGCCACAATGCCGAACAGCGCTTAGCTGTAATAGAGGTTTCTAACCTGGCAGATAACGTAGACGACACTCTGCAAGCATGACATAATTATCGAGTACTTACTCGATTTTAGTGCCTCGACACACTTCGTGAATTAGATCAGTCGGGACCCTATTTACTGCGCCAGAAGCTAGATGCCAACGCGGCCGGACGCCTGTATTTTCTTAGGGACAATGTGACGCGCGCATTGTCAAATCCCGCCGATACAGAATCACCTTCTGAGCCCTGCCAAGTATCTTTACAGAAGCCGCCATATTCAGAGTTTGTGTGCAGAGCAAATAATAATATGGCAGCTTCGCACTAGCGGTGCCAATCCTGAAGGAGGGGCGGAGCTGTATGGGCTTCCTTGTTTCTTTTTATTTTTTTATTTCTTTCTTCTCTTTCTCTGTGTTTCTTGTATCTGTTTCATTGCGATACCAATTATATGGACACTTTTGGCGGATTTTTGCCGTCGCCGCTGCTGTCGCCGCCATGTTACGGATATATATATATATATATATATGTATATATATATATATATATATATATATATATATATATATATATATGAGGCACAAAGAAAAGTAAAGCAGAAGAAAGGAATTCAAAAGTACCCAACCGGGGATTCGAACCAGCGACCCCTCGCTCCCCAGCGTGCTGCGTTTGACAACTGAACCACAAGCCATGTATGCGCCGGCGAAATAACGCCGAGCTGTTTATGTTTACCATTTACCACTGGTGGCACGCAGATTTCGGGGGAGCTTGAGCGTGTTTTCTATCACGCAACGCGCCTACACTTTCTTTCAATTTGAAAAGTACCCTTGAAACGCGCACGACAAAGTGGCCCATTTCTGTACCAACTCGTGATGTGGAACGAAAAGAAAAGACAGCACCGGGCACACCTTGCGTCGGACGCCCCCATGTGGCAGGAGACGCAGAGGGGTCACTCCACGCGCCGCAGTTTAAAAGAAAAGGAAATATCTAAGAGCATCTGATTCTCCATTGTCGACACGCAGTCTTGCCCAATCCCCCAGAGTGGGTGTGCGCCATAATTTTGAGGAAACAAACAAACATTGTCGACACTTGCAGCGCGTTGCTCAAGCACAAAGACGTAACAACTGTGACAGTTGTTATTTCACGCTTGCCCTGTGCATGCCTGTGCGTTAATTTCGGGCGTCCTTTGTGCTTCAGCGGCGCGCTGCAAGTATCGAGCTGCTTGTCGTTTTTCGTGTGACATTCCAATTTCTTGCTATCGCATTCACTGCTTCGCAAATGTGACTTTCTTGTATCTGTTGATTTCGATTTCTTTCTTTTTATTGCTTTCTTTATCTCCCTATCTATTTATTACCCTTTTTTATTTCTTTCTCTTCTCTCTTTCTCTGTCTTTCTATGTGTTTATGTACTTATTCCCTTTATTTTTTTTTTCTATCTCTTTCACGTGTTTCACGTGCTCCACTTCACCGAGCAGAGTTTTCGTTTAACGCTCGCACCTGGTGTACTCGGCAGAGGGGCTTGCCCTATTCCTGTGGCGCGTACCCTCCTGTGGTTTTCTGCATACAACAAAGTTTTTACGGCCAGGTCAAAAGGCGGGTACTCATTTGTAAAACCATAGCCATCTTTAAAAATATGTATATTGAAGAGGGTGTGTTAAAATTTACCAAGAACTCGCGCACACAATGCAGATTTTTAACGAAACAGCGGATATTTACATTATCATTTCCTGCTTTAGATATTCTACCATTAATGTTCATGCAAACGTAATGTATATTTTTTACTCATAGTTGCAAACTTGCAAACACTTGCTTCAAGGTTTCTTAGTTGGGCTAGTTGGTTCATGAACATTGTGGCAAAACAGCGCAGAAAATGGAACGAAAAGCCCACGACACAGCACGGCGTCCTGTATACACTTCCTCTCGTTTTCTGCGCTGTTTTTCCACAGCTGGCTTCAATTTATTATCAAGATCATGATCATCGCTTATTAACTATTTTATGTGAAACTGTTAGGTCACCGAAGGTCTTCAAGTGTAGTGCGATTGACATGACCCCTTGTTTTTCCTCTTCCCGCAGCAATACCTCGACTACAAGTTCGTGGGCCATCAGAGGCACATGCCTAAGCCCAGGAGTAGTAAGCCATTTCATATTCACGTATCTGCGATTGAAGTAGCTTCAAGAGTAGGCTTCAAGGGCTATTAGGGCTGTAGATACGCTATTTACATTTCCTTATTATCCAACAAGACAAACTTGGAGAGTTGGTGGTAATTCACAACTGACCAGCTGCAGCGCTGAAATGTCGACCACAGAGTAACATAGGACTGGGAGTCAGTGCTGGTGTCGTGAGCCTCTTTTTTTTTCTGTGATCGTTTTTTGGCGCTGTACCCCGTAACTCACTTATGGTTATCGTCATTACTGGGTTGTCATGCCTGTGAAGAATACGTGCTCCTGTAGCCCAGTCGTCACAGGCCTCCGTGTTCGACGACAGAAGGGTCGGAGGATAGATTGTCTCATCTGTAGCCTGAGCCGAAGCTTTGTGTTTTTTTATTTGCGACCAATTGACATTTTACTTTGCTTAGTTCGTGACCTCCATCAATTCCCAGTAGGCTGCGACACAAAATACTGGCGTGTTAATAAAAAGTGGCAAACCCAAGGTTTCGGCCTTTGAGAAGTGTTACGTAAAACGGTTACGACGATGGTCACGTATTGCGAGACATTTTCCGAAAGGTTCAAGCATGCAAGTGAATGTATTTGGAAAATAACTACCAAATATTTTCTTTGCTACTACTTTTAGGCGCTGCGAAAGTGAAGTAGCTGATTTTTCCGGTCTCGTCAGTGTCGTATGCGATGTCTGCCTTTCACATTTTGTTAAAATTGAAAGTGCGTTGAGGAAAGTGCAACAAATGTTGGATGTTGGCAGCGTGTCGGCGTCGTTTCTTTCAGCTTTTTTCCTTTTTGCGCGTTATAAAAGTGAACATAAATCACCAACATGCCCAAAAATATGTTGTTTTAAGTCTAGATCACCAGATGGACGCGGCACGTCTATAGCACACCCATAATCCGCAGCAAGTGGCAGAATAGATCAAAAGTGGTTCATGAGGAAAGCAGTAGCGCTTAAACTTCCTTTCGTTCCAAGACCTATTTGTAGCGAGCCTGAAAGAAGGGGTTGACCCGCTACCGCTTGATCCCAGCTGCTGACGATAATTATGAATTATGGCTGAGCCTCTTTCCACCGGCGGGAAGCTTTCTACCACCCACTGGTAATAATAATATTTGGGGTTTAACGTGCCCACTGGTAATAATAATATCTGCGGTTTAACGTGCCAAAACCACGATATGATTATGAGGCAAGCCGTAGTGGACGACTTCAGTAATATCTACCACCTACGGTTCTTGAAGGTAGGCCACCCTTCAAAAGGACCATCTCAGTTTTTATTTTTAATATTTCCAGAATATAGAGACATTAAGAATTATGGTGCAGAAGAGCTACGTCTCTATACGGTTTCTTCTAAAGTTCTTTTTCATAATTGCCCTCAGAGTGAAACATTTTTATAAAACACAATTCTTGTTTTCCTCGGAAGCTAATCACCAGGTGTGTTTCGTTGCGCAGTAGCTCGTAACTCTTGAACTAATGAATATTTTTCAGTGTAACTTCCCATGCTTTTTCGCTCGCATATTAATCTGTGCAATGAACTAGGATAATTGAAAACCATGAATAAGTTTCGATATTATGCAATTTTAATTGAATGCAGCCATCTGAAAATACACAATATTTTTTGGTTTTTGGGTCGTGAGATACTTAATATCGAGGATATCGTAAATATTCTTGTTCATTGCATCGCCTGTATATTCGCCTTCAGTGCTGCTAAGTCCTTTTCGTGCACCAATCTGGCGTGGTGGCCACACATTGGGTAAAATTGATAATTTAGTCTTCGTTACTTTAAATGTTTTTGTACCTAAGACATTTGAAGGGTGTTCTAAAACAGCACTTCTGAAGGCAGACACAATCTACTCAGGATCGACATACATAAAAAATCACAGTTTCGCCGCAAGGGCGAAGCAATGAATGTGACAGCAACAAATTGAAAGCTTATAAAAATTAAGGCTAGCAGCTCAGTCTTCGGAGCCGATCTCGCGTAACTCCACAAAACGCTGCTGTAAGGGAAGAGGGCCACTCCAGGGAGCTAAGCATTTTTCGCGCTGTCTATCTTGTCCGTCTGATGATGTCTCTCTAGAAAGCGCGCGAGCCAGCGCTCGGGACCCACCTTAGGGTCGAAGTTCACAGTTGCTTCTCGAGCGATTTCCAGGTCGCGTAACTTGGCAAAGCTTTCATTTTTATGAGAGCGTGATTTTGCGGGGACACAATCAACGACACTGAGTTAACAGATGGGGCACGTATGATAATAAAGAAGCTCCGCGTAAAACTCCTCCGTGATTTGTGTAAGTAATGCGAATCTGTAGATTTACTGTAGGAAACTCGGTGGTCGTTGCAGCTTCCCATGAAATGTTGAAATGTGCCTTACCGATGCCGCCCGGCATGCTTTTTCTAGTGTTCGTTGGAGTCTCGAACAGCCTGATGGAATGCGCGTTCCAGCACTACCAAAGCGCGTGTTAGTCAAGAAACTTTAGCCAAGACAGAATTTTTCTGATGTCCACAATCCTCCGTGTTTGATTTATATGTGTTGCTGCAGAGGACCTTCATCCCTCTTTCGCGGGATATTTCTTCAAAACCTTCATTGAAAGAGTGCCCTTTCCATTAGTTTTGTAAAAAGGAGAACACTTTCGTGAAAGAAGAATGAAATGCTGACTATTTTTACGAAAAAAGGAGTTGCAAAAATTGCAGTGTTTTAGCCCGGCTATGCCAGGATACACGTAGCGTTAGCAAAGGTTCAGTTGATTATTCTTAGCTTTCCAGATTGTCTAGGATTAGCTTGATTGTCATGCTTACTGCTGCTCCATTGACACACACACGGTATACGTATTATGTGGCACATGCATATTTAATTTTGCTCAACATCAGGTTGCTTCTTTATTGCCACAAAGACGGCTCGGTGGTCAGTGAAGTAACACGCTGCCGTCTCTATGGCCCCAACACAGCAAGCTCTAATTGCCAGGCAACTACTACGGGATCCGATGAGATAAGCTACTCGGCTCTTCTGCGCCGTCGAGCTGCATTAGCGCTCTCATTCTCCATGGCTAAACCACACTGGCAAACGCCCGTCAGAGGCGCTATCAAGCGGCCCCGGTGCAGTGTCAGACGGCGACTGCATAGCGAAGGCGAATAGCTGCGCGCGCGCTGGCGCCACTGTGTCTACGACGTCACTCCTCTCGAATGCGGCGCAGACCAGCAGCGGCGAGGCGCGTGAGATGGCATCTCCGGTGATCCAGCTGTGTGACACCACTGATCCTCGCGCATGCGCAGCACGGCTCATGACGCTCCACGCGAAATCGGCTCCGGCTAGGAAAGTGTAGCTAACGCTACAAAAGGATTTGTGTCATCCAGGGGCGTAGCCAAGGGGGGGGGGGTTGGGGGGGTTCAAACCTCCCCCGAAATTTTTCAGTTTTGCTTGCGTATATAGGCACGCACACATAAAACGCACGCACGAACATACATAAAGTATGGTTGAACCCCCCCGAAAAAAATTTCTGGCTACGCCCCTGGTGTCATCCTATGACCAGAGGAGCTCCTCATGATCGGACGAAGTTTGTGTAGCTGACGGGGCTTAATGGAATTATTGTAGTTTTAATTAGCAGTTACTGAACTGATTTTCAGTAAGTCTGTGACCACGAATTGAATATATATGAGCTACAGCGTAATTGCGAACTTCTGAACTGTAGGAACTTCTTTTTTTTCACTCTTTTTTAGCCTTGCAACTATCCTGACAACAGCACCTGCAGAGGTGTCTGCATTTGTGGCCTATTCAGAGATACTTTTGGCCTGACGCATATATGCATGGAACCATCATATGTGGGAAGGTATCATTGAGGCAATAAACATTGATGCTGGTCTTCACAGAATTTGCCTTGAATTTCTTAACCTCAATGGCGATCAAGGGTTGCGCACCCAAACTCTCGACTTCTCAGTTACGACGTGCGGGACAATATTATTAGCCTAACTTTGTTACCTTAATTTGGTTGGTTAAATGCTAATTAGCGTGCGTCATTTATTAACACATAACTCTCACAACACTCATAGCCGACTATGTCGAACTTAGGTAAACCGAATTATCCTTTATACCAAACTATTTTCAAGCATTACTATGCTTTAACGTCAATGTATAGGAAAATGTACGGCTACATCGAACATAAATAGCCGTAACACTTGATATATCGAACTTGGGTCAGTGCGATACACCCCAAGAAGTCGGCCTTCCCTCAAAAGAAGTTGGCTTTTTCTCAGGGAAGGGGACTTCCTCGTATGCATTCGGGAGAGCGAGTGGTGCGATCAGGAGGGCACCGCGCCGAACGAGTAGAAGCTACCGCTTGCCATCAAGTGCTTTACCCCATGATTCCTTGCCGCGGCCGTCATGCGGGGTCGCCATTCGCTTCTCAGCTCCATTTGCTAACGCAATGGCTGCCATAAAACGGAAGAACCTGGCTGTTTTGCGCAAAGCTGACGAAAATCAGCACAGTTGATTATCTCGCCAGAAGTCTCCCGTCGCTGCTGCGTACACAATCCCAAGAAGTACGCGATCATATTGAACAAATTTAGGGCAGCTTTGCACTGGAGGTGCCAAGTTTGAAGGAACAGCGGAGTTTGGCAGCCTTCCTTAGTTTACCTGCCAAGCCTCTCCTAGCGATAGCCGCATGAGCATAGAAAGGAACAGTTAAGCCTAGGAAAGCCAAGTTGAGCCCCTCTGCCTCTCTCTCTTTTTATCTCCTTTTCTCCTCTTTTTCTGGTTCTCTCGCCCACAGAAAGATACCAGTCATTTGCTTCCCATTAATGAATGTTCTGCTAAGGTGTCTAGACAGCCGAGTGGTTACGACGCTCGCCTTCGGACCGTGGGTACACAGATTCGAATTCCACCACACCAAGAAAATTTTTTATTTATTCTCGCCCTCTCCTGTTCTCTTCCCTCCTTCTTTCCTTCCTCCTCTCCACTTCGCCGAGCAGATTCTTCGCTTAACCCTCGCCTCCCTCCTCCTTCCCGGCTCCTTGCCTCAGCACTTCCCGTTTTGCTAGGCTTTACTCTCTCCCCACTCCAGGCTCCACCTTCCTTCGCTCCGCTTGCTCCCTCCACTGTCTTCGCTTTCCTTCGCACTTGCTGTAGTCGGTAGTGGGGCTTGGCCAATTTCTGTGGCACGTACCCGGCCGAGTTAATGCGGACATCGGAGTTTTGCCAACCTTAAAAACCTCCGCTGTTATGACATGCTCAGTATTCGGGCCAAGCCATACTAGAGGCTTACGGCACCCAACGTGCCCGTACACTTGCGTATGAGGATGTTGATTCGCGGTTTGCATCGATGCCGTATTTTCTCGGCTACGAGCCGTGTCTGCATATAGCCCGCATTCCTAGCTACAAACCGCGGAAAAATAAAAACTAAGAAAGTCCCGCGTATTTCGTTAAGCCGCCTTCCTTGCATTAGCGTCATGCAGTGCCGTGAACCCTATTTGCGCACTGAAATTCGCATCAAGGATACGGTAAATTTTTTAAAAGTTTTATATCGAATTCTACGATATATCGAACTAATTTCAGTTCTTTAGCGAGTTCGATATATGCCGTTTCGACCGTACTGACGACAAGTCTGCAGCAGAACAGCCCTTAGAGCAACAGCTGTACTCCTCCAGTGCGAAACCAGAAGACGCCTCGTTCCGTGAATCTGACCAGCGCCATCTGACCTTAAGCTAAGCTAATGCCATGCCAGCGTTTCTGAGCGGCGGTGCTGGCGTCTATGAGCTGCGTCAACGCCACGGAAAATTGTTTACACATTGTCCGTGAGGTTACGCCAAGTTCATGCCGATATATTCGCGCCGACGTTTCTCCAGCATATCAGCGCGTTAATTACATGTTTCATTATACGCGCATCGCGTGTCGTCGTAACGCCGGGCAAACAGCTTCAGCGAAACGCTAGTGCGGCACGTTCGCAAGCGCGAACAGCGTCTCAAGGTCAGCCTTAAGTGACTATTTTAAGGATTACATGTAGTTTTTGTAGGAACACTCGCCCCAATCGTAAATAATTTTGGGCTCAAAATCCTGCGCCACCGAGAAAACGAATTTTTTTTATATTGAGTAAAAAGAGGCGTGCGAATGTGATATTTCGAACACGAATTGAAATATCATTGCTACTTGATTTGTGCTCGATTCAGAGCTTGTTATATTTAAAAAAATCCAGCAGATGCCACGCATTGTGGGGAGCGATTTCACGTGAAGCCATCAGCGAGTGACATGTGGCACATCTCTCTTTCTGTCTTTCTTTTTTACTTTGAGCCAAGCATTACGAGCTGGGTAGATGCCTGAAAAAGATGAGTAGTTGTGGGCGTGAAACGTGCAATGACATCGGACAGTACAGGGGCAGCTAGCATTTTGTCACCATCGAAATGCCACCCGTACACCGAGATCGAAACCGCTTCTTTTGGTTCCGCAGCCGAGTGCCGTAGTGTCTGAGCCACCTCAGCTGATATTCAAACACATCTTTAATTCCCATCGCACCTGTCGTTGTCATACTCTCGGAGATGATTGGGTTGTTAAATGCGAAACATTTCTAAGTGAACTTCTGCCACTTTGAGCGTATCTATCCATCTATCCATTGCTAGCCACCTGTGACTTTGTGCCCTCGTAGCCGTCTCGTTTATGGCGTGTATACAAAAACGAGTATTGCGTGACGTCACTGTATGAAGGACAAAAATGGCAGGTACTAACATGAAAATCATGATATAGATGTCGTGTACGGCGTGACTTATGTGTCACGCTCATGGTGCGCTCGAGGCCGTTGCGCCACCTTTATATGTAGATCATTCCACGCCAACTGTCCCAACCATCGCGCTCGATCATCAGCGATTGGATTGAAAAAAATTTAGGATTACATACATAAAACGAGAAGTCCTACCCCAAAATATATTTTGCGAATAAGAGTTTTCAGTACCGCAAGCCGCATGTGAACCTTTTGGGAAAGCTAGAACCCATGGCTCGTAAAACGCGTTGTCAAAAAATCCTTTCTTCCTAAGTTTGGTTAGCACAAAACGTTGCCTCTAGAACATTAGTAGGATTTTTACTTAAACCAAGTTTTACGAACTTTTACGTTTCGTGGGTTTTATACGCTGCCTTGAATATGGACAGTCTGGTCTATATTGGGCATTTTTTTTTATAGAAAGGTAACATTTAGCGAAGCGTGATAGCTTGTACTGATTGGTATGTAGTTTTACTGTATGTAAAACTAATTTCAGACGTATATAGTGTAAAAAAATGTGTACAACTGGCGAGAAAGTTGCAAAAATGTTAATTTTTAACATGCTTTGTCGTAAATTTAACATTGAGGTGGTCCTAGTAAAATGGTGCTAATGAGCGTATTTACTAGTTACCTTCATTGGTTGCCGACTGAGAAGGTTTTATAAAATTACTTTCTGCTTAAAGCGCGAAAAATATTTTTGAAGTTGTGTTCTGTCGGTATCTGTGTGCTTGCGCGTGTTTACACTTCGAAGCAATGCGTCCTAGCGGCAAAAAGAAGCGGCGTGGACACGAGGAACATTTAGACAACTTATGAAGCTTAATAACATGATTTACTGGCGAGTATTAGCCTAAGTCAACAAGAAATCCGAACCCTACTGGAGTGCATTTAACCACACGCAACTCTCCGCTGACGGCCCGCATAGTGTGCTTACGGAGCACCGGCGCCAGTGATACCGCTGTGTGCCGCAGCCCGTTACCTAAACGCTAGCATTTAGAAGTGGGAAGAACACTACGATTAAGAAAAGGATCCATCGAAATAAAAAAAAATATGTTGCATGAACGATAACTTGCAGTTATGAACCAACATATGGTCACTGGCGAAAGATGGTCACTGAAGTACGATTAGGTTGGTTCGTAATTTCAACCTATCTGCCATGCAACATATCGTTTTTGTAGTGTTAGCTACGCTTGCCTAGCCGGAGCCGATTTCGCGTGGAGCGTCATGAGCCGTGCTGCGCATGCGCGAGGATCAGTGATGTCACACAGCTGGGTCACCGGAGCTGGCATCGAATGCGCTCTCCGACACCGCCGCGCGCGGCTCGCCGCTGTTGGTCTGCGCCGTATTCGAGAGGAGTGACGTCGTAGACGCAGTGGCGCCAGCGCGCGCGCAGCTATTCACCATCGCTGTGCAGTCGCCGTCTGACACTGCGCTGGGGCCACTTGATAGCGCTTCTGACTGGCGTTTGCAGGTGGGTAACGCCATGGAGAAGGAGAGCGCAAATGCTGCTCGACAGCGCAGAAGAGCGGAGAAGCTTATTTCATCGGATCCCGAAGCAGTTGCCTGGCAATTAGCGGTTACTCTTTTGGGGCCACAGAGACGGCAGCGTGTAACTTCACTGACCACTGAGCCGTCTTTGTGGCAATAGAGAAGCAACCTCACGTTGAGCAAAAATAAATATGCATGTGCCACATAATACGTATACCGCGTGTGTCATTGGAGAAGCAGTAAGCATGACTATCAAGCTAATCCTAGACAATATGGACAGCTAAGAATAATCAGCTGAACCTTTGCTAACGCTACGTATATCCTGGCATAGCCGAGCTGAGCCACTGCAAAATTTTTTTACATCGAGAGATCTTTTCCTTAGTCGTAGTGTTCTTCCAACTTTTAAATCTTAGCGTATAGGTAATGAGGTGCTGTATGCATCGGTATCCATTCCCAGTGCTGCGTAGGCACAGTACGCGGGCCGTCAGCGGACAAATGCATGCGGTTAAACGCACTCCCGCAGGGTTTGAATATCTGGTTGAGTCAGGCTAATAGTCGCTAGTAAATCACTTAAATATGTACATACAACATTGCTTATACTGTCTAAATGTTCCTCGTGTCCGTGCGGCTTGTACTTGCCGCTATAGAATGCATTGCTACGAGGTATAAACACGAGCGAGCACAAAGACCAGCAGAACAAAAATATTTTTCTCGCATAAAGCGACAAGTAATTTTATAAAATTTTCGCAGTCAGTAATCAATGAAGGTAACTATTGAATGCGCTATTTAGCATGATTTTACTAGGAACACTTTAATGTGAAAGTTTTGACCAAACATGTGCAAAAATAAACATTTTTCCAACATTGTCGCCCGCTGTCCACATTATTTCACAATACATACATCTGCAGTTATTTTTGCTACCTGAAACTACCTGAAAACTACCTGAAAATCAGTCAGTAAAAACTATGACGTTTCAATACATGTTATCTTTCTATAAAAAGAAAACGAATATGGACCACATTGTCCATGTTTAAGTAAGCGTAAACAAGCCCATGAAGCGTAAAAGTTGGTAAAACTAATTTCATGTAAAAACCCTACAATTGTTCTACAGGGGAAATTTTGTCCTAACCTAATTTAGGAAGAGCGTATTTTTCTTTTCAGAAAATACTTGGGCGCAGGACATCTCGCTTTAGATAGTTCTCAATTTTTTTGCAAGCAAATCGCAGATGGTCGAGCGCCATGGTTGGGACAGTTGGCGTGAAATAATCCATACACAAAAATTTGTATTGCCCGAGTAGACTGTATGACGAACATAAATGACAGGGGCTAACATGAAAATCATGACATGCATATCATGCACGGCATGATTTACATGCCACAGTCTTGAAGCGCTCGCGACCGTTTCATTGATTGGATATATACCATAACGTGTACAGCGTAACATGACTGTATGATGAACACAAATTACAAGTAGTAACATAAAAATGTTGCAGTGGCTTAGCTCGGCTATGCTAGGATAACGTACCGCTAGAAAAGGTTCAGCCGATTGTTATTAGCTTTCCTGATTGTCTAGGATTAGCTTGATTATCATGCTTACTGCTGCTCAAATGATACACACATGGCATGCATATTATGTGGCACATGTATATTTATTTTGCCAGGCAGCTACTTCGGGATCCGATGAGTTAAGCTTCTCCGCTCTTCTGCGCCGTTGAGCAGCATTTGCGCTCTCCTTCTCCTTGGCTAAACCACACTGGCAAACGCCAGTCAGAGGCGCTGTCAAGCGGATTTAGCATAGTGTCAGACGGCGACTGCACAGCGAAAGCGAATAGCTGCGCGCGCGCCGGCGCCAGTGCGTCTACCTCGGCTACGACGTCACTACTCCGGAAAGCGCAGACCGGCGGCAGCGAGTCACGCTCCGCAGCGGCGGAGTGCGCTCCGATGCGCCAGCTGTGTGACACCACTGATATTCGCGCATGCGCAGCACGGCTCCTAAGGAGCTACGCGAAACTGGCTCGGCTAGGCCAGTGTAGCTAACGCTACAAAAGTTATGACAAGCATGTCATGCACGGAATGATTTACTTGACCCTTGACTGGATGCGCTTCCGACCGTTTTGTTAACTGGATATACGCCAGAATTGGTGTGACATGACAAGAGCGCGCGTCGAACCTAAATGACAAGTCATGCTATCTCTATACCGGATTTTAGGTTTTATTAGCATGGTATATACCACATTGTACGAGCATGCATGCTTGAGAAACATGCGATAGTAGGCTACATGTCATGACGTAAGTGCTGTCATTTGCCTCAAAGACAAACAATGCGATGTGTACACATCCTTGCTGACTACTTCGTATTTCATCTGTCGCACGGTGCGTGGGAACAGCCGGATTTTTCTCATTTAAAAGTACCGCAGGCTACCCTATGTGCAAATGGGAACAGTACTCTAAATATACGGATATCACTGTAGATACAGAGAATATCACCCAGAAGATTCGTTCGAAGATAAAATTCAGATATGGTTTTGCGCAAATTTCAACTAGGGAATACAATATAATTTATAGAACATAAAATGAAATGTACAATGCAGGAAGTATCACAAACTAAATCAAGTGGACCAAACAACATCCCTTTAACGCGTTCTGCAGCACTTGGACCGGAATCTGTAAAGCTGAGCCCCAAACTTAGGTAACAAAGTTTGTAAGACACTAGAAGGGCCAATTGAGTAGAAGAGATCTCTCTTTATTTTAGCTGGCCGAAAAGGTGACGCGAAAGAATGCTAAAATGAGCATTCATCCTAAGATATATTTTTTCTAGAACCGCACCCCGAAGTACTACAAAAAACGTTAGAATCCTACACAGAAAGCGGTGGCTGTAGATCAGCAGGTTTAGGAGAAGAAGCGCGGTGGGTGAGACTATTGCAATTCCAAAAGGACATATTGATTACAGCAATGCGTAAGACTTATTTGGCCACCCCATACTCTGGTCATATATAAGCGAAATGAGAATTTCTGACCACATTACCATTCTGTTAAGCCACAATTCTTTTCCGAAGAAACCACCGAAGAGAACGTGCTTAAGGCCTATGTTGGTTAGACATAATGTTGTAACGTTCAAAAGCTTCCAGGACGCTTGAGCTTCGCCTTTGACAGTAGAATGCGATAGCTTAATAAAGCCCTGTTCGCATCACCTACTCATTCGCTAGCCAGGATTCATTTCTCGCTGGACACGTCACCCTTGCAGCGAGGAAATGAACCTCTGTGCGCGAGACATTGCCCGTTTCAAACGATCCTAGAATGCCTACTGCAAGTACAGTAGCGAAGTGCCCACTACGCCATAATTCGTCCTTTTGCAAATCAGCGAAAGGCCCACTAAGCGTCCGTAAGACAACTCGCAATCCCGCGCAGCTGCTCACTTTCGTTATGCTCTTGATGATGATTATGATGACGATTAAAATGCCTCAGCGCTTTGTAATATGTGGGCTTTCAAACCACCCGCTCGTTGTGCAATACGTGTGGTGTGACCAGATGGAAATCTACTCTTCTGCCACGCAACATTACACGAGCCAACGCGTCTCCTCGCGCCCTGTGAAACACTTATAGGGTTTTTTTTTCGAAACAGTTATGGTAGAATATGAATACGCTGAAGGCCTGGGTTCGATTCCAGCTCGGACCCATGATTTTTATTATTTACACCCGTCGTGATTTTTTGCTCACGGACATCGCTGACTTTTCGCTCACAACCAGTGAAGCTGACACAAACGCCGGAATTTCGGCGACATTAAATAAAGATACAGCAGAATGGGATTGGCAACGTTCTAAAAAACGCCAGGCCTGCGTGGAAAGCGCAGCACAGTCACAGAGAAAGCTGGAAGAGCAGCATTTCTAGATCCCGTTGTAAACTGTCTTGTGGCTACCAATACAAGTACTATCGCACTAACTATGAGCTACATCACGCGAGAACGTGTCCGAGCGCTCGGCAAGGCTGTACAGTAGCGATGGCATATCTTCGAGTTATCGGGAAAGAGTTTGGCTCTGGTTGCGGGCGCACATCGCCTCCACTTGCTTTCATCCTCACCCTGCGTTTTGCCCTGCGGTGATATCAGCTTCCAAAATGATAGCTTCGAGGGAGAAAGCAAGCAAGTGGGCGCAGCCGAAATCTCTCCCGATAACTCGAAAATATGCCATGATAGGAGCCACTGTACAACCTTCCAGAGCGGTCGGCCACGCGCTCGCGCGATGTAGCTCATACCATGCGCGATATTACACTTGAAAAGTAATCACTACACCATAAATCATAAATTTTGTGAAGTTGGGAAGCACCCACTACGCTGTTATTTGTCCTTCTGCAGAGAAGCGAGGTATCTGTAAGGCATTAGGCAGTTTTAGATGAGCGTACGCAAAGCTTTGCATTGGCGTTTGTCGCCACTGCACGTGCGTCTTACGCTATCTTCTAACACAACCATCCTCTAATAACAATCAGGCGTCACATAATGCTAATTGAGCAAAGAGTCTGTAGTTTAAGAGTCCATCATAATATCACGTCCCGCTTTTCAGATGCAGTTTTTCATGGCTGCTCATGCTGAACAGGAGAGACAACATAGCAACTCATGCCTCCAGCCGTCACCACTTTTTGATTTATTCATAATCATGAGGAATAAATATGGAAACATGATGCCGATTTCTGCAGATTACTTTGCACCATATGGTACTATGCACAACACCGTCACACATTTTAGTTGGCTATACTCATACAAGCATGTAAATAAAGATACCTCAACGGCTTATTTGGAAATCAGAGACCGCCTTTTCGCGCTTTCTAGAGTACTCTGCTGGAAAAGGTGTGTTGTTTTGACGCGTTTTATTAAGATGATGCTAACATGGAGCTATTCTTTTTTGCAGTGGCTGGACCCAACGCCAAGTATTATTGGAATTGCTTAATACTTCACTATTTCCAAGAATAGTCGCACAAAAGTAGAGACTGGGCCAAATGAGTAACTTAATATAGTTGTGGAGTCGCTTGACGCCTCGGTGTGTATTATTTGACCCCCGTAGGAGTTTCACTGGCAAGAGTCGTGTGACTCCCTCATAAGTGGTATTGTGATCCTTCGGATAAGAGTCGTTCCACTCTTCCTAGAGGGTCAGGGTACTCTCCAAGAGCGCGCCGACTCTGACGCATCAAGAGAGTCACCGTGGCTTTTTAAAAAATGTCGTATACGGGGCAAGTAAGAACTCTCCGAAAAGAGTCACCTATACTCTTTTTTTTTCTTATAATGTACCGGCGAAACACACCATTCTAGTGTCAGGCTTCTATCATCTCATGAATTTAAATTGTTGAGCTTATAATAAAATTACCATGCATTGCTGCTTTATTACAAAAGCGGCGTTTCAGTCTCTTTTGCACCACAAAATTCTGATTCAATAACCTATATATAACTAGCATTGCTGCTCTCTAACATATTCTAATGGACGCTAACGCTGCATCAGATATCGCCTTGCTGTATTCCGCAAAAATGAAAAATTCCACGTGTCATTGCGTATACAATGTGTCGAGGCGGTTAATACGTAATTATTGACTTTTTTTCGGAGATGGTATTTTTAGTCACCAGAGAAACAGGTAGCCAATTGTTAGTCCTTAGATGTCCGTGACACGAATGAGCCGCGTTAGAAGCTGCCTGTATTCTTGTCACTACTAGTATCTCAAGATACTGAGGTCCATCATCAGTACAGAACAAATCTTAAACATTCTTTCAGTAAAATAGTAACTTTTGATGCCTGTTTTTTTTTTAGGCGGCTGTTCCCCACACTCCATGATTCTGGCTCACTAAATAAGCACTTCTATAATCGACGCGTTTTTCTTGCAAAACAGATTTAGTTGTCCCTAACACTTGGTGGATAAAATAGAATTTTCTCATTAAAATATGACATGGTTACCAGACATGCCAGCCAACCTTATCTGAAGAGACTGTACTTTTGACAGGGTTTGTCAAGATACTTTAAAAACCATGAATTAGAAAAGTTCTTGAAGAACCTGGAATTGTATTATGTCCTCGAAAACCCTTGACTTTCGGGACCAGTGCAGTCTAATGTCCACAGTGTGACCTGTTTTCTTCTGTAGATTAGCGTTGATGCGGCAAACTTCCAATTTCAGCAACAATACATCGTGTGAATTTGCATGTATTTTGTTTGTTCATGCCTTGGCCTATCGTTCATTTCACTCTTCACTTGGCAATTCATCTTGTCTCGCTTTCTCTCCCTCTACTTATCTCCTTACAACTTCACTCTTGTCTCCTGCGTTTATGCTGCTGTTTTCCCTGCCAAGCAGCGATGCGTATCGTCAGTACACCGTGATGATGTCAAGCTTTGTAATTACTAGAGATGCCTCGGCTCCTGTCCATAAGGTTTGCTGTGTGTTGGGAACTGCTATAGATGCCATTAGGGCTAGGTTTTCCTGCAGTATAATAATAGAGTGAAAACTCTCTCTAACAAGACCTGATTTTACGTAGTTCCATATCTAATAAAAAAATTCTATGGCAGGTACTCATAAGGTTCAACGTTGTTGTCAACCCAAATTACCGAAACTAACCTGGAACCAAAATTGATTTAACAAAGCTTTTCTGAAATAAGTTGGTCGAAAAAAGTGCTAATTTCTTTCTTTTTTTTACACAGGTGGCTTTTTTTAAGCACAGGCACTAATGCCATTGCGTTAAAGCGTCTGGCGCCCATATTCACGAGCCTGGCTTTGTTTTGACAAGTTACATGCCACCCACTTGCATGGAACTTTGGCCTCAACAGTTGCGCTGTTATGTACCAGATGGTGCAACGAGTGGCTGTGGTTTATTATTCCTGACAAAGCACCCACATGAAACCTACTGTCTAATTTCATTATTTCATGATTTGTGCGATAGATAACACCGATCGTCTCCTCGCAACTTTCTTCCTCGTCCTGCTCACATAATCACTGCATTCGTTCTCCCTGTCTTTGTATTTTGGCTGCACGTCATATTTCACGTGACTGTCTACCTGGCCTGCATAGCCTGGACCACATATGTGAGGCTCAATGTTCGGTACACCGGAACAGACTTTTCACACGAGCTCGTATGGGTCAGCGGCAAAAACAATGCCATGGTAAATTTTGCGTGTCTCTATGTTACAATTTTAGGCTTCGAAGGAATGAAAGACCCCTTTCTCGATTTTTTAAACTTCCCGATTTAACAAAGTTTGAGCGTGGTGATGGCCGCGTTAAATTAAGTTTCAACTGTATATGTATAAGTGCGATAAATTTAGCGAGAATTTAAAATATTGTGATAGTTAAAAATATATCCTCGTCTGGATGCGACTTTTTAGTCCTTGAGAAACACATGACAGGCCCTTGAATATCCTTGAATTTTCTCCTTTTAACCTTGTACGAACAATGATTCTTGTGGTTTTAAACATTTCTTTGTTTAGTTCAGCAGTATCGACATTAAAGGATATATTTGGTAAATACCATTGCTTTGCCTATTAAATTGTAGGAACAAGCTCTGCTTATCCCTTGCCTGGTGCGGAAGGACATATTGGCGCTTCACCTTGCAGACAGCTTGTTTTAGGGGCGAAGCTCCTTAAGGCGGCACCCGTTCGTCCCTCGTAGTCGTAGTAGTAGTCGTAGTGCGTAACCAGTCTTACGCTTTGACCTCCAAGGTGGTGCCGGTGGGAGAATTTTCCTGTGCGTTGTTGAATAATAAAAAAATTCGCAGCGTGCGCGTTAACTAAAAGCCGAATTCTTCTGTCTCTCATTCCCCATTAGCAGCCATTGGCATGTTCCAGTAGGAAACGTTAGTAGAAGTAGAAGTGTAAGTGTTAGCTAAAAGCCGACTTCTTCTGTCTCTCATTCCCATTAGCAGCCATTGTTTACCTCCAAGGTAGTGCCTGGTGAGATTTCTCCTGTGCGGGATTAAACAAAAATTTTGTACAAAACGCCGTTGATTGATGAAATAAACCAACGAAAGACGCCAGATGTTTTGTAAAAGCAAAACGAAAGAACGCCAGATGTTTCTAAAGCAAAACGAAGAGACGCCAGCTGCTTAACGAAAGACGCCAGATTTTTCTAAAGCAATGGTTTTCTAAACAATGAAAATTCACAGCGTACATGTAAAATTAAAGTGAGCTGCAAGTCGTCATAACTCATCGAACCTTTAGTATAAACGCGCCCGATCTCACGTCGGTGATGATGTGCTGGGCGGAATTCACGGAAGATTCACGGTTTACCGATGAACCTCCGCAGCTTCGCCCACTCATCATCATTCACTCCGTGGATATGCTGTGATTTTTTCAAGGTTCATCACTGCTTGTGGGAATAGCGCACCTTCTTGCGGTATTTTATGAGGTATGAAGTCACATACTTCATAGTTAAAGATGTCTGCTACTGTACAATTTATTAAAAAAAATTGTTGGGGCTTACGACATATTTGTGATGCATCATTGCAGGAGGTGGCTTCAACAACAATTACTTTGTTGTTTGTGAGCAGCAATTGCTGCTCAGCGAAAGAACGTCGTTTGAGGGGGCAATGTGCGCAGCATCCTTTCACAGCACAGACTCAGTTTAGAGGTCTTACATTTTCTCATTATTGCAAAACACTATTTTAACAGCTGGCCCGTAGGGTGTAGATACGCAAGACGGGGTCTTCTGCTGTCGAGCTATTGGCACACTTTGTATTGTTACGGACGGCTCGTAGAGTACAGATACAGAAGACTTCTGTTGTCGTGCTTTTGGCACACCCGTACCTTAAAGGTGCATAAATAAGTACAAGCATGGTTTACGAAATCTTCTGTTTTCTAAGTACGACGGCCCCTACATTTTGTTAAACGGTTTCTACAAAACGCACTGGCCGTCAACAGAAAAGGGCGTTCTTCAGTTGCGAAAAAGTGTTCGGTACAAAGCGGTATTATTTGAGTGTTTTCTGTATGGGCTGAACTGGCAGCTTGATCGGCCCATTCATTGCCGATAATCCCACAGTGACTTGGAAGCCGTTGAAAAGTTATTTCATGTCCTTTCTCAATTAAACGATGCGTATCTTCTGCAATCTCAAATACCAGTTGCTCGTGCGGGCCGCGGCGTAAAGGTGACAGAAGGGATTGCAGTGCCGCCTTTGAGTTACTGAAGATCGCCCATTTTTGTGCCCGTTCATCAGTAATAAAATGTAGTGCGGCAAGAAGCGCTGCGAGCTCTGCTGCTGTCGATGTCGTAAGGTGAGAGGTCGAACCGCTCAACCGCAGCTGTCGTGATACCTATGAAACAATCAATTTTTGAGAAAACGCGCAAAAAACATGTAACTGGTGACGCCACCTTGAAGTTTCCGCGCCATTCGCCGTGACGTCACTTGTTTTGACGGCGCCTACTCGAGACTACGTAGATCCTAATTGGTAAACATGAAGTACATTGTCCTCTGAGGGGGTCATTGATTTAACATACCAAGTTTGGGGCCCCGCCACGGTGGCCTAGTTGTTATGGCGCTCCACTGCTGACCCGGAGGTCGCGGGATTGAATCCCGTCCACATCGGCTGCATTTTTGATGGAGGCGAAGATGTTTGAGGCCCGTGTACTTAGATTTAGGTGCACGTTAAAGAACCCCAGGTGGTCGTAATTTCCGGAGCCCTCCACTACGTCGTCTCTCATAATCATATCGCGGTTTCGGGACGCTAAACCCCAGATATTATTAGCTGCGAAGCACCTTATGGCGGAGTTCAATCCGGGGGTGCTGGTGTGCGGCGTGACCACCCTTACTGCGCATGCGGAAACCCTCTCCGCACACCTCCTCTCCAATCCCCTCTCCCCTCTCTACTCCCACTCCCCCTCTCCACTTTCCCACTCCCGCTCTCCACTCCCCCGCGCGCCTCATTCCCTCCTGCGACGAGTAGGCTCTATAGCAACGCCTCCGGCGTCTTGACGTGGCACGAGCGGCCGATGGCCGCCTCTGCTTCTGTGGCTCTAGACGCGGGGCGCTCGTGCTCTCCTTCCTCCTGCGACGAGTAGGCAGCAGCGACGCCTCCGGCGTCTTGACGTCGCACGGGCGGCCGATGGCCGCCTCTGCTTCTGTGGCTCTAGACGTGGGGCGCTCGTGCTCTTTCCCTCGCTGAAGAATCCCACGACGACACCAATGGCATGGACTGCAGAGAGGCAGACGCACATGATCTTGCGACTTTGCTGGAGTCGAATACATCGGACGCCGGCGGTTCCACGCAGCGGGAGCTGGATGGAGACTGGAAGACAGTGCTGATTCTACGCCAGAGGAAGACACAGGCTTGAGAACGCAAGAAAAAAAATTGCACCCACTCCCGCTCAAGCTAGCCATCTCCCCGCTGCTTCGCATCCACACACATGGTTCCCTTTAGCGGGAGATGGTGTAATTTCTTATTATTATACCAAGTTTGGGGTAACTTTGTTGAGCCAGTGGCGCTAAAATACGATAAGTACACTTTGAAATCCGTGGCGTCACGCGGGGAGATTTTGACGCGAAATTTATAAATGAAACTTTGAACTTCGTTTTCTCCTCTATTAATAAACCTATGATGTTGCGACCACCCGGGCATTGTACAGGATGTGGAAGTAGTTAACAAGATCCGATGCAGTCACCATAGAATGGTAAGATCTAGAATGCAACTAGACGTGAGGAAGGAACGGCAGAAACTGATACGCAAGAAGCCGATTAATGAACTAGCTCTGCGAGAAAAAGTACAGGAATTCAGAGTTTCACTTCAGAATAGGTACGCGGCTTTAACCGAGGAAACCGACCTTAGCGTTGACGCAATGAATGATAATCTGACTAGCATCATTAAGGAGTGTGCAGTGGAAGTCGGGGTACAGTCGTTAGACAGGACACTGGTAAACTATCCCAAGAGACGAAAAACCTCATTAAGAAACGTCAAGCCATGAAAGCCTCAAATGCAACAGACAAAATAGAGCTGACGGAGCTTTCGAAGTTGATCAATAGGCGTAAAGTAGCCGACATAAGAAAGTATAATATGGAGAGAATTGAGCATGCGCTAAAGAACGGAAGAAGCCTCAAAGCTACGAAGACAAAACTGTGCATAGGCAAAAATCAGATGTATGCATTAAGGGACAAGGAAGGCAAGGTCACAACCAATATGGATAGAATAGTTGAGGTAGCGGAAGAGTTCTACAGAGATCTGTACAGCAGCCGAGACAGTCAGGATGATAACGTAAGAAGCAGTAATATCCCAGAGGAATCTGACATCCCACCAGTATTGACTGGAGAAGTAAAGAAAGCCCTAAAGGGAATGCAAAGAGGCAAAGCCGCTGGTGAGGATCAGATAACATCAGACCTGTTGAAAGACGGTGGAGAGATTACGTTAGAAAAACTGGCCACCCTGTATACGAAGTGTCTCTCGACGGGGAGGATACCAGAATCTTGGAAGAATGCCAACATCATCTTGATGATGTTGACAAACGGGGGTTAAGGATATCATAGTTGAAATTAAGAAGAAGAAATGGATATGGGCCGGGCACGTAGCACGTCGGCAGGATAACCGGTGGTTATTAAGGGTAACTGACTGGATTCCAAGAGATGGCAAACGCGTGAGGGGGAGACAGAAAATTAGGTGGGTAGATGAGATCAAGAAGTTTGTAGGTATAACGTGGCAGCTGAAAGCACAGGACCGGGTTGATTGGCGGAACATGGGACAGGCCTTTGCCCTGCAGTGGGCGTAGACAGGCTGGTGATGATGGTGAAATTAACGACGTCATTGTCCCCAGAGCCAAATTTATCGATCTAAAGCAATTCATCGTTTCTCTTTAGCGTAGCTTTAATCTATATCGCTCGAAAAATGTGTCACTCGGTGGTTATATTACAAGCACCCAAGAGACACCGGATTTTGCGGTCAGCATAACTACGTAATAAGTTAACCAGGGACCATTCCCCCTCGCCCTCTGTGCAAATTCTACTTTTTAGTGAATTTAGTTCTCCGCAAATTGGTTGGCGTAACCTACAATATTTCTCAGCCGCTAGGCAAACAAATTCCAGGAATTTCGCTGATTTCCGCTTTATCGTTCTCCTTTGGCCTCCTTTTGCGTTATCCTTTCACCTCTGTCGAAATGCGACGGCCGTGGCCGGGATCGAACCAGCGTCTTTCGGGTCAGCAGCCGAGCACAGTATGTACAAAGCTACCGCGGCAGTGGCGGTGGTCGGTTGGTGCTTATGGAATATTAGTGTTAAATTTTCTTTGTTGTATTCTATTTATAACATTTCATATAATTCCACTACTATTATTTATTGCTGATATTATTGGGGACGCTCTGCTTGAAGCCGGCTTCGTCTCCACCGCGGGTCGGCCCAGTGTTGCATATCTCCGAGATCGGCCCATATTTTTCATCGAGCAGGATGATGCCAGCAATATCATGATTAACACGAGACAAGCAGTTTCATTCTTAAAATGGACACGCACGGGTCCCTATATTTTGTTGCCATATGTGGAATGTACTGACCCAACAGATCTAATCTTTTTAAATAATGCAGAGTGAATGTCTTTGGCGCTTTCCGCCTTTCCTCCTACAGCACTGTCTTGCGAATGCACATGAATTCTTAAAGCGCAGTTGAGCTATTTGCCGTCACCTGGAAGGCAATTGCTACTCATCATCTAGTAACAATTGTTACGGTTTTGCGTCCCAGAACCACGATATGCTTATGAGACACCTTATTGGAGGGCTCCGGAATTTTTGACTACCTGGCGTTCTTCAACGTGTGCCTAAATCTAAGCACATTGACTACTAGCATATCGCCTCCTTACAAATTTGATCCCACAACTTTCAGGTTGACAATCAAGCACCGTAACCACTAGACCACCGCGACTGGTATACGTTTTATCGACATTTTTTACCCTTTTTCACATACTTTACCACCATTCATAATTACGTGATTTGCTAATACGTTGACCGCATTATGTTTCTCGCCGCTTGGATCACGCTCATCAGGTTGGCATCCCATCGTCTAAAACTGAATCATTTCGACAATCATACATGCCGCACACATCAAATGATTGGAATTGCCTTCCCGCATCGCTTGTAACAATATCAGATCATGACACATTTGTAACCAATTCTTTTATTACCATGTAGTAGTTTTTATCTCATAAGCCATATTTGTATAAATAAGAACATTGCACTGTTACCTGTTGTATTGTACTGTAACAGCGATTATTGTATATTAAGGAACATTGCTCTTATTTTTTACTAGAATGTATCCTTTTATTTTCTATTTCCCTATTTGCCATTTTGATATTTGCTATTTCTCTAATTTTTGCCTATCATAATCTGTTGTTTAATCAGGAACATTGTATTGCCTCTTTGTACTTACAAACTTGTTCGTTATTATTTTTACCACTCCCCTCTGTAATGTCTGTTGACCCTGAGGGTAAATAAATAAATAAATAAATAAATAAATAAATAAATAAATAAATAAATAAATAAATAACTTTCCTTCCCTTTAACGAAAATCTCCACCTCCGCCCTCCCCTTCCGCGTCCCTTGTTAATCGCCGAGAAAAATAGAATAAAAAAAAACATACGAACTAGCACCACTTTCTGTAGTAATATTCTTTTATATCTCTTGGGAAACCGTTATAGTCAGTCGTCTAAGGTGGATTGTTTTTACAGTTAGTTAGTACGATATTCCGAATTGCCAAACAATGACACTAGCTGCGAAGGCGGCAATTGTGCAAAAGCCAAAAACCCAAACTGCTGAAGGCGGCGGTTTGGGTTCTTGGCTTTTGTTCTCTTTCTAAAGAGGTGGCCACCTGCGCTGTTCTTCTATGTTTCGTTCATTCATATAAAATTTAAATCTTTAGTGCGCGGTTGTGTTGTCACTTTCACCTTTTGTGTCCTTGTTTATAGTGCTGTTTTTAGAAGTTCGGTCTTCTATTGTCGTGGATTTCTATTGTTGAGCTTACAATGGAACTTCCGTGTATTGCTTCTCATTAGCATATTATCATATGTGTTAACGTAGCACGACTTATAGCAATGTTCTATTTCACAAAAATGGAAATTCTCATGTGTCAGTGTGCGTACGTTGCGTCGAGTCGATAAATACTCACATCTTGAGTTCTTATTTTTTTCGCAGAAAGTACTTTATCACCAGAGAAACCGACTGCCAATTGTTAGTTCTGAGACATTATCGTAAAAAAAGCTGCATTGGAAGCTACTTGTGCTCACGTCAACACTAGTATATAAGATATTGAGGTTCTAGAAAAAAGCTCAGAACCTAAACGAGAGAAAAGACGCAAGGTTCAGCATTACGATGTCGCCAGTAAATGCTGCATTTCTTCTGATCTTCGCAGTCACACTCACCATGATGTAAGTATGATTGTGAGCGTGGTCATCGCTAAGTTACTCTTTGTTTTGTAATTTGTTCTGTATAATTTATGGACGTTATGATCATCATTTTGACGTAGTACTTTTACATTTGGCAGTGCTAAGGGTATTACAAAACCAAAATTTCCAGTTCATATTCCAATGTTCATGAAAGGTTACCCTCAAATATGGGATTGATTTTAGAAGATATTCTAATTTATAAACAATGCAAATTAGAAAGTTTCGCGAAGTTCTGGTAAACAAAAATAATGCACTGAAGAAAAAAAACAACTTTCAATTAGGACACATTGAAAACGACATCGGTATTAAAACTAAAGAAAGATTACGCCTACAGATGCACGTAGAGTTTCGCGCTCGTTGAAAGAAAGAAGTTAAAAAGTCGACATTCAATTGTGGGGTTTTAAATGCCAAAACCACGATACGATTATGAGGCACATCGTATAGTGCGGCATGCGGAATAATTTTGACCAAATAGTTTTCATTACTGCGCCCTTTTATATAAAACAAAGGCTGTTCTTGCATTTCGCGGTGGTGGCAATGAAGCCGCTATGGCATATATGTTGCAGTATGGCACGTTCACGTAAAAGATTCTCGCGAAATGATGAAAAATGGTTGAGATGGGCCATATAGTAAACGAAACTAAAGTGTATATCTGCTGAATAAGAAGTAAAGCATTCCTATTGCATAAATAGAACATACTGGGCCGTCCTTCTCGGTGGAGCATTGGTTACGGTGCTCGGCTGCTGACCCCAATGTCGTGGGTTCGATCCCGTCCGCGGCGGTCGCATTTCAATGGAGGCAAAATGCTAGAGGCCCGTGTACTGTGAGATGTCAGTGCATGTTAAACAACACCAAATGATCGAAATCCGGAGCCCTGCACTACGGCGTCTCTCGTAATCATATCGTGGTTTTGGGACGTAAAACCACAGATATCATTATTTACCTGCTGGGCCGAAGTTGTGTGCCCCGTGTCACGATTCAGAAACGGATGTCTATGCGATGCGAAACCAGCTCTCTTTGAGTACTATTATTCTCCATAGCCCGCTTACCATTATTATCAGCGGTCTAAATGTGTGCTGTGTAGTAGAAAATCCCCTACAAAAATCATTGAGACGTCCTAAGCCACGTTATCAAACTGCGCCATCAGTGACAGATTGTGACTTGTGAGAGGCGGCACTCTGCAGCACAAATGCAGCAGGTTGACAAGATCGGCAAGCAGAGGTGTAGGTTTCCCATTCGCTCAATGGGGGAGGTGGGGGGAAGTATTTTTACTGTACAAATGAAACTGACTGATGAACAGAATGCGTTGGCGGGCTAGTTGGTGAGAATCCATAGTGCTTTTTTAGTGCAAAAAACGACACCAAAAGAAAGAAGACAGATGTGTCTTCTTCCTTTTGATGTCGTTTATTGCGCTAAAAAAGCACTATGAAAACTGTCTGAACCAAAGCTGTGTGCCCCGTGGGAATACTCAGAAACTGCTCTGCTGGCGGCATACCACCAGCTCTCCTCCAGCAGTATAATTAGAAATGGCACTAGCTTTCCAGACAAATATCTATAGAAATAAATGCATCAACCACATTCATGTTTAGACAATGTCAGGGAAAAACATGTGCGCACGTTTTACTTGTATTACCTTTTGAATTTGCACATGCCTCAACATTTTTCCTAGTCACTTCATACCGTTGTTATTTGCCCACCAGCCTCCGAAAAAACACACACGCACAGAAATATCGCCTCAGGCTCAGGGAAGACTGACAAAGTTTTTGAAAGCTGGTGAAATTGAACAAAAATTCTTTGGGCCACAAAATTTATATGGGGACGGATTACCAGCGAAGCTGTATTCGAGTTTCTGCTTTAGATGCCTCACCGCTCGTTCCTCAGGCTTGAGCCACCCTCGAGTACTTCAGTCGGTTGCGTTATTCCGCGGACTCGTGGTCTTCGGACGCATTCTCCTCTTATACGCGGTCCCGCTTTCGCTGTCTGTATTCGCATTGCGGCAGTTACCGCCCCTCTGCTGTTTCAGCCTCCTTCTCTGGCGTGGTCGCGCAGCACCGTTTTGCGTTCTCCGGTTTATCGCAGTGCTCTACGCCACATTGCAGCAGCATCACCACACAATGCCAAGGCTAGTGCCAAGGCAGCACCGCTATATTTGTCCTTGTATCTTATCCTTCGGCGTGCGCCCGCTACGCCAGCTGCGCCGTCTCATCATCTTCATTTCAGTTGCATACGGACGCGATACGCCTGAAGTAACCCTCCCACCCCGTTCTTTGGGCAGGCATGGTAGACTGCTTCGCTGTGAATGAAAGTAGCCACATTGCTCTGCTCACGCATCTACCGTTTCTGCGGGACTTCTGCTGGGGCTACGGACCGGGCGAAAGTCTGAAATGTGACATCGTACAAGAGACTATAACGAAGAAAGAATAACAATATGCAGCATAGAACAAAAAAGGTCGTTGATATCTCTGTCATAGGAATTGGTATAACACGAAAGTGAAACGTGTCGTCACGGAAGTAGATGATTGCTTTAGTGCATTGGTATATCAGAGCTTGTATAATGTCTATTGTTGTTTGGCAGATGTAGCACCGCCTGATGTGGACGCACTCACGCTGACGCCTCGTGGCACATCTCCATACCGATGACTAACGCCCACGATCACGATTTAATCCTTGCGGTAGCTGAAACGCTTAACATATACGTGGACACCGCATACGGTGAATCCCGCGCAAGTACGCGTATGTCATCAATAAGCACATAATAAACACTGATACTCGATATGCACGCCTCCAAAGCGTCGTGAAACGCGAAGAGAAACGCTACGCACGTCGTGCCTTCCCTCTAGCCTGGCAGTTAATTCTCACAGGGCGAGCGGGGAACGCCGTGTGACAGCCAAGCGAGCGTCGAAAAGCTATTTGTCGATATGAATGGATGCTATGAGCGAGGCTTGGGCTAAAGCCCCACATCGCGGAGTATTAAAGGAAATTACACTTCTATTGGAAACGCGCCAAAAAGGACAATCGCAACAACGGTCCGTTTGTTTTTTTTTGTGTTGTTTTTCGAGCCTTGTGGCACACATTTCACTACCCCGTTATAGGCACCGTACAGTCGAGTTTTCCAGTGCGACTGCAGCGCCAGAGCGCGAAGCCTAGCGGATAAAAAAAGCAATAATGAGACGGGGTCCGTCAAAATTGAACGCGATGCGCGCGTCTCCCTCCCTGCACGAGTGCGCGGATTGTGGCCGGGCTACACGGGGGACGCGTGAGCGCGTCCACTTTCTGCGTGCCCCTAACGGCCAATGTCAGCGGACTCGGGACGGGCCAGTGCGAGGAACGCAGCTCCCTCTGGCCAGTGTACGGTGCCTATAAAGGGGACGCTCATAGCATCCATGCATTCAGCCTGCAAGAGCATTGGGAGAGGAAAGTGTCGAAGATAATAGGCGCGTTCATGTAGCTTTCGTTATCTATCTATCTATCTATCTATCTATCTATCTATCTATCTATCTATCTATCTATCTATCTATCTATCTATCTATCTATCTATCTATCTATCTATCTATCTGTCTGTCTGTCTGTCTGTCTGTCTGTCTGTCTGTCTGTCTGTCTGTCTGTCTGTCTGTCTGTCTGTCTGTCTGTCTGTCTGTCTGTCTGTCTATCTATCTATCTATCTATCTATCTATCTATCTATCTATCTATCTATCTATCTATCTATCTATCTATCTATCTATCTATCTATCTATCTATCTATCTATCCAGCGTTTCGTTAATGGGATGCATGCCAAATTTGGTATGACATAACATGACTGTATGACGAATATAAATACCAGGTGGTAACGTGAAAATAATGGCATGCACGCCATGTACGGCATGACATACATGTCACGCTCATAGTGCGCTCGCGGCCGCTTCGCTAGCTTGTTACACACCAAAATTGGCATCGCGTGACAAGAGTGTGTGACGAACATAAGATAGTGATCATAACGTGGAAATCATGACATGCATTCCATGTAAAACATGATTTACATGACGTGGCCTCGGGGCGCTCGCTGTCGTTTAATGAAATGCATACATACCAAAATTTGATATGACGAGGTATTTCTGTATGACGAACGTTAGTGACAGGTGGTAACATGAATATCATGACTTGCATGTAATGTACAGCATCACTTACTAGCCACGCTCATGGTGAGCTCGCAGCCTATTCGCCAGCTTGATCTAAACCAAAATTGGTATAGCGTGAGGTTACTGTATGACGAACATGAATGACAGGTGGTAAAGTGAAAATCATGACATGCATGACATCTACGATATGATTTACATTATACTGCCTTGGTGCACTTTCAGCGATTTTGTTAACTGGATGTCCAC